>NC_046635.1:1322500-1670000 GCF_900324485.2 Mastacembelus armatus | reverse complement strand
CATTGTCCTGTTGAAAGGTGAACCTTCAGCCCAGTCTGAGGTCCTGAGCACTCTGGAAGAGGTTTTCTTCCAGGATATCTCTGTACTTGGCCGCATTCATCTTTCCTTCAATTGCAACCAGTCGTCCTGTCCCTGCAGCTGAAAAACACCCCCACAACATGATGCTCCCACCACCATGTTTCACTGTAGGGATTGTATTGGGCAGGTGATGAGCAGTGCCTGGTTTTCTCCACACATACCACTTAGAATTAACGCCAAAAAGTTCAATCTTGGGCTCATCAGACCAGAGAATCTTATTTCTCATAGTCTAGGAGTCCTTCATGTGTTTTTTGGCAAACTCTATGCAGGCTTTTATGTGTCTTGCACTGAGGAGAGGCTTCCGTCGGGCCACTCTGCCATAAAGCCCCGACTGGTGGAGGGCTGCAGTGATAGTTGACTTTGTGGAACTTTCTCCCATCTCCCTACTGCATCTCTGGAGCTCAGCCACAGTGATCTTTGGGTTCTTCTTTACCTCTCTCACCAAGGCTCTTCTCCCACGATTGCTCAGTTTGGCTGGACGGCCAGGTCTAGGAAGAGTTCTGGTCGTCCCAAACTTTTTCCATTTGAGGATTATGGAGGCCACTGTGCTCTTAGGAACCTTGAGTGCTGCAGAAATTCTTTTGTAACCTTGGCCAGATCTGTGCCTTGCCACAATTCTGTCTCTGAGCTCCTTGTCAGTTCCTTCGACCTCATGATTCTCATTTGCTCTGACATGCACTGTGAGCTGTAAGGTCTTATATAGACAGGTGTGTGCCTTTCCTAATCAAGTCCAATCAGTTTAATTAAACACAGCTGGACTCCAATGAAGGAGCAGAACCATCTCAAGGAGGATCAGAAGAAATGGACAGCATGTGAGTTAAATATGAGTGTCACTGCAAAGGGTCTGAATACTTATGACCATGTGATATTTCAGATTTTCTTTTTTAATAAATTTTCAAAAATTTCTACATTTCTGTTTTTTTCTGTCAAGATGGGGTGCTGAGTGTACATTAATGAGAAATAAAATGAACTTTTTTGATTTTGGCAAATGGCTGCAATGACACAAAGAGTGAAAAATTTAAAGGGGTCTGAATACTTTCCGTACCCACTGTATATATAAAGTAGGCAAAACTGCCTCCACTCTGAGCATGTTGCTTACACACTAATACGTTTTTATTAATAATCTCAAGTGCATTCTGAATTGGTCCATTGCTGGTAATATAATATTTTTGTGCTTAAGTCAAATTTTGTATGCAGGGTGTTTACTTTCTCCACCACTGTGGTTCATTGCTCTTCTGGCTTTGGTTCTGCTGTTTTTAAAAAAAAAATAGACAGTGACAAAAGAATAAATAAAAAGAAGGATGAACAGTATTTGTTGTTGACTACATTAGACCTCGTGATACACTTTACGATCAGGTGATAAATGATTTGATGCCTATGAAAGCTAACAAACATAACTGTGCAGTGTTTTCATGGGCTTGTGAAACCGGTGTGGCGTTAACGCCGAGGCAGGAAGGCTGTTTACTGTGGAGGTGGACGAAGAAAGCCCATCGCAGAGCCTGCCGCTGGACGCAGTGCCAAGGAAAACTCTGACAGACTGAAATATGTGCTGGCTACCAACCAGAGCTGCCTAGAATCAGATAAGCTGCCTCAGCTGGGATTAGGTATGAGAGAAAAATAAAGACTGAGTAAAGAAGGAGATAGATGACAGGGACAGAGGGGATTAGTTTGAGTTGGCCAGACAGGCCAAGGGAGATACTTCTAAGTTTTGAAAATAATACATTTTAAAGCTTTGCAAACTATTAAAATATCCTGCCCTGGAGTTGTCTTATGATGCGGTCCAATGTGCTGTATGCCAGTTTTTAGACTAGTGGAGGACTATCCATTGTCAGACATTAGAAATGGATCAAAGTTCTATGCTAATTCTAGTCGTATTTAGTCAACTCAACCTCGTTATTCTTAATTGTAGTCAACTAAATCTCTGGACATTTTAGTCTTGGGCTTGTCAAAGAAAAAATTGGGGAAGATGCAACATAAGCAAAAGAAATGCAGTCTTACTTTTGCATTATGAGTCAGACATTGCTGTGAATTTAATTTCTGCTTGTGACTGAAGAGCCTGAGTAAGAACCTACATTTGCAGTAGCTGGTGTGAGTCCATTCAAAACTAAGACCTGTATGGTTCACGAACGTGTACGGCAGGTTGTGCATGTTTTAACAGGGACAGTAAAATTAACAGTCCACTTAGCAAAGTTAGGCCTATGGACTTTTTCTTATCTGCATTTGTTGTGAGATGCTAATGCAGTGTTACACCAGTGGCTTTAGCGTTTAGTTTAATGCCATTTTAAAGGTAACCTAATGTAAAAACTTATGTGAGATTAGTTTTCCCTTTTACACCGTAGTACACATTAGTGTACTTCAGCTTTATCTTATCAGTGTATTTCTTCCAAATTTTACTAGACAGAAATTACCAAAAAATCTGCTGAAAATGCAGAATAAAGTGCAGAGAGGTAAAGTAAAGTAAAATCCAGAATATGAAGGGAGACAAATTGGATAAATTCTCTTTTTTATTAAATCAGTTCTTCTCAGATGAACTCAACAACAAATGCAACATAAGGAAAATACAACATTTGTACGAGATGGACATGAGAAACTTTATGGGAGTATCTACAGACACTGTGAACTGTGTGTGGACGACCTTGAAGACACCAATGTGGCTCCGTACAGTCTCTGGGAAAGACATCATCAAAACCCTCCTAGAGCTAAATGTTATCTAAGTCCATGAATGAAAACAGTGTACCCTTTATTTTTCCACCACTTCACATGGAAGAACATGAATAATTTGGGTGCAAAAGTCAAAAGTACTAAATAAGTAATAGAAATAGGAGTTTGGAGGATATTCCATCTGTTAGCTCAGCTCTGGCTTTATTTTAACACTGAAACATTTGTATTGTAACAACTTTTTGCAGATGCACAGTTGTGGGCAAGTCTCTACACTTGTTGAATGTGTGTGTGCAGTGTTTAAGGAAATCTTTGGATCAGTTTTGTTTACTCGTACACCATTTTTTTTAATCCTTGACTTGACTGTTAGAGTTTTATCTTAGCAGGAGTAAATTTAGTATTTTTGGATGTAGGTTTTTCCCTCTGTGACAGCACCATCTTTATCAGGGCATTTTACCATCAACTGCAGCAATCAAGCTCAAGCTCATGTGTTTTGTTTTGTTTTTTTTTTCCTGTGTAATGGCTGTTCGGTGTCAAACTGAATCAATAATACAAAAAAGGCCACAGAACTGTAGCTCACCTGATTTGTTTTGAACTGAAAGCACAAATCGTAAATTAAAGCTCCTCAAATGATCACGGGTTGTGCCGTCGCTGGACTTGCTGAGTCTCCCATCGCTCTCTGGATTTCACATCTGTTTCTCTCGCGCTCTCTCTCTCTCTCATTTGTCCATCCTCCAATCCGTTAGGCCATTGTGAGAAGTGGTGTTTAGGCAGATATATTGGTCCCATTAGAGCTACTTGATTCAGCTGCTCTACAGTGAAAGGGAGGCCATTAACTGTGCTGTTCAAGGCCACTTAAAGACGCACACATACATCTTCCTAAAGACATGGAACACACACACCAGCATGTGCAAGTCAGGCACTCACATTCTTGCTTAGTTACATCAATAAGCATGTAAAGTTAATAGGGCTTATTAAAGAAAAGAACACCGTGATACACAGCACCAGTCACACAGACCCAACACGACATTTGGCAAGCGCTTCCTTTTACTTAGCCTGGCCACACACTGCACGGTTTTCAAACCTTCACCGATTTTAAAAATGCGGGAGACCACAGACATTATAAGGACAGTTTCATCTGATATTTAACAGACATTGGGCCGTGATGTGAGACCACATACCTGCCTATTGTAATAACAATAAAGTGACACTTCAACAGACACGAGATCTCACAGAATCTCTGGTGAGATTACATGTGACTTCATGACCCACACCTTTTCCTTGTCGGCTTTATTGTGGTATGTCTTGCATGAGACATTATAAAAGCCCTAATGTTGTTGCAGAGATGGTCACTAGTCAACTTTTGTCCAAGTCAAGTTTCAAGTCTTTGAGATAGAGTCCAAGTCTGTCATGGTTGAAATGAGTGTTGTGTCGGCTGCTACATGGTGCCCAGATGGAACAGAATTTAAAGCATTGACAGTATTATCATCATTCCTTTATCTATTAGCTTACAGTATCTGCATTGATTAGTTGTTTGGTAGATGATTAACATACAATGTGGGGAAAAAAAAAAGAGCTACATCAGGTAAATGATGAAGCTTTTAGCACCAAGAAGTCAACTCTGAAGCATTCCCAGTTTGTGGAACTGATGTATCTGCTCAGTGCGTTGACCCTTGTGACGTATTTTTCACGGTTAAGTCACAGAAATGACATTCAGCTCATCAGACATTTCCTTAAATGTTAATTCACTAAAAAACTAAAAAAGTTGAGGATTGTTCATCAGTTCTGAATCTGGAGTCCAAGTCAAGTCCCAAGTCTTACGACAATAAGTCTCAAGTCGCTGTGTGTCCTCAGTCCAAGTCCCCATCTCGCTTGTTGCTCTAGTTCTACAAGCTGGTCTTCTTTTTCTGTATAACATTTGGTTTGGGTTGTTGTTGTGTGTCTGTTTGCTGTCGTGTTTGTGAGCTGTGGATATAACAGCTGGTTATATCTACTTTATTCTTTTGGCTCCATCTTTGACAACAGGAAATAAGACACAAGCAACATAGGCTAAACCTGAATTACTGTAACTGCATCCAAGTTGCTCTCACCTTTTTCTTTTCCTGCGTCTTAGTCCACATAAGATGCAAGGAAAAGAAGCAAAGACAGAGGAGGCTGGAAACATGTTTTACAAGTTAGACTGTGAAACATCTTTTCCTTTGAGCCTTAACCAGCAGCGTCCAATTACAAACTGAGGCTCCGATAAAGGAGCTTGTCAATCTGCAACAGACTCGTATGCACTCACGTATCCTTGGTTATAGCTCCTCCAGGCAGCCTCCTCGCTCCTCAGAGCAGAAATGAGAGTTTTGGGACGTCCGTCATCATGGCGGATCGTAACGACTTCAGGGTCTACTAAAGACTGAGGAGAGAGGAGCAATAACATACAAGAGTTTAGATTTAGCCACAGACAAACAGTATGTTTCTGCCCACATACCTCCAGACGTAAAAGAAAACACAAGAATAAAAGATTAAAACATTTTTGATTTGGGTTTTGTTTAAAATATGTTTTAAAATGTGTTTTTATTCCTAAATAAGTTGTATAGTCTCTAAAATGAAAATAATCTGACATAAACATATACTGAGCCTAAAATGGTCATTTTCAAAGTACTCAGTGTGTTTTCAACAATGCCAAGTGACCTTGCACTACACTAGCACAACAAAATAGAGATAAATGACTGTCAGCAACATGAGTCAGTGACTTAAAAAGGTAAGAGGGAGATGATGAGAATGGCAGGTGTGTGTGTCTGTGTGTGTGTGTGTGTGTGTGTGTGTGTCTGTCTGGGAATGAACTGTGGAATGCAAGTGGGGATTCTGTAGCTCGGATGAGAAACGTCCACCAGTGAAGGTCAGCGTGTGTTTGTGTGTTCAAACACGTGTGAATCCAACAGGCCTCAGGAGAATAAACGCTGTGAACGTTTTCTGAGGGAAATAATTTAGAAAGTTGTTGGAGCGTGACGGAGACAAATATTACGCGTGTTTGTGTCGTATCACCAGCACGTGTCAGTCTCACCTGTGAATGAACAAGTCAAAAAAGTGATTATGTTTCATGAAGCTTTCAGCAAAACTAAGATTGATGTACATCGACTGTTCTGTTCTGTAAATATGCCGAAGAGCAGGTGATAATATCACATTCTTAATGGAGCACCATGGGAGCAGGAAATGGACCAGAATGCATTGTGTTGTGCTTCTGTTGTCAGTAGTTTGTGAAATATAACGTTGTCTTTGATGCGTGGCATAATTCTGTCAGCATTTGTATCTCCATCATCCATATAACTGTCAAACTTATAGCTTTACTGGAGCTATACTTTTTATTTGAAGGTGGAAAATCCTTCTATGAGCTCGGTGATGGGAAAGTGGGTGTATGGAAAAGTTCATCAGAAAATCTTTGTGGAATTCAACCAATAACACACAATGGACGGAATGAATATTGGGATGGGTCAAACGTGTGCAATTAAGGTGTGTGTGTGTGTGTGTGTGTGTGAGGGTGTGTGTGAGGGTGTGTGTGAGGGTGTGTGTGAGGGTGTGTGTGTGTGTGTGTGTGTGTGTGTGTGTGTGTGTGTGTGTGTGTGTGTGTGTGTGTGTGTGTGTGTGTGTGTGTGTGTGTGTGTGTGTGTGTGTGTGTTAGCCTCTGAGGAATGCAGTGGTAGCGAGAAGAGCGGCTGTGATCTGAGTAGAGTCAGTGTGATAAGTGAGATCAAAGCATCCAGAAACCTCATCAACCTTCCCAGCATGCTCCCTGCTGATCCACCCGATACCAGGACCAGGCCCCACCTACTGTGTGTGTGTGTGTGTGTGTGTGTGTGTGTGTGTGTGAGAGTGAGAGCTAAGACTGTTTATTTGCATATGTGTTGCTTCTCTCCCAGAGTGTGTCTAAACAATTCTGCACCCTGGATGGTGTTGTATTTATTTAGCCTGTGCAGCAACGAGGTTTGCTTATGTTTAGACGTGTGTGTGTGTGTGTGTGTGTGTGTGTGTGTGTGTGTGTGTGTGTGTGTGTGTGTGTGTGTGTGTGTGTGTTTGTATTTGTGAGCACAGTTGATGGAAATTTTACTTCTTATTCTGTGTTGGCTTAATGCAAAGTTTCTAACAGGTGTTCAATTTAAATGCAACTATATGTTTGACTGAGCTTTAGCAGGTTAAATGGAAATGGGAAGTTTTTATACTTTTATATTTCATTTTTAAATTTTAGGGCAGCAACAATTACTGTAGTTATTTATTTATCTGATTACTTCCCTATAAAATAGCTAAAAATAAATGCCAGTTGCAATTTTCTTTGTGTTTATCTTGACTGTTGTTTATATCTAAAACCAATATATGTTCTGTTAGCAGTACTACTGTAAATATTCAAGTTTTACATTTTATTAGATTTTTATTTTTATGTAAACAATTAGTCAAGTCAAGAATGTTAGAAGATAAATTTTCTTCTTACCAAGAAACTTCTTGACTGTTTCTGATTTAATTAAATTCAAAAATATCATAATGAATCATTTGATAAATGTCAGTTTTCAATCAAGATGATGCTAAAAATGGTTTCAGCGTAGAAATAACAGCGATAAATCTGTTTGACATCAAAAACACATTTGTTTTTGTTTTGTTCTTTTTTTAGGTTAGAGACTGGAAATTCAAATCTCAAAAACACGTTTGATCATCATGAAAAAGATGCTCAAACGTTACTTGCTTGAAACAGGTGCATTTTTGGAAGCAGACTCTCGAGCGTCTTTGAATGTCGGTCTTCAAAATAGTCTGCACTTGCAACTGTATTGAAGTGTGACAATCACCGGACAATAAGTAGAAATTGTGGCAATTTTCTTTCTGAAAGTGAAGGACCAGGAATCCTGGAAGGAAACCAATAAACAAATTGATTGTGTGATTTAGATAATGTTGCAGCATATATGCAAATTGAGCCAATCCACCAGTAGAGTAGTTGAGTTTGTTGGGAAGCAAGAGGGATCATCAGAGGTCGAAGAGAATACGGGGAGACTTTGGGCGAGCAAGAGAATTGCTTATGTGTTTTTCTCTGAATAATGTAACATCCATGCAGGGGTATGTGGGTCAGTAGGGCTTTACTTTCCCTAGAGACCAGAGACACACCCAAACACACACACACTTAATTCACCCATTGAGCCCCGACTCGTCCGCCTGTCTGCCTCAGTGGGCAACTTGCAGTGTGACGTCATACATATTTCATGAAGTCTGCAGAGCTTGTGCATATCTGGTATTGACAGGCGAGTGAGAGTCCCCTGGAAGGAGTTACTGCTCCCCCTCTCTTCTTTCTGTTCCTCCTTCTCCATTCCTCTCTGCCTGTAATTAAATTAGCTCTGTCTGCGTATGACAAAGAGCCAGTCATCCAGGCTCTGCTTAGATAGCAAGTAGCAACACTCAGAGCGGATATGAAGTTAGGGAGGAATGCGCTGAGCTGAACTCGGTGCCGTTCTCCGGGTCGCAGGGTAGTAAGGTGGGAAAGACGAGGTCAGGATCTGGGTCCAGATCAGGCTCAGACTTTGGATGAGCTGAGACCAGACAGAGTCATAAGCCATAAGGGACTGATGTAAAGTAAATGACTTGTCACTGCGTTAATTTTATTTTATTGTTGCAACCTTTTTTTTTTTTAACTATAGAATAATCTGCCAATTATTTTTTAATTAATCGTCTGAAAATAGTGAAACATGCCCATCTCAACTTCCCCATTGCCCAAACTGACATATTTACAGTGAATGTGCCAGATTGAGCCAAATGGCTAATTTCCATCTGCAAATAATAGACAGATTTATTACAAAATCCCAAAGCTTTCAGTCCAGTTTGAGTCGATTTCATTCTGGCGTAGTTATTTGGTTGATTGCTTGTATTTACACTGTGTTTTCCATTAGCAACTGTAGCATATTTAAACAATTGTTTCATAGCAGAAGGTATTAATTGTCATTTTGGTGTTTGTACAGAAACTTAATTATACCATCATGAATTTCAAAAACATTAAAACCAAACCCTGATTCTAAAGCAAGCAAACAGAAGAGACTGAACCACATGTACTGAGTACTGCTAAACCAAAAAATAAACATGAGAAAGCAGACGAATAAAAGTGCATAGGTTGAACAGTACACCTAAGGTCTCACCACATTTAAGGTTTTGACATAATCAAATTATTGGAGCTGTTTAAATTCACTTGATGAAAAAACGTGATGCACCATTTATTGTGATTTACTGCAGTGTGCAGTTTAATTCCTGGAACATGGTCTTTGCCGCTAAACAGACGTTTCTTTCTCCTCGCAGCGTCTGTTTGTTTGTTCCTGCTGACACACTTGTTGTCTTGTTTGTTTGCAGTGCTCCCCACCTGCTCACCGCTGGACTTCCACTGTGACAACGGCAAATGCATCCGTCGCTCCTGGGTGTGTGACGGAGACAACGACTGCGAGGACGACTCTGATGAACAGGACTGTCGTAAGTACACCTCCTCCCTTTCGCTTGTCAGTATAATGCAACAAAGAGTAAGTGGCAGTCACGTTGATGTGCACCATCTCACACACACACACACACAAAATACACACATTCGACCTGCTCTGTCCAGCTCAGGGGGATGAGTTATTAAAGTGGACAGATGTTGAGGCAACCGTGTGCAATGAGGTGTTTGTTTTCAGTCTGAAGCCTGACCGTCAAACTACACACACACACACACACACACACACACACACACAGGCAAGAGGTGAGCTCTCCTGTGGTCACTGCCCTCAGTTTATCCAGCTTCTCATTTGATTTTTAGTTATCTGTGTGTGTGTGTGTGTGTGCGTGTGTGTGTGCGTGTGTGTGTGCGTGTGTGTGTGCGTGTGTGTGTGCGTGTGTGTGTGCGTGTGTGTGTGCGTGTGTGTGCGCGTTTGTGTGCGCGTGTGCGTGTGTGTGTGTGTGTGTGTGTGTGTGTGTGTGTGTGTGTGTGTGTTTGCACAACCCTTACTACCTCACTGCTGCCTGCCTGACAGAATCAGACCTGCAGTGGGTGAATAGTGTGTGTCTATTTTTGATGTCGTATGCATGAGCTGTATCTGTGCGTTGCTGCCTGGTTGGTAGTGGTGCATGTAATTGTGTGTGTTTGTGTGTGTTACTGTATTTCTGAGGACCATTTTCCATATTTACAATGAGCACTTGTCTTTGGAAAGAGGGAGTGTCTTCATTGCAACATGCCAACATTCATGTAGTGAGTAGTTTGAGATTGTGTTTACATACTTTTTGAGTAAGATCTAGGAATGTGAAGCTTTACCTCGACAACAGGGCCCTCACAAATGTAGAGCTGCAGATGTGTTCTGTTCCATTAGTCAGGGTGGAGCTGGTGGTCAGATTCTGTGAACACATTGTCCACTTTTATTCTCTGTATTTACCCTAATGACTCAGAAGGCACCATGTGTGTAGTCTGATCCGTGCACTGCAGGCCAGTTATTCCATCACACTGCCAGGGTGAGTTTGGTGATTCGGTTTCACATAACACTGTGTGTGGGGACAGAAATAGTTACAAGCAGTAATGTGTTCCTGATGGAGGCAACACATGGCAGAAAGTGCTCAGTCTCCTTTTAGTAACATTTTCATAAAGTTAAAATATCTTAAATTTCCAGTCACAGAAAACAAATACTTCAACCGACGTTACCGACTGGGGACAGATGTTTGCTATAATCATGGTAACAGTGATTGTGTGTGACGGTGTGTGTTTCTGATTTCAGAACTCACCTGGCACTTTGAGCTCTCCGTTCAAACTAGGTAATACTAGTTTCATTAAGCTCCCGAATAGCATCAATTTGTTGGCATATTTTATTTTTAAGTCGATGACCACCATGAATTTGTGCGTAGTCATGCCTGGTATCCAGCTGTGTCCTGCTAACAAGTCATGGACTTAAGTGATGGACAACATTTTCACCTCTTGGGGAACATTAGATGCAAATTCAGAGGCTTCCTAAGTGGTTTATTCTCTGGTGACCATGAATGCCTGTGTTGTAATTCATTGAGTGTTTGTTGAGCTATTATAGTCTGGACCAAAGTGCTGGAGTGACAGAGCGACCCTCGTTGTAGGCAAAATTAGAGGATTACTGCTTTAAAGTAGGGAGGGGGGGGCAATTCATTTCATGGCAAAGATGTTATGTCATATTGTTCTTCTTAAAAACACCCCAGTGATTGTCCATTGATCCACAGTCCCTCGTGTTTTTAGGCTTATACCTCATATAGCTTGTGTGCAACTTAGATACAGGTTAGCTTTTCTTCTTCTGAGCGAATTTTCTTTGTCTGTCATCGAGTGATTTCTGCTGTGTTGACCCACATGCCGAATCAGCCGCCAGACACTGAATCACTTCCTGATGGGGGGTCTGTCTGCTGCGAGTCGCTATGAATTTTTCATCTTCATGCCCAGTAAATTTTCCTCCTCCCTCCCCTGCTCCCCAAACTGCTTATTATTTAATGCTTCTTTCTTTTTCTCCGTTTTTACACTCTAGTCTGTCTTTCACGTCCCAATACATTTTGTTTCTCCTCGCGATGCGCTGGTTTTATTTCATTATTTACAGGCAGGGAGACGATCCTCCACGCTCGGCTAGAGCTAAAGCATTTGTCAAGATTTCAGACAAACCCAGAAGCCGAGGTGTGTCTAAGTGTGGATGTTTGTGTTTTCGAATTTCACCAAACACACACAAATGCAGGCAACCCAGTAATGACGCCAGGCGCCCTTTGCCCTTTGACGTTTGTCTGCTGTGTGAATGATGAACGTATTGAGGGCTTGTTGACCTCTGACCTCTCTCTGTTTACCTCACTGATGGGTGGAGAGAGTGAGCATTGGAGAAACAGAAGGTGGGAGAGAATCAATTATTTCCTTGCGAACAGAACAATAGATTAAATGAATATAGTTGTCAATAGTGTGGGTAAAATAAAATTTTCATTTAGACACGACGTTGGGCTTCTGTGGTCTTCAAATCCTTTTTTAGGGGGGTCGAGGGGAGGTCATGGGGTGAGGTCAATTGAGATTTAGCTGTTGAGCTGTAGTCCAGCAGCACAGCAAAATTTGGCATATTACTTTAAAGGGTTACTATTATTATTACTACTATTACTATTATTAATAATAATATTTCTATCCCCAACACAATGGAGATAAATAGAATTTTATTTATGCATTTTAAAGTCCTACAAAAAATAACATTGAAAAAAAATCCAACAGCAACATCTTTTGACTGATGATGATTCACAGCCAGTCTCAATATAAACAGACTGTTTTTTGATCCAGGGCACAGTAGTTATTGGGAGAAATGTGAGCAGAGAGGTTTTTGGATAAGCTTCAACAGTCACAACATTTTTCTTGGAAATACACATTTCTTTTGACTTCATCATCTGTAGTTTTATTAACAGTTTGAGCAGCACTGAGAATATTCCGTTTAACTGCAAGAGTTTGTGCCTCCTATAAATTTTTTAATAGCGAATATTTGAAAACATCAGCACAAAAAAACTGAAACTCCCTACATGGTTAGTAGCGGTGCAAGTAATTGCTTCTGAATGAATCCCAGTAAATAACTAATGTGCAAACACAGGAATAATGAAAAAAGATATGTTGGGTTGTAGGTTTTCAGTTTCTTTGTTTAAATTCTATCGATTATATTATTGGAGACGAGCTAAAATAAAAAATACTATTAGAATAAAACTGTGGTTTTTACTCAAAAAATAAAAACCTACTCATTATATAAAATATAGTGTATACAGAGTCAAAACCAGCTTGAAAGCAGCTTCTTTGCTTATCCAGAGTGGTCTACAATACATATACACATACACAGTAACACGGGGGCCCTGGGGCCTCATGTCACGTCACTCATATTAAAAGCAGAGTGTGTCTCTTGCAGCCTTGGCTCATGCTGCAACACACCTGAGAAAAGATGAAAAATCTCAGTGGAAAAAAGAAAACCTTCGTCTTCTTCATCACTTTCGCCTTTATTCTCCGAGCATCCTTCTGTTTCTGTCCCTTCTTATCTCTCTTTGTTTGTCTCAGCTGTCCAACACTTACACATGGTGGTGATAAATTATAGATTACCTCCTGCCAGAGGCCATCCATCATTGGGTCTCCTTGACGAAGCTATTTACTCGATCCCAGGCGAGCATGGCTGGCCTTTGCAATCGATTGAGGTGGTAACAGTAGAAGGTGGTGTTTTGAAAATCCATACAGTCTTTTATCAATGGAGATGTGATTAAAGACCCAGTGTGGAGGAGCTGTTTGGATAAATGAAAGGCTTTGAAAATGAAATACTCCCAATGTCAGTGCTGAAAGTTGGTGGGAATGAATGACAAATGTGTCTTTTATCTCCAGTCTGAAGGTTAACTGTCTCGAAAAACATTTCCTGACGTCCAGCAGCCACTACACAACATTTAATTAAGACCTCAAGCATGCTGCCAGCACATTAAACTGAATTCACACCGGTTTTGAATATAAAGGAGCGGGGTCTTCATTAAGAAATCTGTTTTTAAGGCTTTGAGCAGAAACATTCATTGTACATTATATATGTAAAGGCATATTTCCAAAGTGTACAAAGAAAATATGTGTTTCTCATTTTCTCTCTCTTTCCTCCTCCACAATGGATTTGTCACTATTTGCTTCATTGCACCTAAAGTTATTCCAAGGTGACCACAGCCTCTTTGCTGCTTAAAAGAACGAATCTCAAAAATGTATTTCCACCACTTGTTAATGTGTTGTGGGTTTTCTAAAGCTTTTAATCAGCTTGGTCATTATTTTTTGACATTTTCTGACCGTCACAACAACAACAACACACACCAGGTCAGGGTGACTTTATTCAGTCGCCCTCCTCATTGTGGTGAGATCGAACCAGGGGTGTTTGAGCTAAAGCCCAGCAGCCTCGGCTGTTTATGGAGAGAATAATGTCTGTTTCTTCTCCTCAGCTCTTTGTTTTGAGTCTGACATAAAAGGCCATAATTTCCCTGATGTCAGTGCAGTTTCAGATGTAATGTCAGCAGAGCTCAGGGATGGTTGCCTCTAATACAGTACCTGCTCTTTGCTTTTGTTGTATTGCTCATTCTTTGTAGTCTAAAACATCTTTCTTTCTGTCTGCAGCTCCCAGGGAGTGTGAGGAGGATGAGTTTCACTGCCAGAATGGCTACTGCATCCGCAGCCTCTGGCACTGCGATGGCGACAACGATTGCGGAGACAACAGTGATGAACAATGTGGTGAGTACGTCAGCAGAGACATGAGCACATGGACACCATGTTTATATTCATTTACACATGTATTAATGTATTAATATGAATTGTGTGGTGTTGTTTTCTTTTGTTTTCGTGGCAGACATGCGTAAATGTTCGGACAAAGAATTTCGATGCACAGACGGCAGCTGTATCGCTGAACACTGGTACTGTGATGGAGACACGGACTGTAAGGACGGATCAGACGAGGAGAACTGCCGTGAGTTACTCTTGTAACGTGTGTGTGTGTGTGTGTGTGTGTTTAAATAAGGAACCGTAAGATATATATACACAGTGTTTTATGTTATGGTGTGTAAAGTTTAAACTTTCAAAACTTTTAATTTGGAGACATCCTAAATGGTTTTACTGCAGCAGCCAAGAGACCAACTTTCTGACAACCTCAGGCTTTTTCACGGTTGGCAATTATGTTGGTCCGCATGGCTGATCATACAGCACAGGTGTTGAAATACCTTAGTGTTTACAGCGTCCTGTGAGAAGACTGCCTAATATGATGCTTTGATCAAGGGGCTGAATGTCCACAGAAATTAATAACATGTAACTGCGATCCTAACTTTACTTGCAGTTTTAGTATATTTCTGTAGAAAAACCATTTTAAATTGAGTCTAGACAAGACCTGTAAGTGCTGTTTTATAATTAGGGTTAATGAGAGTAATAGTTTCATATTATTATTATTATATTCTAAGCCTTTATTTATTTAGACATAGACATTTATTTATTTATTTATTTATTTAGACATAGACATTTATTTATTTACCTTAAACAACAACAGACAACACAAAAATATACACTATCACTCAAAAATAGCACATTCTGTTAATAGACAGTAAAAAATTAAAACCACCCATCCACTTTTATTTTGAAGTTTTGAAGTGTTTTTTATAAGACAGTAAGTGCTCCATAAAGACTTCAGACAGAGGACTTATCTCTGCGGCAGCAGTGACTAGATGAAGAGAGAAGCCATTACTTATACCAGTGGCGTGTCTTCAGTTCCAATGTAATGTAATTCAAAGTCGTACTTAAATAAAATAAAAATAAATACCTTTCCTCGTCTGCACAGTGTGTTGTTTAGAAAACTCACACAGGAGAAACTGTGAGCTCCTGTTCTCCCGACCACAGCATCATGAGTCAAAAGGACAGGACAGGGGTAAATCTTTTTACTGACCAGCAGCAGGTAGACAGGTAGATGTTACAGTAATCATCACTGCGGAGCACGCTGAGCTCCTCCTTTATCTCATGTATAATTATTGACAGTCGGCAGAGAAGAGTTGAAGTTTCCAAAGAGCCGGAGACAGAACAATGCCGCACCATCTTTACCAGCATCAGCATCTGTTTTTCTTGTCTGTGTCTGGGTGTGTCTGTGCAGCCTCAGACGTGATGACAGCCACCTGCAGCGTGGAGGAGTTCCAGTGTGCATATGGCCGCTGTATCCTAGACATCTACCACTGCGATGGAGACGACGACTGTGGAGACTGGTCGGATGAGTCGGACTGCTGTAAGCCTGCCGTCACTCACACACAGACACGCTCCGACTTTATGAAGAACCAACACTGACTTCAGGTGTTTACCTGACGCTCTTATGGTTGATATGTCAGTCTAGTTCTAATTAAATGTGGTTTTGAGACCAACTCTGGGCCAAAGTAAATCTGAAATGCAAACTAGCTCGACCAAAACCGAAAAGCAAAACACACTCTGGACACGATGGAATGATCCTACCTGTCCTGTGCAAATGCTCTCAGTGAGCTTGTGTTACCTGCTTACACACATCTGCACAGATAAACGTCCATTATTTAGGATCCATGGCAGCTCCTGTCTCACTAAACAGCGTCTTGAGATGAGACCGAGATGAACCTCCTCTGGGACGTCCGTCCTCTGTTTCCCTGTTAGATGAGTTTCTTCTCTCCTTCTGGCAGATGTTTTTTTTCTGTCTCCATCCTGCCGCCTCCTCTGCTTCCCTCTCTCCCTCCACGTATCACAATGGCACTGATGTGTGTGAAAGAAATGACTCATCCTCATGTTCTGCAGTTTGCTGCACTAGTTCAGCTGGAGTTTAAAAGCACATTATAGGCTCACCTGAACAGGAAGTCCAAGTTGAGGCATTATTCATTGAATCAAACGATGTGGTAGCTGAGTAATATCTCTTCTCCAAGTCCTAGAGGTCTAAGGTTTCAAATTGCTTGTCGGATCAACGGTCCAGCCCAAACATATTCAGTTTCCAGCAGTAAAAAGCCTTTTTTTGTGACAAACCTTGCTACGGTGTAAAATTTAAAGTTTTAGATAATTTGCTGTCAGACAAACTGTTTTCATCATGACGTTTAATGTCGATTTTGTATCTTGATGTTCCACTAATGTCAAGTTGAGCTCAGGAACAGCTGCTGTTTGCAGGCCACAACTCGCAGCATCTGTCAGAACTGAAAAACATTGTGTGTGTTACATCTTTTCTATCACTGTCTCACACACTCTCTCTCACACACACAGTCCTGATTAACACAAACTATCATGTTTCGCTCCGGAGACACTGCCCGCTGCTGAAAAATCTCTCAGCATCTCCCTCCTCGTTCTGTCGTCTCTGATTTCTTACATGTTCGTTTTATTAGCTCATTGTCTAACCCACCCACCACATCTCTCTCTCTCTCTCGCTCCCACATGCACACACCCATACACAGTGGTTTCCTCCTTTTGATGTTTTTGCCTGCAATGCGATAACCACAGCTTCAAGGTTTTGTAACGTCGTTTGATCATCTGTCATGTCAGTCGACTGAGCTTTTTTTTTTTCTGTTTGTCTCCTTTCCTTCCACAATTGCTGCCTCACGAGTGTTTTAACATTAAAAGTCTTGACCATTGACAACAATTTGGCAAAGCATTGCCAGAAACACACACACACACACACACACACACACACACACACTATGGTTTGCCTGGATCTTTTAAATGAAACATCTTAAATGATGCAGATATGAAGAGAAGCTCACTCAAAAAACCCATCTTACATTTGACTGAGCAATGAGAGAATGCTTTGTCCTGCACGGTTACTGAAATATCAGCTGGGTTAACAGATCAATCTCCATCCTGTCTGATGCACCAGCTTTAGCTGTTCAGCTCCTGATGCCTATTGCAGGGCAGTGTTTTTTGTCTCTTACTTATTTTTGATCAGCACTTGTTCCGAATTCGGGTTCATAAAGCACTGGAAAAAAAAAAAAAAAATTCCTAAGAAGACTTGGACATCTTGTGGACACACACACACACACAGGAGACATTCCTCAGAAGCATAAGACAGCCCATCCTCAGACAGCATTCCTTGGCATTGACTCTCCAGACACATGAAGGGCGCTTTGTTAAAGAAGAAGTCTCTCTCTCTCTGCCCCCTTCTCTCTCCCACACATACCCACACACAGCCAAAAACACTCACACTTGCATGGCTCGTTACTGCTTGCACTGATACTGCTTTCGGCTGCATAGCTGAGCAGATGAAAGAGCGTACTTGGTGTGTGTGTGTGTGTGTGTGTGTGTGTGTGTGATGGAGAGTTAGAGAGAGAGAGACAAGATAGAGATAAAGGGGAGATGAATCATTTAAGTGTGTGTGTGGGCGTCAGTGTGTTTGTGGATGTCCAGGCTGATTCTTGCTCTATAGGTCTCTCAGTCTGCCTTCCTCTCTGTGGGAGAGCCACCTGCTGTTTTGATCTTCTCTGTCTTCTCTCACCCAGCTGATAAGCCTGCACAGGGATGCTTGAACGTTTTTTTTTTTTTTTAAGCATTTCCTTCTCTGCCTTCCCGTTCCCTTCCTCATTTCGTTCCTGCCTTATCTGACGCCCACTTTAGCTTCGATGGAAAGCGGCTTGTGTTGTCAGGAGGAAACATGTCAAGAAATACAGACACACACTCAGGATTTAAGATTCTTATGCTTGATTCAGCTTTAATCTTCTGATCCAACTCCATCCTCATCTGCTGCCGGTTTGAGCTGCACTTGGATCTGATCGTATGTAGAGAAGTGGTGGGCGACACGATCATGAGGCAGCCACAATTAACTGAACCAATTATTGTTTATGGAAAACATCACTGTTCCATTCAAACGCTCTGGGCTCTATTTTTCTGCAGGCATAATGATCGTTGTAGTGCAGACATAATTTTTGTAGTTTTCTTCAGTTACCAGTTTATTTATTATTTTCGTGACCTATGTGCAGTGTTTATGCTGATTAGGCATAATCAGACGTCCTTTCATTGAAAATGCAGGAAACACACAACATTATTATTGAAAGTAAATTTAGACACTCAGTCTAAATAATATGTCATGCAAACAGGATTATTCAAACAGAGTATTGCATTTAGTACTGCTAATCATGTTTCTAAACATCTGTGGTTAATAAACAGTGTGCTTAAAAGTTTATTTATTTAACACAACAAAATCATGATGCATCTTATATGCTGAATAAACAAATGGACAGAGAGGAAAACCGAACCATCTGAACCAATCTGTTACTTGCAATTATCTTTAAATCAATTCCAGAAGCAACTTTACCATGTTTTACTTGTTAATATAAGAGTGACCTCTAATTAAATACAGTGGCAGAGCTACTGCTGGGCAGTGAAGGTAAAATCTAAGAGCTGCAGGATACACAACTGTAAGACCTGATAAATCCAGCTTGCTTTATTGATTTTATTCAGATGAATTTTGCTGTAAACCAACTTCACAAATTGTTATCCAGCTAATATTCAAGCAGCTGCTGCACAGACGTACATCAGCTGCCTGTAAATTCTCCCACTGATTTTGTGATGATGAGTTAAAATTTCGGGGGGGGGTTGTTGATAAACCATCACTAGAGATTTAACCCCTTTAACTGTACATTGCAGCTGTGAAGTTGTTATCTGCTATAGTTGTGATAATGTATGTGTGTGTGTGTAGCATCCCACCAACCCTGCAGATCAGTCGAGTTCATGTGCAGCAGTGGGATGTGCATCAATGCTGGCTGGAGGTGTGACGGCGAGTTTGACTGTGACGACCGATCGGATGAGAAGAACTGCAGTGAGTCGCTGCTTT
This sequence comes from Mastacembelus armatus, assembly GCF_900324485.2. Classification (NCBI taxonomy): domain Eukaryota; kingdom Metazoa; phylum Chordata; class Actinopteri; order Synbranchiformes; family Mastacembelidae; genus Mastacembelus; species Mastacembelus armatus. The sequence continues at coordinate 1,650,978 of NC_046635.1, read as the reverse complement.
CATCATTTATCACGCACATCATCCATCATTCAGTCAAATCTCGTCACGGTGCTCTGCACACGGCTGTGTATCTCGAAATATGTTTACTGCTTTATCCCAGATTTATATTCATGTCGGTTTCAGTGATTTTTGTATATGACTTTTTTCTGACTTCTTGATGTAAAACCGAGGGAATCGCTCTGAATAGCGTCTGAATTCTTGTTTCTGTGTGTGTGTGTGTGTGCGTCTCTGCAGCCACGTCCATGTGCACAGCCGACCAGTTCCGCTGTGGAACCGGACGGTGCGTCCGGTTGTCATGGAGATGTGACGGTGAAGATGATTGCGTGGATCGCAGCGATGAAGAGGGCTGTGAGAAAACTGGTAATGCTTTTCGTCTTGTTTTCAGAAGCTAAATATAAAACCAGCGTTAACTTGTAGTCATGGCAGCAGCTCAGACCAGGACTCCTCTACTGACAAACATTTGGTTTTCAAGATTGATCAGTTTTTCACTTCTTCCAATGATTGAGACTGATCAGTGGTTCCAAATCATTTCATGTGAACCTGCTGAGCCATATCTCTTATTTATTTTTAGTGTTTTATTTTCCACGTTTGATTTAGATCCACTGTCCTGTCTGCACAGTGTCAACTAATCAAAGGTTTTGCATCATTTGTACATTTTACTGTAGTTCAGCCTGAACCTTTTATGACTCTTTGCATACACAGGGACTTTTATGAGACTTTCAAACAAGCTGATAGTCAACAGTCACACGTGGTGTTGGACTCATCGGTGGGTCCAGCGTGGGAGGAGAGGTTAATGAAAATCCCCCCAAAAAACACTCTAGCTCTCTTAATAAATGTCGGCAACGCACTTAAAGATAAAACTACTTTTTAGATGATGTCATGAACGAGTGATATTTTGTTGAGTAGGAGGATAAAGTTGTTGCTATAAATAAACTATCTGTGTGTGGGACAGATGTAAGAGGAGGAGAGTGTGGAGACAGTTAATGTAGACTGGATATTGGACTAAAATGGAGTCTGTGAAACTCTGAAGGACATTATTTTTGCAAACTCAGGATCTCTTAATATAATAACCTCATAGGAATGTCGTTGGCTAATCCTGAGATTTAAATGTCTGTGTCAGTGTACCCTGATCAAAAAAGTCATGTAACTACTGCACACAAAGATCTACAGAAATACGACCGGAGATATTTAATGGATACATGCTTCAGTTTGGCAGATCTTTGTTGTCTTATGGGGAATATCGTCATGTTTTCCCACAGAGAGCCCTCCATGTGCTCCTGATCAGTTCCAATGTGGGAATGGACGCTGTATTGGTCAGAGGAAGGTGTGCAATGAAGTCAACGACTGCGGAGATGGAACTGACGAAAACCCACACCATGACTGCCGTGAGTAGATCAGTATCTGTGCAGCACTTTTTAAAAGTTTGTCCTTTGGAGGTAACTTGCTTTAAATCGATGCCACAACAGTTTGTTTAGTAGGTAAATAATAGTAATAAGCAGTAAAAGCTGATAGAGAATAGTAAGTGTTGTGGAAAAGGACATAAACTACACGTTGCACTGGCTTGTCCTGTATTTAGAATAATTACAAATGCGACCTATACAACAAAGCGACTTGTATGTTTGTTTTCTAAAACGCTAAAAGCGAATTATATTTTAGTCTAGAAAACACAGTAAATAAATTCAGTACATTTCATTATACTATTTTTCAACATTTCACTGTAATGTTCGGCTTTAATTGAAAGGTCAAAGAGGTTTAAGAGGCCATGAAAATCTCCATAAAGCTAAAACCTAGTTAACCTATCCAAGTGTTGGTCAAGGTGGAATCTAGGAGTTAGATTTCTTTCCTGGATGACACTGACCAACATCACCATCTTTACCATCCAGCCAAAAATATTTCAAGGCTCAACACCAGATGAATCAGATTCTCTTTACAGTGTGTGTGGTTTTATTTATACTGATTCAGCATGCGGTGTTTATGCTCCTGTCATTTTTCCATGTGGTGTGCAGGTCCACACTCCAGCAAGGGCAACTGTAACCAGAATAACGGTGGCTGCTCCCAGAAGTGTCAGATGGTCAGAGGACTGGTCCAGTGCACCTGTCACACTGGATACCGACTGATGGACGACAGCAAAGCATGCCAGGGTACCACCGTGTGTTCGTGTGTTCGTGTGTGCGTGTGTGTCTGTGTGTGTGTTCTCATGAGTGTGCTTGTGCTTTACCATCTGAAATAAAATGCCTGCATTGAAAGTGAGTGATCAGGCTGTAAGGTGTTAATATTCATGACCTCTGCAGAGTCTGACATTTGGTCAGTTGCTCAGTTATTTTGTGTTACATGTGATATGTGTCACTGACATTACTGTAAAATGTTTTTCCCTGTGCTGCTATGCTACTCATCTCTGCCACTTGGCATATTATGTGTGCATTCCTTGTATGACTCCAAGTGGGTCTATAGGAAACAGGGAACATAAGGAACATATGAAGAAGTCGGCATATTTAAACCTACTGCCAACTCATATTAGGAATCAAGAGGGAAAGAACCAAACAAGCAGGATTTGGGAAACAAAATATTGCAAAGGAGCAACTGCTACACTAAATATGACCAGGCCTGTGTTTGGTGTGGTGTTTGTCTTTATGTTTACAGGTTATATCCTGAAAGTTTGAAAAGATTTGCCCTTGATTTCATAACAGGTTTAACTTTAAGATGAAAAGTAGGGATGTTGTGTATGGTTTATATTTCTGCCACAAAAGTTTATTTGCCAGAATTGTAACACTCATAAAGACATTTCTACTAGATATGTGTTTCCATGTTCTTGGACAGGAACATAACATTAAAGGAAATCCGGTATTTTAAAAGTGTGAATTAGTTTTTCACCTTCCAGCCACCTTTGTGCGTTTTGTGTTTTAAATTCATTCTGAACTCTGCGGGAGATTGACGCCGATACATCTGTCCCGCCCTTTGTGTCTCCTGCGTCTGTGGTCTGTTACAGATGTGGACGAGTGTGCTGAAGAAGGCTATTGCAGCCAGGGCTGTACCAACACAGAGGGGGGGTTCCAGTGCTGGTGCGTTCAGGGCTATGAGCTACGACCTGACAAACGCAGCTGCAAAGCTCTGGGTAAGAACCGTTGTATGTTGTTTCAGCCTTGACATGTGACCACAGAGCCTGGACATGGTTTGACCTACAATAAAAATACTGGTTGCATAGTGTTTATACTTGCCTCAGCAGTATCTGTGTCCAGTTGTCTGCTCTGGGATGCACAATACGTTTGACTTATTTATAGTCCCTGAATTGGATTTAGATGTGCACCAGCAGAGACAGAGTTCAGAGTTTGTACAGTAGTCCGTTAAATCTGTTACGTACCAAGACCAGGACTGTTTCTTAAGCAAGAACTTTACCTCCTGTGAGATTAATGCTTCATGTTATTAAAAGTGAGCATCAGTCCTAAGTCAAACTCTTTGGTCTTTTCTGTTACTTTCTTTCACTTCATGTCTTACCTTCTTACTGTTTCACTTTCCACATCATCAATTCACATCTTCTCCATCCCCGTCTGTCTTTCTGTCCTTCTTCAGGTCCTGAGCCAGTGTTGCTGTTCGCCAACCGTATCGACATCCGTCAGGTCTTGCCACATCGATCTGAATACACGCTGCTGCTCAACAACCTGGAGAACGCCATTGCCCTGGACTTTCACCACAGCCTCAAACTGGTCTTTTGGTCAGATGTGACACTGGACCGCATCATGAGGGCCAACCTCAATGGCTCCAACGTGGAGGAGGTTGTCTCCACTGGTCTGGAGAGCCCAGGTGGGAACAGCAGAGGACACTGGTTTAGCTGTAGGACAGCAGACCCATTTATCCAGTTCATTCAACTCTGTTTCTCTGTGTCCAGCTATACTTTGCTCTCCCTTACATCATCCATCACCTGGTTCATAATGTAAAGTAATCAGAAGGTTCAACAGTGTGTCGTCAGTGCTGTCTCATTTTCTTGCTTCTTGCTTTTTTATTTTCAGTCTCCTTGTTTTTTTTTTCTTTTCACACTTTTTCTTTATTGCTCTCTTTCTTTTGACTCTCTCACTCAGTATCACTGTTGCTCTGTTTTAGCTTCTTAGTTTTTTCTCCAATATATTTCAGTACATACTATTATAACTTTATTTCCCTCTGCCACTTTATATCTGTGATTCTTGTCATGGTAATGCATGTACATAATGAGAGTAAAGTAAATAGCAGATGTGATAAATACATAAAAAGCATTTATACTTTCAGATATGAAGAGAATGAGTCAGCTGGTTGCACATAACACTCAAAGAAACACCTCAACAGGAAACATCCAGTTGTCATTGTGTGGTTACCAGGCACCAGCAGAAAATGTCAAACTTCCTTTAAGTAGAACAAGAAAAAGAAAAACTTTCTTCCCTTTTCTCTCTTTCCTCCCTCTCAAGCGTGCTCTTTTTTTGGCAGCGTGACAACATTGCCTCGCTAAAACATTTCCAAAAATCTCATCACCAACAAGTAAACAATTATCAGGCAGAGAAACTTCATAAAAAGTAAGACGTGATAACACAAGATGTTTTTTTTTCTCTGCGTCAGGTGGACTGGCCATAGACTGGATCCATGACAAGTTGTACTGGACGGACTCGGGGACCTCCCGTATCGAGGTAGCCAACCTGGATGGGACACATCGCAAAGTGTTGTTATGGCAGAATATGGAGAAGCCCCGAGCCATTGCTCTGCATCCCATAGAAGGGTATGAGTCCGAACACACACACACACACACACACACACACACACACACACACACAATCTGTGCACCACAATTCACTGCTGATGGTTTCAAATCTACAGTACAAATATATATATATATATATATATATTTATATGTATCCCCCCTGGATGTGTCCCACTTGTATTTTAGCAGCAGAACAGGGATTAAAGTTTGGCAGCACAGCAGTGCCCACAGGCGAGTATCTGAGTGGAACAAGTATTTCATGAGGAAACCACTAAGCATGTGTTTCTCCCCATATGCTACAGCAGCAGGAGAGAGTTTTGCATCAGACCCCAGAGAAATTTAAAACTAGAAAAAATTCATTCAGCTTATTAAGTTGCTCATTTACATGGGATAATTGAAAAGTATTAAAAAAAAAAAAGTATCTCTATCCTCTGAGGCTGGTCAGAAAGAACAGATTGAGTGGTGATAAAGAGGACATGAATGCGCTTGATAAATGAGATTTTTAGTTTAAGCAGACATCTATTGTGTCTGAAATCCTGACAAAAACCCATGAAGCCGTCGTCTTTAGAGAACACCTGAGGATCACGTCGTTCTGCACATAGAGCTTCAGTCCTGCAGGTGTAACAAGTAACCTAATCATCACTGAGCTGTGCCCCATTTCCTTCCTCAGTAAGATCTACTGGACAGACTGGGGAAACACACCTCGCATTGAGTACGCCAACATGGATGGCTCAAACCGGCGGGTCATTGCGGACACACACCTATTCTGGCCCAACGGCCTAACCATTGACTATGCTGGCCGCCGCATGTACTGGGTGGATGCCAAACACCATGTCATTGAGAGGGCTGACCTGGACGGACGCAATCGCAAGGCCGTCATCAGCCAAGGTAAGCTCCTACCTGCTTTCTCTCTCTTCTTGATCTGTGCATTAATTAGAACTGATTCAGTGTCATGTTTAACTGCAGACACGTTCAATTAAGCAGAAAGAATGACAAGAACTGTAATAATGTTCCCTGATTGTTAAAGATTAGTCAGCAGTGGGATCTTCAACAGGAAACAAGAAGAATCACAGAATATCTCATTATGACAAGCAAGATCGTCAAAAAAGTAACGTGGTTTGTGCTTTTAATGTTAGAATCAGGAACCAGTAAGTAGATTTTGATCAAATGTAAACATGCCCCATCATTTTCTGATTGTTTAAGCCTCAGAAACAAGAGGTGTGATGTACTGAGGTCTGGCGTTTGTTTACATTCCTCTCTGGGACTTGTATATTGACTTACCCTAACCTTAACCAAACCATAACCAATACTTTCCCTTAACTTAAACCAAGTCGTCACCCTAAACGTCAGTGATTTACATGGTTGGGGCCAGCATCTGGTCCCCACATTGTTAGTATGTAAACAGGCTTTTGTCCCTACATTATGACTAAATCCAGGCACACACACACACACACACACACACACACACACACACACACACACACACACACACCCTCACACACGTAGTGCAGGGGATAGATGTAGGATGTAACACACTTCAGTACACCACATACAGTTAATTCATTCCACATGTTCAAAGAGTGTATAGATGTCCTTACTGACACACACACACACACACACACACACACACACACACACACACACACACACACACACACACACATGCCATAAATGAAAAAATAAAGCTGCTCTTTATGCTGCAGGTTCCTCCAGTGAAGCCTGAGCTCGTCTTTGTGTCTGTGTGTGTGCTCATTAAAGGTAGCGATGTGGCATTTACAGATGTAAAGAGACATATTTCTTATCCGTCACACACACACACACACACACACGCTGGTCTGCTTTGGTCTGCTGTTCTCATTGTGCAGTAACATTTGTTTTTCTGAGATTTTGGCTGATAGTTTTTGTTGTTTCCTGCTGTGTCTGTATTTTACTCCTCATGTTTCTCAGTCAGCAAACCAGCAGGGCACCCTGATAACTGTTGGTTGGTGATGTGATGATTTTAATTAATGGCGAACAATAAAACGGCAGCAGACCGTGTTGTTGTGCTGGTTCAAGAGGGACAGAATCTGGGCAAGGACAAAAACACCTAAAGGCAGTTTGACAGCAGTCAGTAATAGTCTTTCAAATGAATACAGTTGGCTTTGCATTGATGTATTGTAGTGAATGAGCAACGCAAGTCCTTCATGCCCCTCTGTAAAAGTGTAGTTAAAGTGCTCCTAACAGAATGCATGACTCCAGGGGGAGTCCTGTCTTGGAAGAAAGAAACGGGGCAAAGAATCGGAGGTTACCTGTTTACACCTGTGGGACAGTGGAATCACCAGACAGAAAGCCCAAAAGTCAAATGGGCGTTTTCAAGGTCAAGAAACAGTTTGCAGTGGTTACAAAAGGCAGTTCTGTGATTCGTGAGTGTTAAATTGTGCAACGTGAGCAGAGGTCTCAGCTTACAGTCGCTTTTTTTTTTATTATGAAGTGAAAAACAGAGTATGTGAGCACATCAGTGGCAATCAAGATATTTAAGAGTGTAAAAAGTGAGAGGGACAGGGGAAATATTTGAGGAGTGTGTGTGTGTGTGTGTGTGTGTGTGTGTGTGTGTGTGTGTGTCCTATGAGTGTGCCTTAATGGTGTGTGCTCTGGGGATAAAAGGCTGTAATTGGCCCTGTCCTTCCTCCAAGCCTCTGTTTGCTCAGACAACACAAAAGAAAAGTGTGCATGTGCATGTGCATGGTTACATTTCTGCCACTGTGCCCAGGAATGTGAACGAGTGTGTATCTTTCCTACACCTATGATTCTGTGTGTGTGTGTGTGTGTGTGTGTGTGTGTGTGTGTGTGTGTGTGTGTGTGTGTGTGTGCGTGCGTGCGTGTGTGCGTGCGTGTGTGTGTGTGAAGACAAATGCAGTACAGTTCAGTGATGTTGTCTGCTGCATGACAATGCTGTGGTTGTCCAGTCAGTCCTATAGGAAGTACTGAAAACAGACAAATGAACCATTGCCCCCTTGGGGACAACAGCTCTTAAGATAATATCTAAAAGTTTTACTAAGATATTGCCTGGGATAATAATCAGTGAACTAGACAGTGGGATCATAAAACACATGGTGTTAATCCTTGTCATTGATGGAAAATGGCCAACTAGACAGAGATATCACCGAAATATGTTCCTCATGGGTGGTGCTAGAGGAAAACTTATGTCCAGAGTGGAACAGGTCCTTCCCCTGGGAAGCATGAATGCACCAGTTTACATTTAAGTATTTGGTCTGATGGTGAAGTTACAGTTGCCGTTCACATCACGTCACAATATTTAAAGGAGGAGCGTGATTCAAGCAGGAAGATGCACAGAAAGATACCCACTACTAACTTTCCTTATAATGCACTTTAGTAACGCAGTGTTCTCTCCAGCCTGATGTTGTGCTGCCGATAGCGTGCGGATAGTTTGATGGATTCAGTTAAGGCGTGACAGGAGTGGGAGGTGCACTTGTAGGTTAAAAAGGACATTGCTGTGAAGTCTTGGTGGAGCGTTTTATGTCCCGTCTGCCTGCAGCTGCTCCTCCATCTGGGGGAGGGAGGGAGGGAGGGGTGGGGTGGGGTGGGGTGGATGCAGAGATGACAGGGAAGAAGGTGACCATATCAAGACCAGACACCTCTGTACCTACTGATGATTCAGCGGGAGGGGGGGGACAGGGTATATTGTATCGCTGTCTCCCTCATGTTAGATAAGATGAGAAAATACACACACTCAGCTGGTATCACCTCACACACACCTGGACACGTCTGAAGCACAGTGGTCTTATATGAAGCAGCAGCACATTTAGGTCCAAATCAATAAATTTAATAATCAAACCCACGTTTTCAGTCAGAAAAAACCAAGATAAGTACTGAAGCTGAAATTTGAACGCAGTCCGTGATCAAGCTGTGTGATAATAACACTGTGTGCTAATATCTCTAGCATTCCTGTGCTGTGGTTTATCACCCAACATTTCCTGACACTCATATACTTCTAATGACTTAGAATCTGTTTCTAATTTGTAGCAGAGATTTTAGGTGGAGGAAACATTATTTAAAGGCAAAGTTGATGTAAGAGGGTGTTTTTTCATCAACACTGATGGAAGCCTGTTCACCCAGACCACATGGCCATTCAGCAAATAGTGAGCTGCAAATAAAACGTACAAATAACATATAAATAGATTAAAATAATAAAAACCTACTCTGATTCTAGTGGCTCATTATCATTCTGGTCTGCCTCCACTTTTACCCATTTACCACTTGACATTTACGCTGTGCTGTAAAACACTGTCATTAAATGAGCAATGCTGTTTTTAAAAGCCCTGCACCAGCGCGCTCACCACGCCACTACCACAACCACCACCGTGCCTGTGTGTAGCAGCAGAAATCACTTTTTCCATCCATTCAGCGTTCTCATCCGACGGGCTGTGCAGCTACTTCACTGGAGGAGGATTAAGCTGGAGAGGGAGAGAGAATAATAATTTGGATGAGTGAGCAGATGTTCCCATCGGAGACGAGGCCAAGGTTCCACTGATATGGACACCGGCCAACAATTTGCACTTAAAGCCCTGATACAGTTTTTATCTAGCCAACTTTTTGAAGTGAAACTTATTTAGTTACTGTAAACAGTTGGGTTTTACGTGAGCATATTATCTTTCAATCTATCTTTCAATCTCTTTTGTAGTGTCTGTGTTTTTCACGTGTTCTAGTTACTTGTTTGAAGTGGGAAGGGGCTCTGTGAGGCAAAGGGACTTCAGCTATACACATCTGGCTTCATCTTTGATTATTGCTCATTTAGTCAAAAAACGCCTATGGCATCCTGTACTAAAATCTTAAGCCAACCACACCAATAGAAAAAAATCCTAAATGTTTTTCACCAAACCATTTTACTTTTTAAGATGAAAAATGTCTTGAAGATCCTAACAATCCCTTGTTAAACCTAAATGTCTAAGTCTTTCTTTCAATTTGAACAATTATATTGTATATATATCTTGTTAGTAGTCACACTCACATTCATTCCTATGGGCAATTTAGAGTCACCAGTCAACCTAACCCCAACCTGCATGTCTTTGGGCTGTGGGAGGAAGCTGGAACAACATGCAAACTCCACTCCCAGAGGTCCCTGGTCAGCCTGTACAATATTAGCATTTATTTGTAAATTAAGATGAGAACTGTCCGGGAATCTGCCCAGTAATTGCATATTGTGTAGCTCTGATCTGGATTAAGCTTCACTCTTGATCTTGCCTTCATATTCTCGATGGAAAAGTCACATTACCTCAGGAAACCAATGGAGATGCTCTGGCCACAGCTAAAACAGCTACAAGCCGATGAGAGGCAGAGTAATTGAAAGCAGTTCTAAAAGGGGACGACATGACATCAGCCAAGACCACAATGCCGAATGGGAGGATGTTTGGAGAGTGTTTTTGGAACAAGCCAAATGCAAAATTTGTTCTGTCCTTCAAATCTCCACATGAACTTTGCAGAACCAATATTAAAAGCATGTCGTATTTATTGTCTGTTTGCTTTGATGACCAACCTCCCTCAAAAAAAGCAGCTAGTTGTTTTAATGAAAAATGTATTTGGCCTGAAAGGCTTCAGTTAACGTCTCTCTTTCTGAACTCTCCTCATCGCTCTCCGTTCAGGCCTGCCCCACCCTTTTGCCATCACGGTGTTTGAGGACAGCCTCTACTGGACCGACTGGCACACCAAGAGCATCAACAGCGCCAACAAATTTACTGGCAAGAACCAGGAGATTATCCGCAACAAGCTGCACTTCCCCATGGACATCCACACCCTGCACCCCCAGAGGCAGCCCGCAGGTCGGTACACAGCTGCATCAGAAGCTAAATGCTGCTAAATATGTCACTCTAAATAATCAGAGGAGTCAACAGCGGCTGGATGAAAAGTGTGAAGTCATAATGCTGTAGAACCCCATTTTTCTAAAGAACTCGCTGTTCTCTGTTTTCAGTGTGTGGTATCAAAGGTTCTGTTGTTGATATTAGAAAAAAGCTCACTAAAGTCACAGAATGTGCCTGCCCTTGTTTGAGTGGGTAACATACAACAGACAGTGACATACAGTGTTTGGACATAGGGCAGTGCAGAGATATTATATTGTGCGTAACTTCAGCTCCAGTTAAACTAATGACATAAAAGTTGTGTGCTCCATTCATGGAGCCTTGTTGCTCCTTATATGGTTATTTGTTTGCCCACATCCCTTCAAAATCTGTTTTGGATTCAGAACAATGGGCCCATTTTTGAAAACATCCATGTTTGCAGCCTGAAGCAGCAGAAGAGGAGGTGGGAGAACAAAATGCTGAACAACAAGACATCAAACAGAAAGTCAACATAAGGGGGATGCTGTTGAGGACAGACGTGGAAAATAGGAACCTTCTCTAAGGGTGTACTTGCACACAGAAGTGAGAACCTTTCACCCACAGAGGCAAACCCAGAAATGATTGAAGGTGTTACAGACCCTGTGGTGTTGAGGTGTTTTTATCAGCATCATAGCAAAGACTTGTGTTCTTTGCTAACAAGTCATGTTGAACTTGAGTTCTGGCCAAAATAAAGTTTTGGTTATCACGCTGATAAAAAGTGGAACAGTCTGACGTGAATATAAACTGTGAGCTGTGTTGGCAGAGAGACATCAGGCACTTTTCTTTTTGTTTTGTCAAGATCCAGTGAGTAATGTCACGAACAGCTTATTACAGTTATTTGATCTTTACTGTATTGCTTCCTAGTTACATTTTACCTTGCCTCACCGTACCCTACCAAGCAGAGGTTGTGCTTCTGTGAGCAAACTGTTAAAAAAAAAAAATAGGAATGATGGTTAAAACTTATGAGAAGCAAACTCAAGTTGCAGAGGGTTTGGGTAGAGAGCGGACAGAAAACGTGAACAACACAAAACAACATAAATCATACGCTGAGCTGTGTCTCCTGTAGGTGGCAGGAACCGCTGTGGCGCCAACAACGGAGGCTGCAGCCACCTGTGTCTCCCCAGCAATAAGACGTACACCTGTGCCTGTCCCACTGGCTTCAAGAAGGTGGACCACTACAACTGTGCCACTGGTGAGTCCCTTAACACCAGTCAACACTGTTGATATGAGTCATAATAATCAATGCCAATAACAGTTTGTCACTTGACAGTTACTGATTACATTAACAGGATGTGTTTTTATGTAGTGGTCACTACGTGAGACCCACGATCATATTCGTGACTTATTGATTGAACAAGTTGATTGGAAAAGGGCTATTGAGATTATCAATAAACATCTGAATTGTCATATTTGGTTTTCTGCCATATGAACTCAACCTTTCCTGTTAAAGAGTAAATAAATAAAAATCCTCTAGTTGAAGTGACGACTAACAGTCAGTCAGTGTTTAGAAGCTAAAAAGGGGGAAAAATGATTTTGTGCCATGCAGTTAATTTTCCTGATCAGCCTTGCAGTCAACTCGTAAGTTCCTCGTTTGCACGCAGAGGATTAAAGACATGTTAAAGTTAAATTACATGTTATGTTCCACTGCAGCTGAACCTAATTCTCTAATTCTCAAAGCTCTTTTGAAATGTTCAAACTGTTTTCTCTAATATGTGGCAGTTGACCATCGTGCTATATAATTATTTGACAGCACACACCTTTTAATCCCTGTAATCCCCCTTTCCTTATCATCATTCTAGATAATTGTGGCACAGGAGGATTTTTATGATTTCAGTCAGTCACTTAGTTTGGATTTGCCCTTTAAGGGCTACCAGTTGTCTGTGTGATAGTGCTGCTTTGCTGTGTTCACGTTTTATCCCACTGTTAAACCTAGAAGACTGACAGAAGACCTTTGGTCTTTAATCAGGTCTTGACAAGTTCCTGCTTTTTGCCCGAAGGACGGACATCCGACGAATCAGCTTCGATACAGAGGACATGTCTGATGATGTCATCCCTCTGGCTGACGTGCGCAATGCCGTGGCCCTGGACTGGGACGCCAAGGATGGTTACATCTACTGGACAGACGTCACCACCGACTCGATCAACAGAGCGCTGTGGGATGGCACCAAGCAGGAGGTCAGTGCCGTCGGCTTGTAGCTGTTAAGTTGTGGCAGAAAGCAGCACTCGTTTCTCATCACCTGTACCTTAGACTTACCGGAGGCGTGCAGCAGAAGAAGACAGGATTTCTGTTTGTGCAGTGCTGCCATCTACTGGATCTCATGTGGAAATGCCTCTGTAGAGGATACAGTAGAGTTTAGGCCTGTACCAGGCACAGATGAAACAAAAAGACACTGACAGATAATTCTCAGTTATTTTCACGAGAAAGGATCAGTTTACAAATAGAAGAATAAAATCTAAGAAAATAATTTGAACAAAGCAACAGAAAACTGCAACAATAATGCAAGAAGTCATTTCTCTCGGTCTAGTGGAACATGCAATAATGTAGTAATGTTGTAGTTTCATTTTACATTCATTAATGTTGGTGGTTGATTAGGATCATGGGATAATTTGGATCTTGGTCCTCTGTCTCCAGGTGGTGGTGGACACCAGTCTGGAGAGCCCAGCAGGTTTGGCGATTGACTGGGTGACCAACAAGCTCTACTGGACCGATGCTGGTAAACATCTCACACATTCTCATGTATTTCTGCTGCATTATGTACAATCACCTGCATGACTTGGATTTCAAGCAGTCATGTCATGTCTTGCGATTCTCAGGTACGGATCGTATTGAAGTTTCAAATGCTGATGGAAGCATGCGGACTGTCCTGATATGGGAGAACCTGGACCGACCCAGAGACATCGTTGTCGACCCAATTGGAGGGTAACAATAAACGAAAATGTTTGAAAACTAACAAATAAGTCTGAACTTTAATTAGCACCCTCATTCGATCTCATACATGTTTTTCCTGCTGTATAGTTTCATGTATTGGACCGACTGGGGTGCCAACCCAAAGATTGAGCGTGCAGGAATGGACGCCTCCAATCGCATCGTCATCATCTTGTCCAATCTGACGTGGCCCAACGGGCTCGCCATCGACTACGAGACCAAACGCCTGTACTGGGCTGATGCTGGCATGAAAACTATTGAATTTGGCAACCTGGATGGTTCTGACCGACAGGTAAAAGTCTTAAGTTTAAAGATTTTATAATTTCATTTTTATCTTCACTGAGAAATTATTTTAAATTGCAGGAATAATGTATTTATTAGTAGAAATTAAATAAATTGATTATATTTGGCTGAGATTTGCTTTCTAGTGTTTCTGTTAATTTGGAGTCAACACATGTCAAGGAGTGTTTGCAGATCTCGCCAACCCTCTGCCTCTCATACAGGTTTTGATTGGCAGCCAGTTGCCTCACCCCTTTGGCCTGACTGTCCACGAGAACAAGTTGTACTGGACAGACTGGCAGTCCAAGAGCATCCAGAGCGCTGACAAGCTGACCGGCTTGGGACGACAGACACTGACTGAAAACCTGGAGAACCTTATGGACATTCACATGTTCCATCGACACCGTGAGACAGGTCTGTGTGCATCCACAGATCAAGACTGAAGCTGCACACATTTGTTTTATTATTTTTGGATTAGAAATTCCTGAAACAATAAGTATAAGGTTTATATGCCGACCGTAGCTGTAGTTTGAGAACCATGACATCCACATCAAATAAACAGTGTAGGAACTTTACCCATTTTTGATTGTCAATAGTTTAGAAACAGTCAAAATAGTCAGTTCAGAAATGAAGTGAACACCTTGAAAAGTATTTCACTTCATTTCATACACAATAAAAGCTCATAGTCATTATTTAATTTCAAATTCAATGTGCTGCAATACAGAGATAGAACAAACGTATATATACCTCCTTGTTGACTTATGTCGTCTCTTGTGACTGAGGCAAAAACTCTTGTGCTGTCACTTTCTGCTTCTTTGATTTTTACTACCATTTCTCTGGGCTCAGATCCAGTGTCTCTGCTAACACTGAGAGGATTACAGGTAATCTGATCCTAGATCAGTGGCTGAGCTGGCAGAGAGCCTCAGGCCTCATTCCAAACTGAAACCTCACTGATGTGTTGGACCACTTGAGCTCCCTGAAGGGTTTCACTGTCTTTATGCACGACATTGTCTGTTTCTGTGTTGTTTGTCCCTGTTTGTCCCATTTCTCGATGCTGACCCAGAAACTAGGATGGTGAATGACCTGAGTCTGTTTGTGTGTCTCAATCTGCAGTGCAAAACCCGTGTGGGGTGAATAATGGAGGCTGTAGCCATCTCTGCCTCCTGGCCCCTGCTCCCAAAGGCTCCAGCTGTGCCTGCCCCACTGGGATCAACCTGCAGGCGGATGGAAAGACCTGCATGTCTGGTACAAACACAGTTAACTGTCTTTACAGTGTTTTCACTGGTAGAATTTCAGTCCAATTTCGTGCTGGAGATGAACCAAAAATAAAAGCTAACATTAACTGTAACTTGTCTGCGTGGAGTTCAAAGGGGTTAATGTCAAAAACATTTGTTGTCAGGAAGACAAAAAGCATGTCATCTCTTTTGTACTCTGACCCGAAGGTGCTGTGATGTGTGTTGTGTGTGCAGGGATGAGCAGCTTTCTGATCTTTGCACGGAGAACAGACATCAGGATGGTTTCTCTGGATATCCCCTACTTTGCTGATGTGGTTTTGGCCGTCAATAGCTCCATGAAAAACACCATCGCTATTGGGGTCGATCCCAAAGAAGGTTTGTATGTCAGTGTTTTAAAATGCCTGTTTCCAGAAGACGGGCAATGCAGAGATGATGGCCTTACATGTGGTGCCTCTTGCAGGAAAGGTTTATTGGTCTGACAGTACACTGAAGAAGATCAGCAGAGCCGCCATCAATGGAACAGCTCATGAAGACATCGTATCTACAGGTGAGGAGCACGGTTTACATGTACTGTGCTGTTTAACTCTTCCCAGTCATGGTGACACTGCTTCATTTTTCTCTCTCTCTGCAGGGCTCATGACGACTGATGGTCTAGCGGTGGACGCTGTTGGCAGGAAGATCTACTGGACAGACACGGGAACCAACCGCATAGAGGTTGCCAACCTGGACGGTTCCATGAGGAAAGTTCTTATATGGCAGAACCTGGACAGTCCTCGAGCCATCGCCGTCTACCACGAAATGGGGTAAAGCAGCTAAAGCAAGATACGTTTTTATTTTTGGAGGATTTGGTGTAAATCTCCAATCTAGATCTTCCATTGTGAAATATTTTTTTGTCATTGTAACAGTGTGTTATCCTCAGGGATGGGAGTCTAGTTTGACTTACTAGAAAAAGGCTTTACTTTATATCAAAACTTCTCGCTCTTGTCTAAACCACATGTGTCACGTTTATTATTGTCATGACCAAGCACAGCATTATTTCAGTTTTCTGTCTGGGCTTTGACCTCTGCGTCCGTTCTCTTTTTCCTCTAAAGTTATATGTACTGGACAGACTGGGGAGAGCACGCTAAACTGGAGCGCTCAGCGATGGATGGATCGGACCGCGTGGTGCTCATCAGTAACAACCTCGGGTGGCCCAATGGCCTGGCCATCGACATGGCCGCCTCCCAGTTGCTGTGGGCTGATGCTCACACTGAGGTCAGTAGCGACTCCTCAAGTCACTTGAATACATTTTGTCCTCACATATCATAAATTGTAAAAGGACAAGAGTCCTGAATTGTGTTTTTTAAGGACTTGAATGTTGAATGTTGAACTGGAATTTAGGACAGTTATTCTACTGGACTTATTGTGTATAAGAAAAACAAAATCCTCAATTTAAATGCATGACGACATTCTGAAGTAATTTTGAATAATAATGTGCCAAATGAAAGGCATAAAACGATTACTGACTACAGGAGTGCAAGTAGGAACTGGTGGAGAAGTAAACATTAAATTATGGTAGTTGGCTAAAATATAAATGTGTGAAGAAAAAAACCATCGGACATTATGGAGTCATGGTGCTAATCCCTCTCATCTCTCTGCTCATCAACAGCGTATTGAGGCATCCGATCTGAATGGGCAGAATCGCCATACTCTTGTGACTCCAGTCCAGCATCCATATGGTTTAACCCTGCTGGGGTCCCATATTTACTGGACTGACTGGCAGAGCCGCAGCATCCAGCGAGCAGATAAAAACACTGGGGCCAACACCATCACGGTGCAAGCCAACCTGCCTGGCTTGATGGACATCCAGGCTGTGGACAGAGAAAAGCCGATGGGTGAGGATGAACTTTGACAAGCGCCGAGTTTCACTGTTTGGAGTGTATGGGCCTGTCTTCAATTTTAGCATCAATCTCTCTGTCTGCGGCCTCTTCAGGTTTTAATAAGTGTGGCAGGAGGAACGGGGGCTGCACCCACCTATGTCTGCCCCGTCCCAATGGCACGTCATGCGCCTGTCCCACTGGCATCTTGCTCAAAGGAGATGGCAGATCTTGCGATGACTCCCCAGAGACATACCTGTTGTTCTCCAACCGTGTCAGTGTGCGCAGAATATCCCTGGACACCAACGACCACACTGATGTCCATGTACCAATACCTGAGTTACACAACGTCATCTCGCTAGACTACGACAGTGTAGATGGAAAACTTTACTACACCGATGTCACCCTGGATGTTATAAGGTGCAAACACAGCATTTACATGCAAGAGACACAGCTCTATCAATCTAGGTCAGTTGTTCTCTGTAGAGACTCTATCAAAAATAGAAACAAGTACAGATTCTGGATAACATCGTTGTTGCTGTGCCTAGACAAATAAAGTGTCTCTGTTATTTGACTGACAAGAAAAAAAGAATCAATATACACTTGTCAATACCAGAGAACAACAAAACAAACAAATCAACAAAAAGTCTGTGTTCACAGCATCTCTCAGTATTATTGTTTTATTTGACTTTCATCAGCCCTGTGTCATTAAACTTTTATGTAGACGTGCAAACCTCGATGGCAGCGGCATGGAGACGGTGATCAGTCAGGGCCTGAAGACCACAGATGGCCTGGCTGTAGACTGGGTGGCCAGGAACATGTACTGGACTGACACTGGGCGTAACACCATCGAGGTGGCCCGTCTGGATGGAACGAGCCGGAAAGTCCTGGTCAACAACAGTTTGGATGAACCCCGGGCCATCGCGGTATTCCCAAGCAAGGGGTAAGAGGGCAGAGTGAGCTTCACCCTTAAATTTGGACTTGGTTTTTGACTCACAGGCTGTTGACAGACATTTCTGTACCATTTTCTCTCATTTTGAGTTGTAAAATATGTGTTGAACCCAGATAATGAACCACACTGAAAATAGGCAGAAGAAAAAGCAGAATGGTAGCAGAAACATTTCTTTAAGTCTGTTTATTTTTACAATTCTGCCAAAGTTTCCTCACCAGTTCAGCTCATCTCTGCAGGTTCCTGTTCTGGACTGACTGGGGCCACATTGCAAAGATTGAACGATCTCACCTGGACGGCTCAGACCGAAAAGTCTTGATCAACACCGACCTGGGCTGGCCCAATGGTCTCACACTAGACTACAACACACGGAGGTCAGAGGGACAAGAATATCTATGGGGGAACTATCTGCATGGCTTTTTTCGATTGAAAATGCTAAATTTGCAGTGCTAGTAAATTGTTCCAAAACTGTAAAATGCTGAATGTCAGAATGTAAACATGCTAACATGCCACAATAGCAATGTGACAAGCGCAACACCTTTGTATTATACTGGGCGCGTACAGATAGCAATGTGTTCCTGAATTTGTGATATTTTCTGCAGGATCTTTTGGGTGGACGCTCACTTGGATAGGATCGAGAGCTCAGACCTGAACGGCAAACTGCGTCAGGTCCTTGTCAGCCCGGTGTCCCATCCGTTCGCCCTCACACAGGTATCCCCTGCTCTGCCTCGTGCTCAGCTTTCAGTCACTGAGCTGACCCTTCCTCCTGGCTGCCTCCACCGCTCACCTGTTCTCTTTCACTCATCGGCTTTCTCACTGTTTCTCGGTGGTTGTCCCTCCGTCCTCCAGTTCATGCTGAATCCATACGACTTAACCATTTCTTCTACTTCTCTTCCACTCTGACCCTCATTTTTCTTCCTCCTCTCTCTCTCCCCTTTCCCTTCCCTTTCTTCCTCCCATCCCCCTGCTCCTTGTCTGTGTTTTTCCTCTCCTCTCTTCTTTTTCCACGTTTCCCCAGTTGAAGCCGGTGTCCTCCCCTCTAACTCCTTTCTCCCGACTCTCGCAGCAAGACCGTTGGATCTACTGGACGGACTGGCAAACTAAGTCCATCCAGCGGGTGGACAAACACACCGGCCGTAACAAGGAAACTGTGCTGGCAAACGTGGAGGGCCTCATGGACATTATAGTGGTATCACCACACAGACAGACGGGTAAGGTGGCTTTTCTTCTGATATCTCCAGCTGTCCTGGGTGTGTACTAGGTTTTCCTAGTTTCCCTAGTTATAATAGTCAAGACAAGGCACCCAGAGGAAATTTGCATCTCAATTGGTCTCACATTTCTCTTTAAGAAGGCTTGATGGATGTTTTGTGTCAGAAGAGGCTGCAGGCATTGAGACTATTTCCTCTCCTGTCACTCAGGTACCAACCTCTGTGGGGTAAATAATGGTGGCTGCACTCACCTCTGCTTCGCTAAGACCAACAGTTTTGTGTGCGCCTGCCCTGATGAACCAGATGGGCGACCCTGCTCCACCAGTGAGTTACTGCTGTAGCTGTGCAGTGTTTACCTGACTGTAGTATGTGATAACATTTTGCTGTTCATCTGAAAACATCTTTGCATGTTTGAGACTAAATGCCAATAATAAGACATTTTCTTAGTAGGGTTATCTTGGCCAAAGTCATCATGGGTTAAAGTTTCAATGTGTAATATTTAAAGTTATCTATTATCAGAAATACAATATAGTATTCACAAATATATTGTCATTAGTGTGTAATCACCAGAAAATACCAACCGATGAATTCTCTTAATTAGAATGAGCCTTTTTAATCTACATAGGGAGCAGGTCTCCTTTCACGGAGGCAGCCATGTTGTGCCACCATGTTTCTACAGTAGCCCAGAATGGACAAACCAAACACTGGCTCTAGACAGGGAATCGCGTTTTGTTTTAAAGGTGACTGACGCTGTACCCTCATGGCTGGAAATGGGGGTTACAGTGGCAGCTTAGAGGGTTGCATTCTGCAATCTCACCACTAGATGCTGCTAAATCTCTCACATTTGAAATGTAGCGCCTTTATATCATATACTGACAAAGAAATAAAAGTAAAATCTTTACACAGCATGAGAACCAAATGACCAAAAGAAAATATCAATAAGATCAAAACTGAGCAAAACCACTGGTATGTATTTATTTATGTACTTTTCAGTTTCAGGTTATATCCCCACCTCTCCTGACAGAGGAACTACCAGCACTCCTGTCCCCAACAAGATCCCCAAACAAGCAACAGACAATCCACACAGGGGACCCTCACTGGTCAAGTATGTCTGTCAATTGAAATAGTAATTTGGAATTTCTTTTTTGGCATGATTAGTAGTTACCTTACTTACTCCAAAATATAATAAATAACTCTGGTCAACATACCACATAATTCTTACACATTATCCCAGAAAGAAACAGTACTAGACTTGAAAAAAACAAATTTCCTCACATTATAAGACACATGTTCCCAAAGGCATCACAGGGCTTTACCTTCAGTAAAAAAAAAAATATGTAATGGTTTTCACTTAAGTCATTTACAGCTATTCTTAAATTTGAGGATACTGTATTTTCTCAAGCTGTGTTTCTGTCTTATTTTTGCAGCTGCACTGACAAGAACATAAATGCAGAAGGTTGCATGAACAACGTGGTGACAGCTCCACATGGTCAGTATGTTAAACAGCTTCTGCACAGCAGTTTGCAGGCTGCGTATCAGCGAGAAGAGCAGCATATTTGTTTCAGTATATGGCCAGGATGTGCATAAATTAGGTCAAAGACTGGATCAACTGGTAGCTTAGTTCTGTGAGAAGTGTAAACGTACAACTTTTAGCAGCTTCTCTGCCAACGTCTAGTTTGTTTCACCAACTAAAACTGAGATATTGTGGTTTTATCTTGACTTGTAGCTGCTGGTTGTCATTTGCATCAAGTTTTGACTGGGGATTGTAGATTTTTCCTGAAAGCTCTGATACATCTGACTTTGCATAAATAAAAAAGAAAATTAAAAAAGTAGCAGAAAAAGCAACTAACATGGATGTTAAAGTAAGCTAAAAGCACAATGAGCCCTGTAGTGAGATGAAAATGGCTAACACAACAAACAGCTAAAACAAAATAGTATATACTGGGTTTGCTCTGTAAACATACCATCTTTAACACCGATGCCATCTCTTGTAGGAGAAGGACTTCATATCAGCTATGTGATTGGTGGAGTTCTGACTATCCTCGCTATTCTCATCCTCATTGCTGCTTTGATTATTTACAGGTCAGTTCCCAGCTTAACACTTATTTTCTTGCTCTATGATGGGTATAATTACCTCCTTAGGAGACGCAGTAAATAATTTTAATAATATTTCCATCCTGATTTTTATCAACAGACATAAAAAGTCAAAGTTTGCTGACCCTGGAGTGAGCAACCTGACCTACAGTAACCCCTCGTACCGAACGTCCACACAAGAGGTCAAGATCGAGGCATCGCAGAAGCCTCCAATATACAACCAGCTTCGATATAAGAAAGAGGTAATGTACAATGTGGACACTAAAGTTTTTGTTTAATAGATGAATGGATTGAATCTCAAACCATTATATTTTCAGAGAGCGATCACAGACTTGAAATATTGTAACGTGACAGCAGCAGGTCCAGACAGCAGCACTCATCTTTTCCTCCCCCTGTATCTCCCTCACTGCAGCTCTCTCATCCCTACAACTCCCTCTCTCCCTTTATCTTTTGACCTACTTGTCCCATGGAGAGGTAGTTGCACACAGCATGAGGAGTCGTGTCTTTTCCCTTCTGTTTTCTGACTTGTTATCCATTTCCTTGCTTTCTGTCATTTGTGTTGCATTTCACTGCATGTACTGCACTGTTCAGAATTAGTCTTTTCTCTCTGTGGTGAAGGTTTTATCTCTGTGATCAGCAGCATGTCATGTGTTTATTCTGTTCATCCGTGTTTTATAGATTTTGATGAAGGTGCTACCTACATCATCGTTAATCATAAATTACAGTATACACTTGCAGCACCTTAATCTGAGAGTAAAAAACTAACTCCAGAAGGAAGTGCAGTGTGACTAAAAGGAATCAACTTGCTGAGAATGGACTGTGTTTGAAGGTGATCTGGTTCTGGAGTGTTTACTTTAACAGAATGTGGGAATTTCTCCTTTAAACTGCTGGTATAGAGCCCATCACTCTGACTGAACTAATCATGTCTTGTTGTCCAGGGTGTTGTGGATGGAGGCTACAAGGAAAAGATCCGCATTGTGGAGGGTGTGTGTCTCCTGTCCAATGAGGAGCTTTACTGGGATGACCTAAAACAGATCAAGCCGTCCCGAGGTGGCCTGCATACTTGTATGCGTACAGACACCGTGTCCCTGCAGGCCAGCAGCGCCTCACTAGATGACGGCGAGACGGAGCAGCTCCTCCAAGAGGAAGCGTCCGAATGCTCTTCCATAACCACCCTGACCCCTTCAGCTATCACCCCGCAGCGCCACACCCAGCACAGCCTGCCCGACACCGGCTGGGCCTCCACACGCAAACCTTCCACCGAGAGCGAAGTGTGAGGGAGACCACCTGCCCTCTGTGCTTTATCTCAACCTCCATTACCTAAAACACATATACACACACTAGCTGGTACAAACACACAAAGGTTAAATAGGTACAGAAACTATTAGCAGTTGCATATGTAGAAGAACAGGACCTGGTTAGACACAGCTACGCTCCTGTAAACACAACTGCTGTCGGTGAACCACAAGCTTCGTCCTACATGTGTACACATTCACATGCAGTACAGTCCTTCAACAGTATCCTCAGTGCTACTGCCTTTAGGCAAAAAATTTTAAAAAACTAATTCGCATGCTGGAATAAGAAAGCAAAGACCTCTGGGGAGGAAGTGGAGACAGACACAGCAGTTTTCTGGAGCCTTTTAAAGGATGCAGACTCTCAATGAGACGAGCGCTTCTCTGTGTTCAGCGTCACTTTGTTTTTGTGGACTTTTTTTTTTTTTTTTGGACAAAGCTAAATGACATACTCCCTGGGCGATATAACCACGATGCTTTCTCTAATGCCACTCATGTCTTTATGAACTCTATTTATGAACGTTTTGTACTTGTAGAGTGGGTTTGCTGACTTTCAGAGAATGGCAAGTGTCGTGCTGAAAAGTTTGTGCTGCAGGACCGGGCATTCAAGAGTAGTAGTATTTATAACAGTGCCAAAGGGTGGGGCTTCAGAGTCCCCATGCTTCTTTCAGCATTTACACTTCAGTAGAAATATATCTAATTATGGATTGTTTGTCGCATTTACTGACTTACCCTCATCGGTGGGACACCTCGGTGATGACGTCTGCCTCTGATTTATTTTTTTACAGTTTCTAACGGGTCAAATAAGGACTTACTGTAGCTGATACTCTGTTGGTTGCATATGTCCATTCATCTCCTGCAAAAGTGTGTGTGTGTGCGCGTGTGTGTGTGTGCACGCGTGTGTGTGTGTTTTAAGCTGTAATTCAACCATAGTTGATGTTTGGCCATAGCAGAGGAAGTTGTGATGAAGTAACAGCCAAGTGCCAAACATTTTGTTCTTTTTCTTTCTTCAGCTGTGTATTTATTTTTCTCAGAGGTTTTAAAATGTACATGGCATTCTTTTAATGGCCACACAAATCACAGAAAAGCATATCTTCTCACTTACAACTTATTTTATTCAGCCCAGCAGGTATTATGTTTGTCAAGATATGTGTCTCAGATTTATTCTACCTGTGGTTTACTTTGGAACTCCTTCCTTATTCTGAGTGCTTCTTTCATTGTTCTTGTGAAGCATGCACTAGTCAGAGAGCAGGATGCAAGCCCCACCTTCTTCTCTGGCTAATATTAAATAATTTATTGGGAATTGTAGGAGTTCAGCAACTGTAGAGGAAAAGTAGAGCTTTACTTTAGTATTTCCTCTTAATAGAAACAGTTACATCCAGAAAGGACCCACATCAGTTATTTTTATATTTTCAAGCTCTTTGAATTTTTTTTTAATTCTACAACAATTTGTGTGCTCCAAAAATCTGCATATTAGACATACATTGTCATCACCAGTGTTTCCTCATTGACTCTATCACTGCCATTCTCCATTCATGTCATCCTTCATCTGTTTAGCTGTGATCTCAGCTAAGACGCCTTTGAAGCGTTTCAACCCTCACTGTCTATTGTTATAGCTCACCCAATTTGACCCACATTGTGGCTTTTGTGGGTGTTGTAGGGTTGGACTGGTGTTTGCTTAACTACAAATCTCAATGTGGTTTTAAATTAGAATTTCTTATTTCTGGAACATGGTCACAAAAGCTCTAGTTTCACTTTGGCTTTCTGTTGTAGTGGCAAGTTTCATATTCGAAAACATGGCACAAATATCTGCATGGCCAAACATTACTGGAGGTAAATGAGAAACTGTTCTTTTTGTAATTTGGGTTTTGATCCATCAACTCTAACTCGGTAACACTTGTACACTTGCAGTATCTGCCACAGTACAGTCTAACAAATGGATGATTTAGGAACACTGTGCGTGTCTGATCCCGTCGGACAGTGAGGGTTATAGTTTAGAAATATATAACTGACAACTTACTGAAAAACAAATTTAATGCAAGTAAAGATATTATGCATTGCTTTAACTTTAGAGTACCATTCTGCCTGTTGAAATATGGTACAAGGAACTACTATATTATTATATTGACCAATATATTGATTAGACTTCATAGAACCATGTATTTTGAAGTATCTGCTACAAGTTCAGCAACTTGCTGATTTGCTGCTAGACGAAGCACTGAGGCCAACGAAAGAGGGTCTTGGCAGCTACATATCTATGGTCTCTGACAGTTGGTTGACAGTAGATCTACGGAGAATCACAGCAACCCAGTTAACCAATCATCCCGGCTCACGGTCCTTCCAACTTTGCTGCAGGAATGCTAAAACTGTACAGATTTTATCATGTGGATGTAAGCAAACGTTTCTGTTGAAGATATTGCATTAAGTTGTATAGTCTTTTGTACAAAGGGATTTTTAGACTTGTATTACTTTTACTCACTGGAAAAGAACATTTTTTTGTTTTGTTTTTGCTGGATTATTTTAACCACTGTGTTTCTAAGCTTTGTAAATGATAGGGAAGATGCCAGTTATTTAATAGCGCTCTTTTATCTTATGAAATACTGGTTGCGTATAGCTGTTGTAAAGTTAACAAAAAGAGGTATTTATGATTTCTGTTTGGTTGTCACTTGATGTGTAAATATGAAAAGACTGTATATGTATTTCAATGGCAGTACTAACAAGCTGTGTTGTGTGATATAGTGAATTATCCCTTTGCTATCTTTTAATATAAAATCGCATTTGCATTTCAATGAAACATTTGGCTCACTCATCTATGCCCTTCCTGCTTTTATTCAGATGGCTTCCTCATCAGCTCACAATGATCATATAATGGCACCAGCGGAAGAAGCGAGGAGAGAAGAAGATGATGCAGTTAATTGCAGGCAAAACAAAAAGCATTTCATATAATCTGTGATAAGCATAACACCAATGTAAACAAGCACAAGGAAAAAGATTAGAGTAAAAACTTTTATTGTAGTAGTTGGTATTTTATGTTGGCTTTAAAACACACATACACACGCACAGTGTTAAATACATATATTTCCAATATGCTTTTGCCAATTCCAATAAAATTTAGTATGAAAATCTCAGTAATATTTAGTACAGTATTAAATTCAAAGCACCTCATAAAGTAATATAAGAACAAACTCTTTATTGAACTTTAATTTAAAATAAACTCAAAGAAATGCAGGCTGATCCGCCTTGTTCATGTGTGCAGCAGTAGGAGTCATCTGACTCGTATCCAACTTATCATTGGTAGTTCAAGATAAAAAAAATTGTTTCAATTGCCCAATAAGCATCCACCGTCGTCACAGCGTTTGAGCCAATCAGAGATCAGCTTCACCCTACACGTTTGTTTAAAGTGACCGGAAGGCGGTTCAACATCGAGTGTTAGCCGCAGCTAACACACAAGGCAGCAGGCGACAGAAATGACGCATTTTGAGGAGAAATAACCGAGACCTCTGTGTTTCTGTGAGTTTACATACGCCTTTCCGATTCCTTATTTCATTATTTTCATGGGGAATTAACGTAAATGTTAGACGCTAGCTATGCTATCCAGCTAACTAAGTTAGCATCGCTAGCAGGTATGCTAACTCGGCTATCGCTTTTTCCTAACTAGCGTTAGTTGTTCTTTAACGTTGTTTAAAGTGAGCGCACCGTAATGCTACAGAAAACACAGGGACATAGATGGGTTTGTTTTTTTAAAGCAGGGTTGTGTTTACTATGACTGAGTGAATTTCCTCATGGTTTGTGGACGTCGCTAACTTTATTTTGCAGTGAGCACGACACGTGGATTTGCAGTCATTGACGATATTACAGACTGGATGAAGCAGCCCTGGTGTGCAGAGACGTGAGAAGCAGGTATTTTGTGCAGACACGCCTGTTAAAGCCAGAGTTGGGTACGCGATGGGTGTGAGAGTGATGAGTTGCACGGAGCAGTTGGGGTGTGTTGCAGTGGCATCAACACCCCAACCCGAGCCAACCTGAGGACGCACAGTGTGCACAGGGGCCATCTGACTCCACCAGCTAGTACCTTGAGATTAGTTTAACAGCTTAGTTTACGAAAAATATTCTCATAGTTGACTAACTTTTCCCTGTTTTTCTGAATTAAACGCCTGATGCTGAGATTTTTTTTTTTTTTACTGCTCTACTGTTTTTTCTTTTCATATCTCTGGTTTACCAAGCATATGCATACGAAAACACACTGTGCTCAAGGGGGCATTGTATTCTCAAGGTTGTATGGCTGTGGCTATGTACCAATGTGTGAAGAGTGTTTGTGAGATATGCTTCTCAGTCATCCTGGGAAACTGGGTGTGAGGATGAAACAAGTGCATGTCCTGGGTGTAGAATTAACTATCAAATGAGATTTTAAGTTTTTGGGATATAATTGTGTTAGAGAATAATGTTTACAGTAGACTAGGGAAGTATGGGAAAATTAGTTTTCAATAGCAGCCTCAGCCCAGTTGGAGCTGAGCAGCTGGGGATACGACGAAGTGCCTTTTTTGCACTGCTCCTTTTCTTACAAGAAAATAAATCTCAAAAGACAATTTGGTCTGTTATTTTCTTTATTGCTCATCACAGGGTTTTTGCCACAACAATTTTGGAGGTTCCACCGAAATCTGTCGAGTGGTCGTCTGGGGAGACGGGGACAGGGGACTGTTGACATCCTGAAGTAATCGATCTTCAGTCTCTTCGCTGTTTGTCAGCAGAGGTTGAGACGGAGGAGTGTGTGTCTGTCCTAATCACCACCACCAGATCCTCGAACTTCAAAAAGAAAGTTATTTTACAGGGTGAGTCCTAAAGAGAAATTTAAATCCTAGGACTGTTAAATTTGGATTTAATTACATGTTTTGTCATTGCTCTTGTCCTGTTAGGGGAGACAGTTGTTCCACAGGGTTAAAGTCCCTGCAGTCAGTATTCTGGGTGACTGGGGTTAAAGTACCTGCAATCTGCTTTTCAGAATACGAGCCTCATCAGTCAGAGACTATAAAGCATTTGAGTCCCCTGACTGATGGAGTCTACATCAACCCTAGACTATTTGAGGATTAGAGTCCCAGGATTGACCTCACAGAGACAAGTTGGAGTACCGTTAAGTCTTCCAGTCTGGAAATGGGTCAGCTGTGATCAATATATGAAATATCAGTGAAGTGGAAGCTCACTGTGCTGTGCCATTTGTCATGTTCCCCTCTCCACTTCCACAACCAGGACCATCAGCTCACTGACCTTGGAGCCAGGTCCTTCATTCCTCAAGGTCTGTGTGTGGATGTACTATCATCTACATTATTGCATTGCATTATTTTCTGTCCTTTTGCCGAAGGGTACTTTTATTTTGTTTTGAGTTAGTCACCCATAGTGCTTTTGATGAGTGCCCCTGAAGCAGTAATGTTTTTTCCATGAAACGGAACATCTGCTGCAAAGAGTTAGCGATGGGCGCATGAGGTCTTATGAACCTTTGGGGCTTTCTTTATATTTGTGCTGAAGAATGATTCGACACTTTGGGGCTTCACACGATGCAAGCATGCACATCTGGTGGCTTGTAAAACTTAACAGCCCTTGAAGACTAGGGCCAAAGCACTATACATCCTTGATGATTTTTTTTTTTTTTTTTTTTTTTTTTAAACAGTTTGTCTTTGTGCAGTAAAAGTCAAGATGCCTGTTTATTATTATTAAATATATAATACCACCACCCCTAAGCACTGTACTACTTCAGTCCACCATTTTGTTTAGTATCTCTTTGAGTTGGCAGCACATGTATCCGCACTTGTCAGTTAACATATTACTACATACAAAATTGAGATTTATGGCACTCCTGTGCATTGGAAGACAGTTTTGTCCTGAGAATCTACAGGATCATTTTCAGAAAATCAAGGGCTGGATCTGTTTGACAGCCATGGGATTATGGCCTGGAAACAAACAGGAATGTGCTGACATGGATTCAGTAATACATAAATGACAATACCTTGATTATCTTGGTGCTTTTACAGAACTGCTGGGGCGTGACAGTGACGAGTTGCACTAGTAGTCGGGTTGCTGAATGCAGTGGCACAGCAGACCTGTCCCGACAGCCCGTGGTGACAACTGATGTGCACAGGGGCCATCTGAGTCAATACCCCCCCAGTGCCTGACCAAAACAATGGGTTTTCTCTTGTCTTTTGTTGACCTACAATTCTTTGTTCTGTTTTCTCTCCCAGCTGGAAGATGGGAGAGTTGAAGGACGTGATTGACCACGACGCTGCCCCTGCAAACATGATCGTGCCAATAGAGGTTTTCCCTACATAACATATGGAACAAAATCCATTAACTCAAACCTGAAACCTGGTGAGGATCATTATTCTGTTGTGTTGTCAGGAAGAGCAGGTCTTCTCCCTCCAGTTTTTCCTCTCTTGTGGGTTATTTTGAAGAAGTCACAGCTCAAGGTTGTAAACTCTTATTACTGTTTCTATTTTAGAGACTTGTTTATTGGTTTCCAGCACTTGGAAGTGAATGCAGCTCTATCATTGAGAACCATTGAAACCCACAACTGTTTTTCTTGTGCCTGTGTAACAGCTGTAATAATGCTTTAGTCCGTTTTTACAAAATTTGAGTGTGTGGAAGTTTGACCTAATGTCTGCCCTGAAACATTTCTTCATGTGTGAACACAGCTGCTGTGACCTCATGACTGAATCTGGCATAAATATGTGGAGTGTAACTTTATTCTCAACTGACACGTTTTTTTAAAAAAAAAAAAAAAGAGGAAGACTTAATCTGTTTTGTAGGCTGTCTGCTTGAGCTGCGTATCCCAATGACCCAAATCCTGCCTCAAATATGTTGGTTGTGACCCACATTCTGTCTGGAGATCTGAATACCATCATGCAGGTTCTTAAACAGGTGTGTGCATAGTTTTATCATTATTATTATTATTAACTGGAAGATGCATCTTTTGGGTAGAATGGAGTTGAATCTCTTAAAAGAGGCTGGAAAGATAAACTGAAATTCAGTATCGACTTTGGCTAAAGAAAATATTTGCCTAAACCACTGCAGAAACAAATCTATTAGTGAACATGAAATACCCTCTTTTCTCTCCTTTAAAGAGCACATGGGCGAGGATCAACGTGTTATGTCAGAAGCGAAGGTGGACAACGAGAAGCAGTGCTGCGAGTGTGTGTCATCCAGGGCAGGAGTGTTGACAACCGTTGTGTAGCTTAGGGAGACATCCTGAGTCTCCAGCATTATTGTGAGGTAATTACCGGTGAGCACCATGGAAGCCCGGTTGTTTTTATACTATAATAAATGTGTATTTCTCACCTGTTTTCAGTAATCCTTTGAGTCAAAGCTGTCGTGTACATCATAGTAATTGCTTTTACAGAGACACTTTGGCAGAAGTAACCAGAGCAGGTTGATGGTGTCTGTGGGTTCCTCTGAGGGGATTACATTTTTTTGTGATTGTCTTGCATCATCACAGGCCACAGCTCTTCATAAATCTTGTCATGCCCCCCACCCCCACCCGCCAGCATTGGGCTTGATAATATGTGCAGAGGTGCGTTAATCTGACATTGACATAGGACACTGTCGTGATGGAAAAAAATAAAAGCAACATTATCCTTTAAAGAAGATAAATGTCAGCATAAAACAAGGTCTGCTGGTCAACCGTGTTTTTATGTTGCTACCAGTTGAATGTGGCTGTTAGCGACAACCATGTAACACTAGAATTCACTACTTTACACCTGTGAACACTGAAGATAAACATGGTATAGATGGGTGTTTGGGGGGTTTTACTGTATGTTGGTATTGGCAGCACTTCTGACCTTATCAAACTGTGAGTCTTAGCTGGACATGGCTGGATAATAAAGAATCAATAAACCTATTAAACCACTGTTTGTACTTTTGCCATTTCACTGTTTTTCTCTAAATAGGTTAAGTTGTTTTGGAGGATTAGAACTTCTGTTTATTAAATGCTACAAGACAGCAACAATAGCTGTCGTCAGTACCAACATAGACATTTGTTTACAATAATTACTGTGATACTTGATTGTTTGTTTTTTTCTTATTAGTGTGTGGTCAGTAAATACATTTTTTTGACTGAGGAGCCATCGGGATGATTGTGATGCTGCTTCATTAATAATCATGGTGAATTGCTTCTGAGAAGCAGCAAGGGGCAGAACTGCCATTAAACTTTGTGCACGTTAGAATAACTGTAAAACTTTTAAGAGCAACGATAAACTTGTTTTGTTAAAGTGGTAATAGCCTCGGAGTTTGTTCCAGATCTTGGCACAGTTTTTAAAGCAGCTTCAACCTAATTTGGTTCTCGCAAGTGAGCAGACAGAGCTGGAGACCGATAACACACCTAGAAGAGGAAGGTCACAGTCTGGTTACTGGGTAGTAGAGGGAAGTTCTCCAGTCAGTGAAATGAACAGGTGTGGAAATGACAACCTGCTGTCCATCTTTGCTATAAAGTTACAATATGACGTTTAACCACCAGGTGGCAGTTGAGCATCAGTGTTTCCTTCAGTCTATGGACACATCAGTCAGAATCAACTTTATTGGCCAGGTTTGTGCACACAAACAAGGAATTTGACTCCAGTTCACTAACATGTGGCCTGACACTCTTCCTGTCTATCACTGATTGTGTGATAAATCAACATATTTCACTGGCTCTATTCTGTTAAACACTGGCCTCCATGTTTCACAGAAACAAAGAGCAGAGCACTTTTTGGGCAATGATGAAAACCTTTGTCTCAGGCAAGTTTATCCTCAGACTTTTTGATTCCTTAAATTCCTCAAACCTAAAAAGGCTGGACACCGAAGTCTACACAGATACATTTGACAAAAAAACACAAAAAAATAACTGGTTTGATTTAAGTTTATGACCAGAACTTGCTGGAGCAGTTTGTATTAGTTCATACTTCAGTGTCAGCAGCAGGGAGGACAGCTTTAATTGATCCAATACAAAATTTACAGACTTTTCTATGCAATTACATTTTCACTGCCTAAATTTAGACCATGTTTAATAAAAATCTTGTGAGTTTGAAAATATAATGGAACAAGCCTTCCAGTCGTCCTGCCAGTGCCACACAATAACAGCTCATTATTAATTGAGTGCATTATACTATAATCTCTTATTTTAACATGTGAATATTCTATGTGACAGATTTGGCTGGAGACAGCAGCAGCATTACCTTTGACCCCAAAGTTTGGATGCTCTGAGAGTGAGAGCTTACTTCATAATTTTTTTTATATCAAAATTTAGAAAGCTATTATTGTGGTGTCAAAAACTCAAATATTGTGTAAATGATTTTGTTATTCACTTTTAACTGCCGGCAACTTTAGTTAATAATATTCTCCACCACATTTTACGAAGATTTATTTCATTATTTTTTGCTCAAGTGCGAATCTGCCCCCAAGGGCATTTTGTGACTTCATTTGATGTCGAATTAGAGACAAATCAATTATTCATCTCGTTAATTGTGAACTGACACCAGATTTCTTTTCAGAGCATCGCCTCAAAGGTTACATAGTCTTGTTTATGGCAGGCCACTGTCATTAATTTTAGAGCTCATGAAGCATCATGGGAGTAATTATTTAGTGCATGATTACCAGCTAATGTCAGTCCAGTTTTTATTTATTTTTTTCTCCCCCTGTCAACATTAACCGAGCTGTCTAGACTTTGTCACAGGGCTGAACAGTGCCCTCCCCCTGGGCACTTTTCCTGTCAGACTGAATCTGACTGCACTAGCCTGTAGCCTGACACCACTGCTATAGCAACCAGAGAGCGGCAGACTGAGCGGTGTGTGTGTGTGTGTGTGTGTGTGTGTGTGTGTGTGTGTGTGTTGATGGGGGGAGGTTATGTTGGGGGTGAAATGTTTTGTTCAAAGGTGTTTTCAGTTCCTGTACCCAGTGAAATGTGAGGTGTCATCGTTCAGTCCGGTTTTCCTCCTGCCTCTCTGAGGTTACCAGTCTTCTCTTTCCTCTTCCTCTTTGCTTCCTCTTCCTCTTTGCTTCCTCTTTGCTTCCTCTTTCCTCTTCCTCTTTGCTTCCTCTTCCGTTTGGCTGCAGCAAAAGAGTCGCAGGCAGCACCAAACTAATTATCTTCAGTTTTAGTTGTTTTGGTTCCATATCTGAGATTTAGTATTTATGATTATTTGCAAAATGAAGAAGAAGAAGTACTTTATTAATCCCCAGGGGAAATTCAATTGTTACAGCAGTTTTTCTAATTTAAAGTGATTAAATTTAATATTATTTAAATTTTATTAATTAATAGTAATAAATAAAGTAATAAAGTAGTTAACTTGTATGTAGAAAGTAATAAAGTAATTAGTTATTGTTGGATGTGTGTGTGTGTGTGTGTGTGTGTGTGTGTGTGTGTGTGAGTGCGTGTGTGCTTTATTGTTTATATTGTGGAATTATAGAGTCTTATGGCCGTGGACACAAAACACTTCCTGAATCTTTCAGTCTTGGCTTTAGGAGGAATTAGTCTGTGGCTGAATGAACTTCCCATTCGCCACAGTTCCTCAGGAAGTGGGTGGGCAGGATTGTCCAGTATGGAGTTGATTTTGTCCACCATCCTCCACAGCCTCCAGACTGTCCAGTTCCAGTCCAACAACAGATTTTGCCTTCCTGATCAACTTGTTTAGTCTGTTGGCCTCACCAGCCTTGATGCCACCTCCCCAGCACACAAGTGCAAAGAACAGACTGATGGAACATCTTCAGTAGCTTGTTGCACACGCCAAAGGAACAGAGTCTCCTGAGGAAGAACAGTAGAGGGACTGTAATGTATTTCACCACTAGACAAAGTCATTCTAAAACACAGTACAGGGTTTTTGAATGACTCCATGGTAGAAAAGTCAAACGTTTACAGAAGTGGAAGATTTTCTTCAGTACCAATATATAATTTTTTTAAATTTTTTTTCATCCAAGTCTTGCGTTGGCCTGTGATGTTTGAGGAACGTCTCAGTTTAAAATCATAACGCAAAAATTAGTGGAAAAAAAAGTGGAGCAAGTGATTTCTCAGGAGTCCAAAGAATTCTGCCAGTTGCCTAATTAATGAAGCAGCTACTTAGTTCATCAAACACATAGTGAATTAGAGTTTAGTCTTCATGTCGGAGGGTCTGTCGTCTTACCCAGTTAAACGTGAAGAAAGAGGGAAAAAGGAACTAAAAAGATCGTCCAAAGGAAGAACACAGACAACCAAAGGAAATAAAATTGTTAATTTCATGTTGAATTTGAACTGCAGCCCTCACAGATTGAAAGTTACTCACTGAAATGTTGTGGTCAGATTTGAGGTACTGTTGCTGGTGCTTTTAAAGTATAGCACCTGAACAGATGGGACGTATATGACAGCTGTGGTTTATTTATAGTGTTGGATCAAAAAAAAAAAAAAAAAACCAAGTTTCCAACCTCCTTGTTTCAAAGACAAATGATAACACTGTGGGAAATAGGTTTCACAGGTGTTCAAGGTAAAACAGCTAAATAAATACTAAGCCTTGTGACATTTTTCACTTTTTTACATTATGTTAATAAGTGTATTCCCAGTGAGGTTGTGCAGTTCCAGTATGTGCTGGGTTAGAAAAGCCACAGTTTTGTGGAGAGCATAAAACAAAATAATCAGGTCGTTGAACTGTAAAAATGTGTCCGATCGACACTTAATAGCTTTGTTTTGTGTTTTACCATTTCCACATGAGGATTTGCTCTTGAGTCTGACAAGTCCAACCCACGCATCATTTGCACACAGTGTTTCAGGTTTGCAGTTTTAACATTAGACAGCAGAGGCAACTGCAGTTAAGATCTGTACTAGACATTCCTCATGATGAACATTAAAATTGTCTTCATCTACTGGCCATAAAAAGAACCAATTCCAGCTGATAATGGTGGTGTGTTTGTTCCATTATACACACTGGACAGAAAACATTTGATAATACCAGTCTTGCTTTTAATGTTTCATCATGATGTAAAAGTTACTACTTTACTCTGAAATAAAAATAATACATACAATCTATAAAATGCAGTACATTTAACTGCAATATTAACAGATTTGTTTTCTTTGTTTGTTTCACTGATATGTATTTAATGATTAGGAAGCTGAGATGCAAACACCAAGTTTACTGTTTTGAAATGAAAAGCGTCGTACTGTAAACTACCTGTCAAACCGGTTACAAATCATTTTGATAGCAAGATTCCCACCACTTTATAAAAAACTCCATGGATCAAATATTTCAAAAACACAGCCAACTGTATTTTAATGCATTAGAG
This sequence comes from Mastacembelus armatus, assembly GCF_900324485.2. NCBI lineage: Eukaryota > Metazoa > Chordata > Actinopteri > Synbranchiformes > Mastacembelidae > Mastacembelus > Mastacembelus armatus. Next base: position 1,616,285 of record NC_046635.1, on the reverse strand, counting down.
ATATAGAATATGAAAGTACATTTGCTAAAACTATAACTTCCTTCTTCTTGCCCTTTCAAAAGCAAATTGTACCTATTAAGCTTTTTAGTTGATGCACAACATACAATGTAAAGGTTGACCGAATTTGAACCTCACACAAAAGTGTTCCACACATTTCCTATGAAAACCTTCACTCACATCTATGCAACTGAAAAATGAGCTGAATTCAAAGCAAAATGTTTTGCCCATGACCCAGAGAATCTGGCAGTTTAGTAGCTGAGAAGGACCAGCAAGGGTCCACACTTTTAAATCGTTTTTTTTAAAATTTACTACATTATGACAACTTCTTTCTGCTGTCTCTCATTGCACGAAATACTGATGATGCAGGACCGTGCAGAGAGCAATGATGTGAAGAGCCCGCTCTATGAATCACCATAGTGCAGTCACACTCCCTGTTAATGAAGAACTTTGCAGAAACATACAGTAATTAGTCCCAATTGGTCTCAGGCCACAGATGTTTTGTGGCATGTTGTGCCTTGAAGGACCTTACCAAGCCACAGTGAGCTCGTGATGTTGACAGCTGCAGGTCTCAGATTTACTGGTTAGCATAGGTTAGTCTCAGTTTGCCTTGTCCAGATTGAATTCAGCTAAACTCACATCAGTCAGCCTCTCGAACTCATTAGTGTGAACGAGCAATCAGGAGAATTGTGTACATACCAAAACTGCACCTAAATCAAATCAGTATTTAGTGAGACCACCTACTGCCTTTAAAGCAACACAACAACATCCTCTTGTTTTTTTTTTCTTCCTTCAAAGTACGTGGCAGGTCGCTGGTTCCCATATTTCTTCTGCAGACTGAGGCTGCTGTGTTGTCTTCTGCTTCTTGATGTAATCCCATTACTTTGGATGTTGCAGGGTCCTTGTTCTTCCTGTCTCTGAAGATGATGATGTCTTTGACTGTATGTTAAGGATTATTATGCTGCGGAATGAATGTGGGACAGGTCAGATACCTTCCTGGACGTATGCCTAGAGGTGTATGCACAAAGTTGGATTATTTTGGAAATACATTATTTTTGCTTTGTGGCAGAATTAGATGAAATTATACTGCTCAGAGCTGCAGCTAGTTAGCTAGTCCAGGAACCACCTGGACTGGCTCTGTCACATAATCCGCCTACCAGCACATCTAAAGCAAATAGATATATATACAGTATATATATATGTTGTGCCACATAATTTTGTAACAGCAACCATATGCTCTTTGGCATTTCCTGGCATCATCCTGCTTGTTGAAACGATTTGAAAATATGTTCAGAATTCAATTTTCAGTATTTACTTAAAAAAAAAAAAAAAAGCTATTGCAGCAACACTGGGGCTTTAGATACGGTGCAATTTCAAACTTTTCATTGTCATGGAAAGTGTCTCTCACCATGTGTCCTCCTTAGCCTCACTCTCTATCGGATATAATACCTCTGTGGTTGTGCAAGTATCCGGGAAGGCTCCTACAAGAGTCCATACCCAACAGCATTTCTCTATATACATGTAAATGTCTGAAAATACAGACAAGAACAGATTGAAATGCAAATGCATGTAACTATTCCTCACTGGTTCCCCCTCATGTGCCATAAATGTTCCTGTGTGCTGCGTTTGTACTCACTCAGGAGTGATGAGTGCCACAGAAAGGAGTGGAGGTACATAAATATACAGCGATGAATTTAATTGAAAACCTGTTTTGCAGCTGCAGAAAGTTGTGACTAATACAAATGAATTCTTCCTGTACTTTCTTCCTTTGAAGTCAGTTGGTTTTTTTGTTTTTTTTTTCTCTACTACAGTTGAAAAACAGAATAGATCCTGATGTTGAGCCTCACATACGGGGCCTGACCACAGGCTTCTCTAACAGCTCTTTGTCTGGATGTGAGTCATCATAAGGTTAACTGCAGACAGTTTAGAATAATTAGAAACAGCTTAATCCCTTTGGCTTATATTCCTTTCCTTCCTAATAAAAGCCACATGCTGCATTTGTATCTAGCTCTGTCTCACTGTAGGTGTTCACAAAACCACAAGGGAGCACACAAACGAATAGTGCGTGTTGTTTATTCCACCTCAGGAAAATGCAGCTAAAATTGGTCGGTGTTTCTGCTGAGATTCTGGTTCAAAGACATAGGGTTTATTTTCATAAAGCTTATGTCTTTTGGCAAATCAAAACAATGAGTGCACATTCTGATATCATGGAGATGGTTTTGAGAAACATTACAAAACTCAAGCCAGGCTGGATGCGTTTCTACAGTGAGATCTGTCAAAGGATGTTTTCCTCACTGGGATTTTCATATTCATATGAAGCATATGAATACATCATGACGTCTATGTATCCCGTGCACCAGTGCAGGCAGACAGATGATGGAGCATTGGTGAGGTGTGAAATTACATGTTTGCTGTCAGAACAGTGGAGTGTTTTCTGCAGATCAAAACATAGATGTGCTCGTACCTTCAATATTCACTCTCACAGTCAAGCTAATCTGCTCAAAATTTCTCTTTTAGTGTGACATTCCTGTGTGTGTCCCAGTAAGTCTGTTGCTTTTCCAACTTCATCGATAGCTCAAAGGGTTTTTGTGAGGAAATATCCAATTAGCTGACCTGTAGCTCCAAACTCTGCCTCGACATCTCAGGGTGTGGGAAATCTGGAAATGCACAGGAGTGCAGGTAAAATGTGTAGCTCAAGGGGCAAAGAATTGCAGTGCATGCCTCAAAAATACGTAGGTAGCGGTTAGTTCAGGGACCTGTGACATTTGGATATTTCCACCAAAGTTATGAGTAGTTTAGGTAGCATAAAATTGCAGAACCATACTAGCAAATGAAATCCCTGATGACTTTAGGGGGTTGTCAGTATGGAGCAAGCCCAAACAATTCACAGAAGTTGAGGGTAATTTAGTGGATCTGGAAAAATCAGAGCATTTCCAGCAAATAAACTGAGCCAGCAGGTAGCTGATGGGGCCAGGGAAATTGGATCGTTCCCAGCAAATACACAAACCAATGCCAGCGCTGCCTGTTTACAAAGCTTGGAAGTACAGCAATGATTGACGTGAAGTAAGTGACACTGATCTGCAACATTGGCAAACCCATAATAGTATTATGATTAGCGCTTAATTATTGAAACAGCTGTTAGACCCTAATATTAGGTGGGAGTCTTCACAGTGTTGTTTAGGGAAAGATGCTTTGACACATGACTTTGAGGCCACATGACACAGTGAGGTGAGAGTTTCGTGAAGAGCCGTGGGTGGCTAACCTGTTGTTAGCTGGCACAGCTGTTGTGGAAAGCAAAGGAGCTAAAATTGCTCAGCGTTCTCACCTGAGATTTTGATGCTGAATAGATGTGAGCTCCAGTCAGATCTAGGCTGACATTAACTTCTCTGCTGTCCCCTCACGTCCTCAGAGGTCCGTCCATGATGGATGACCTCTCCCTCTCACACACACACACACACACAACACACACAGCTGGCACTGCTCACGCCCATTTAGAACATATCCATATAAACGGATTAGGAGGCCGGTAATGGAAACTCAGGGAACCTGGTCCCATAATCTCCTGCTTGACACCTTTTGCTCTGATCAATCTTTGTTTGGGTGCCTCAGAGGCAGATGTGAAATGTCATTGGCTGAGGTTTGTGAGGTGAGGGTGCGTGTGTGGTTAGGGGTATTCAGTGTCGTATGTTGGATTCATTTGTCTAACTTTCTGGGTGCAGATTCACTGGCTTGGGGTGTTAAGAAGAGCCATTAGTTATTATCTGTGAAGGATGTTGCATCTATGATTTATTCAGTGCTGCAGCAGAGATTCTGCTGGAGCATTATACCATCATTATAGCTTCAAGCATGACCCAAATTTCCTCTGTCCCTCTTAACCCACCCGCCTCGCCTTCTCATCCTCCCCCTTCCACTGCGGCGTCTGCATCCAGATGGAGTGCAGATCGTATGGTGTGATCGCAGCTTATTATCAGCCTCGGCTGCACTTTGAGAACAGGCCAGACGGAGACGGAGAAAGAGACAGAGTAAAAATCGGAAATCTGGGAGAAACACAAGGAGCACAGCAAATGCAGCCTGTCTACAGACATGTAGACGGGCTGCAGACATGTCAACAGGCACAAAATTAGTAAATATATTTCTAGGATTATTTTTAAAGGCTGCCGGTCAAGGGTCTACACTGTGACTGTTACACTTTTACCTTCAGCACACATGAAGAGGCTCATTATATTTATATTCAGCTTTAACATATTTTAATGGATTTACTCACAAATTGGTGTCAAAGAAAAACACAAGTGTCTCATTACAATGTCAGTCCACACACAAGCCTCCAAAATAACCTCAGTGCTTCTTCCCATAGCCTGTGGATCTCTACTGGAGGCGCGAACTGTGCTCTTCTAAAAGTTACTCCACCATTTTCAGTTTTGATGGTGGTTTTATTTTAAGCACTGTCTGACATGTTGCCTCAAAACCTCCCATGAGAGAGATCTAGAAACCGTGAAGGCCGTAATGTATGATCCACATACTTCACTCAAAACATTCAGTGACCCCTGTCATTTCACTTCAACTCATTTATTGCAGGCTTTCATTTAATTTGTTTCCCTTTCACATCTCAGATGATCATTCACTATTAGGGACTGCATACTGGAGTGATCATAAATGAGTGGTGTCCTGGAATCGAGTCAGCAAGTAGCACAGGATTTCATGAGCCATTTGTGGGTGGCTATTTACGAGTATTGGAGGGAATGAAAGTTTATTTACTGGAAAATTGTGGTATTGTCTGGTCGTCTCCGGTCATCAAGAGTTCCTCTCCTTATGCTCATCCCAGACGCCGCTCTGATCACGTATGTGTTCTGACACACCTTTACGGTGCATCATATCGTCAAATCACTACTCCGCCTGATGTTACATTGCACTCCTGTTGTGATGCATCCAAACATGGTCTCTTGCTCACTTTGTTTGTCTCTTGCACTGCTCTGCTTTCTGTCCTTAGCCAGTTTTTTTTTTTTTTGCCCTTGCTGTTTCAAGGTCAGGCCCGACCCAAATGGCAGCACTGGGAGCCCTCGTCTCATTCCAGTCACCACCTCTCAGCCCTTTCATGCCAAACTAGTGACCTGGGAAACCTCTAGGCAGGTAAGTCAAACGACGCAACATCAACAAATAAAATTAAAAAGTGGTGAGGGTTAAAGTTATTGTATAGATTGGAAAGTCATACAGCCTTTATTGTATTTTGGTGGTAAGTGTGAGGTTGTTGCACTGCGTTTTTATGATGTCACCTGCACAATAGCTTAAATTTGACCCGGGAGGACAAAAGGTGTGTAGTATTGTCTTCAAATTTACGACACACCTTTTGTCCTCCCATTCTGTGTTTTTTTATTCTGCTTATAAAGCATGAGGTATAAAATGACCACCAGTTCTTTAGTTTCACCTTTTTAGTGAACTTGTTTCCAACGTATTATCATATTTTACGCTTATAGTAGGGAACCATCCATGTCATTGTAGTTAATTATTTGGAAAAAAAACCAAAGTTATCGCATATTAACTTTTGAAAGACAACAGGAGGGTTAAAGTTCAATGTGTAATATTTCAAATGATCAATTATCAGAAATGGAATATAGTATTTGTAAATATGTTGTCATTAGTGCGTAATCACCATGAAATACCAACCACTGCATTTTTTAGGTTTAATTAGGCACTTGGGGCCTTAGGATTAGGTTTAGGTTTAGGTTTAGGTTTATTTTAGGTTTTAAAGGTGACGGCCACTGTGGAGATTTTTACTGAAGACCAGACACAATTGCCAATTGATGAATAGCCGTAGCTGCATTAAGACAACCTAATACAGTGTTTCATGATTGCCTTTGTGCCAACGAACGCTGCTCACCCAGCACACATGTCATCTCTCTCGTGTTTGTACTAGTCGAGTGGTGTCCTGTTCAACAGCTGAGCTGTTTCAACATCACATTCACAGCTTTTATTCTGGAGAGCGACTGAAGAATGATGGTGGCTTTGTAAGGAAATGATAAGAGGAGAAGCTGGGACAAAGCACACTGGTTCAGAGGAGCCATCTAATATTAACTGTGTATTACAGAATCATTATATACTGATGACAGTCCTCTAACTAACAAGGTTAATCTCTTATAGGATTTTATTGAAAATGGTTTAAAATGAACAGACGCTCCAGTTGTCTTTTATATCATAAGATATAATTTAAACTGCGGCCATAAGGTCCGTCTGGCTGCAGGTCAGGTCAGCTAAACTGAACAGAAATTATAGATTCAGCAGCACATTTGAAGTGAACTGTCACCAAAATGAAAGCAAATATGAAGCAGCATCAGGCATGTTTGGTTTCCTCTTAGCTCTGTTTTGCTTCTGAGTCACATATCTGACTCTGGCTGCTAAATGCTCAATCATATTCACCAGGAGGTTGCTTACTTTCCCTGTCTGCTATTTAGTGCTACCCAGGTAGTGTCGTTTCAATGTTTGAGGCTTTTTTTGTGCTGAAGACAGCTACATGCTGCTACTGGAAAATGCTGCATCATTAAACGGATCAAACTGGCGTGAGAGTGAATCCAGACAATTATGTTGTGAGCTATCAAGTGAAAACATGGAGCCAAAGATGCTAAAATGCACCAAAGCTGAAGGAAACTGTGGTAGAATAACCTTTATTTGAGGACATGGGTACGGTTTTTGATCAGGAACATATACGAGACCCAGTGTGCATTTTCTCCCAGATGGTATATTAATATTCCCTGTATCTCTGACTGGGAAACATACATTATACAAAGGTTTTCATTTTAGATTCAATCTCTTGGTTCAATTGCTTCCGTTCGTGAAGTTTGCAGGTTCAGACAGTGAATGATTTGAAAGCAGCGAAGTCAAGTTAATGGTGGGTTTGGATTCTCTTCTTACATCTTATTTAAAATCCTGTGGGGACCCTCCAGCCCTCTCTCTTTTCTTTAAGCCACAACATCAAGATGAATCATCACTTCACAGTGAGGATTATCTCTCTGAGTCAGCCATGTTTCTAATATAACACCTTCATGAGGCAGCTATACTTCACACACGGCACCATAGGAAAAGTGCACGCCACAGTTTTCCCAGAGAAAAGAGGTGATTCGAGGACAAAAGTCAAACTAAATCGAAGCATTTTAGTTTGAGATAATATCCCTATTTTTCTAAAGGTGTCACTGGCGAGGATATGTCATTTTTTTCCAAGCAGGAGATAATCTCCCAAGACCGCAGAATAAAAGATGGAATAAGTACTGGACAAAAGGAAAAGTTTGAAGCTGTCTTTCCTGTGAAAACAGCCATTGTGAGACTCCTAAAAAGAGGCATTATGGCTCTAGGTGGGTGCGTTGTTATTTCTGCTGATATATTACACAAATGCATAGTATAAAGCCCACTCTAATTTGTTGAATTTGGAGGTGAGAGAGGAGACTTCCTGCCCTTCACCCTCGGTCAAGAATACAGAACAGGTTGTTGTGAGTCAGCGGGGGACACGTGGAACTTTTTAGTGTCCATAGAAAGAGGGAGAACCACAGCTTTCCTCTGGCCCAGCAGCTGCAACATTAAAGTGAATGATGACTTTAAGCAGTATATTTGATGCCATCTGTGCTGCATTGCTGAGCTTGGCGGTGAGATGTGCTCAGACACTGCTGCTGTGACTGTGAATGAGACGCTTGCTGGGCTCTCCAGCTTAAGATGCCAGACCTTCAAAGATGATCTGAAGCGCGCTTAGAGAGATAAGGATGAGATATGGAGCAAAAACAGATATTTACAATGCACGACTCCAAACTCTGTGGTAATTTAGTGAATTATGTAGACTTCCTTTAGATTCAACAATCTGTCACCGCTTGAATACGTCTCAGGAATTTGTTATGCTATGCCCATATAAACAAAAATAAACAACCCTGACATGGCACAGGTCAACAATGTAGAATTCAGATATTAGAGCAACCATAAAGTGTTTTATCATTAATGTTGACAGCTGAACATACAGCAGGTATTTGTCGAGCCCAAGTCGTTCCTCAATAAATGGATAGAACAGTTTCTTTTATGGTCCTGACTTTGTGCCTGGTGCCTGTTGAAATAGAAAAGGGCCTTGCCTAGGTTGTTGCCACAGAGTTGGAGGCATTCTGTTTTCTGAAATATCAATACACCCCAAAGCTATCCCAGAAATGCACAAATGTATTACAAGCAAAATTTATGTTTGGACATATAGTGTATACTATAGAGACCCAGTGTTCCCATTAAGGCCACCAAGATCTGTGTGGTCATACGTTACATATATTTAGAAGGAAAATCTATAGGTGGAGTTGAAGATTCTCCTTTTGTTTTAAGATGTGTTCATTAGAGTCAAAAGTCTGGCATGTATTGGAAATAAAGCCGCCTCGTAATTTATTAGTAAAATATAACGTTGTATTGTTTTTAAAGAATCCACATAAGCATCAGATTTGTTTACTAACATCACAGGACTTAATTTCTGGTGAAGTGGTTGCTTTCTGTAGGGGTCGTGATCTCTTTGTGAGTTTTCAAGTAAACAGGCCGGAGCTCCCAGCAACGGATGAACCATCCCTCATCATTCTCAACCTTCTCCCACAGAGGTAAAATAGAAATGTTTGGGCCTATGTCCAAAAATGCCAAGACATATCTCTCCTTCAGTTGGAGTTGATGCACTTGGGGCCTTATTCATGCAGTAGGCTGCTGGCTTGGTTACCATCACAGTGTAGTAAACATCCCAAATCCACCATGAACTCAGCTTCATTTGCTTTGTTACTGGCTCTTTCCTCCAGCTTGTGCATCTTGCCTCAGTACTTGTCTGAGTTGCTTTATTCCTTCCTCCTTCCTTTATTGTGTCTGTTTTGTTATTGTCTTAGTTTCCTTTTGGTCTAGCCTTCCCAAAGCCTGCTCCACTGTAAGGGATTCTCTGTCTGACAGCAGGTTTATAATGTGCCCTCACTGAAAGGCAACTGTACTGTTTCGGAGAGGTGCTGTAAGTTTTTTTTCATGTTATTTTGGCAGATATTTTTCTCACTGAATACAAAACATGACAAATCACACTTGCTGGTGTTTATATTGGAGACAGTTTAGTAGTGTACATATAGTTATGAATTATCAACAACATCTACACCCCATTATCAATAAGGTGAAATAATTAAAGCAATGTTATCTCCAAGAATACAGTGTTAAACGGATCAAAGTTGATAACAGGAAGGAAGATTAATTAACTTGCATTGAGACGGGCTGAAAAGAAGAACACTGGGCTTAAGTGTTACAGCAGCTAATGGTGTAAAAGCACAAAGTGTATACATCTACATGATATATATGTAAAATAGTGAATAATTACTTATATGAATTAATGATATTAATTAGTGGACAATATAAAATACATATAAAAATATTCAAGCTGCTCCTTCAGTAAGCTTTCTTTATTTCTCATTCTCATCTTCTAAGTGTCATCTTTTGAAATAACAACAATCATATAAATTGTAGTTTAATAAAAAGAAAACATTCATGTCTTAATTTGACTTTGACTGCAAATGCATTTTGTAAATGTCAATGTATTTTTTTTAGGCTTTCCCTGATGTCTGTTAAGACAGCTGTACAATATAACTCAGTGACAATTTAGACTGGCTGTATTTAAGTGATGCCTGATTTGGGTAAAATGAGTCACAAAAATAGTTTTTCTTTTTCTGTTTTTCTTTGTATATATTTTATTTTAAAGCTGAAACTGAGCTCACACATTATGTGTACTTAAAAAGTAGGCTGCATTCACGCTATGTGGGGCAAAGATCATAGCGTTTCTTTCTGCATGAAACATTTTTACATCTTAATATGTTGGAACATGCATAGTTAACATCCAGGTTTAGTCAGGTCAATATTTGGAATATTTGGACAGTTGGAAAAGAAGCAGGACAGTGGCCGTCGAGGACTGGAGCTAGAGACCCCTGCTGTAGGTAATGCTGCTGAGTTGACACACCTGTTAAACTAAAGATTTGCTAAATAGGTAAAGAATTATTAAATAGACAAAGTTGCTCACAGATATTAAAGTCACACAGCTTTAATAGTTCCCCAAATATTTAGCTGATGTGTCATGAATAGACAAAACTTTTTTTCATGAAACGAACGGATGGTTACGGAAAAATTAACTCTGGCTTCCTTTTTGCTGATCTGTGAAGAAAGGATATTATACCACAGTGTAAATTCTCCTGTGTATGTCTCCAGTTCAATTTCTCAATCCAGGTTTGCAGTGAAATAAATTATAAAAGTAAGAGTGAACTGAAGGTGAACCATCTGTTTCAATAACCTGTAAAAATAGATTGACAGGAAAGTGATCATTTAGGGTAGTCTGAGGTGCGTACATACCTGCTCTTGGAGTGGTTTGTGGGTAGAACTGTATAAAATTGGTTATCTACTTTTGAAGTCGTTGTCTTTGACAGAGCTGCAGGAACCTCCTTTGTATTTTGCTGTTGGTAATAAACTGCAACCAGAATAGAGCCAGGTGTCTCTATAATCATCAACACAAACATTACTGCATGAAGTAGCAGCATTTGTACTAGCACAATTAACTGTGCAGAAGAAATGGACTGTGGGAGTTGTGGGAGCAATGTGCCTGTTCTGCTTTTTTCGAATGAAGCGATTCAGAAGAGGCTGTGCTGTGAAATAGTAAATTGCCTTGAATTGTCCCTCGCAGGTGTGCAGTGAGTTGGAATAATCCACTGATGACTGAACCGACAGCAGGTTCATTAACAGTAATACAATAATTGCTCTGGGGGCAATTTATGTATTAATGTTAGGGTGCAAAGCTGTAAACACACAAAGTTTATACTTGAGAGACCAGAGACCAAGTCAACGAAATCCTATTTAAAAAAATGTAGTTGACTTTGACTATTATCGGCACTGACTTCATTATAAAAATGCCTCATGGTCTATGACCAAAACTTCCTTAATTAAACTATGCTGACAGCGTCTGAGTGTCCGCTACATTATTTGCATAACTTTAAATAAAAACATAGTGTTCCCACCTCTGATGTTTTATTTAAATCTGCTTAGTGGTATCTGAAATATAGATGTGATCACATTTATTTTTTTATAACTTATAGACCTTCTATAAGTTTATTCACTTGGTGGGAGTTAATCGTTGATAGTTCCCCAATGGGTATATTGGCTTCTGGCTTATGTTTGCCCTAAAGTACTTTCTAGATCTGGCCTCTGGCTGCCTGTGGAGCCCTCCTGCAGGGATACACAGTCCGGTCCACTCACATATCAGGCTAATGCATTTAAATTGACTCTATTAACCACAGCTACTGTAGAACCGCTCAGCCCCTCTGACATATAATGTTGTTTGTGACTTAATGTATGCATAAAAGTAAATGCACACCCGGACAGGTTTGCAGGTTAAAGTATTATCGTCTACAGGCGATCCATAATGACCACTCTGGCAAAGGTCCACCTCAAAAGATTGTGCACACCTGGCACTTGTTCCCAGCCTTATTGTCTTTTGAGTGCTTTCTTGGTTTGGTAGTAGTGCTGTTTCTCTGCTTTTATCATCTCCATGCTGTCATCCCCACCCTGTGTGTCCAGTTTCTGTCAAATATATTGTTCATGTAGACCTGTCTGTTCAGAAACACAGCAGTGGGATGTGAAGCCTCTGCTGGGTTTTTTGCAGTTTTTCTTTTTATTGGAAAAAGCCATAAAATGTGGTTTTACCTATGATCTATTCATCCGCCCATTTTCTCTACCTGCTTATTCCCGTTTAGGGTCACGGGATCTACTTTTTGTTTTGTATTTATATAACTGCACGATTTGATATCATATTTTTTTATCACATATATTAAAAAAAGGTTTTTGTTATTTCTTTAATGTCTTTGGCAACAGAAACCACAAAAACTATGTGCCCCTCTTCAGAGCGACAGTTTGTCTGAGCACCCTCCGGTGCATATGAAAACATGCAGTCTGACTTGTTCACAGGATCCAGTGTGATTTGTTTCTAAAATAAAAAGTAGACCTGAGCAGTTTACCCTTCAACTACATATGGATGGGCTGTATGTGCATTTTTTTTAGAGAACGCATGGATGAGCTTGGACTGGAATAACAGAGACATCTTCCCCTGAACTGCTTGAATGGCCTTTTATCTTGACTTAACATAAATAGCTGAAGCATTTTTTTATTTAAAGAATTAGCTGTTGATAACAGCAGATTCTCTAATCACATAGAAACAACACTTCTTGCACTTGCATGTTACAAGTAATGTGAAAACTATCAGCTGATGGAACTTGTTAGGACACTGTTAATTGTCTCCTGTTGCTGTGAAATCTCTCATATTGACACTGAAAAATGCTGCTAAAGAGCATTTTGTCTAATATTACCTGTTTTTCTACCAAAGTTACACTTTGAAGCACAAATACCATTTCATACCATGTTATTTTCCCCACTTTAATTTCACAAAAATCTTACTTTTGTTTTCAAATTACAATTCCAGTTACGTCTTGCATTTTTGTCGTCACGATTAAGATCATTATCATCTCCCTTTCTGAAATCTATATTTTTGGTGCAGCATTTCTTTAGTGCTGAGTTTGGGGATTTAAAAAAAAAAAAAAGGGCATAGTGCCCCAAAAATTCTTGGGCCATCCCCAGCTTGTCTTTTGATATTGGTAAGACCTGTCATGAAGATAACCTTGTATCATCGTTTGGCAATCCATTCAAGTCCTCTGTGATAATTATGACATCCGACAGCTGTGATAGCTGTGACAGTTAACTCAAAGATAGTGCTTTTCCCTGTTGAGCTTTCTGAGGTCTGAACCCTTCTTTCATCTGGATCTCAGACAGAAGGAGAGCATCACATTCATCTGAAAAGACAGTTAGTTTTTGGCTCAGGTCAGTGGCTCAGTTTCTCATCATCCTCCTTGACCGAACTCAGTTAGTTTTGAGATTTACTTTGAATGTATTTACTTTTTACCAGTTCAGCTCATCTTCTTTAAAGAACAAGTCAGTTTTTATTAGATCTAATCTCTTCTGTAAAATGTATTGACAGTATTAATAATATGCAGATTTGGCAGATTTTTAGAGAAACAGCACCTTACTTAACCTCAGATACATAAAATGACCTTTTTATTTGGCTTTAGGGCCATCATAAAACTCCTGTACAGCAGCTGAGGTGGCATTTTCTAATTTAATAAATATTTAATAATGGTCCAAATAATTTGAGGAAGACAGAAACCTTTTTAGTTTCAACTTTTAATTAAAATCTTCATTTTACTTGTCCCACCGAGGCTCTGGAAGCTTAATTAATTATGATGGAAATACAGTTAAGCATTAGAAGTTTTGTTTACCTTGATCGCCTCAGAGAGAATAAGGAAACCATAACACATTTATAGTGAATACCCCATAGTGTCTCATCTGTCAGTCCTTCTGTGTCTACCAGTGACAGAAGCTGTGAATGATTTTCACCTGCTCCTACTGTCACGTGCACGTGTCTCTCACACTGCAATATAATTTACAGTTCACTTCCCATACTCGCCTTGTACAACATCTCCCCGAGGACCCAGGGACATGAATAGAGTTGAGTGGAAAAATTTGCATCCCCTTATTTTGAAATAGCAAAAATATAAAACATTTTTTTCATTAACATAATGCTATATATATTTAATGCACTTTCAGCTAGTACAAATCTCAGAATTCATCAGAATTTTATTAAAGTTAATTACATTTTTAAGTAATTTATCAAGTTAGATGCACACCTTTTTATTATTTTACTATTACTTTCTTTTTTACACTTATTTGTTACATATTTGTTACTTCTGTTGTCAGTTATTACAGTCGTACTAGCTGAATGTGCATTAAATATTATGCTAAGGTTCAATTTGCACTCCCTGACTTTGAAATGGCAAAAAAAGTACAGGATTTATTATTTTTTTTAATTAATGTAATATTGGAGCATTTGTACTGAATGTGATTTAAATATTATTTTGATTTAAAAATAATAATAATTTTTGTTTTTCTCATCTTGCCATTTAAAAAGTAAGGGGGATGCAAATGTTTTCACTCAGCTGTCTACTGTGTGTTGATGTTGGGGATGATTAGCTCTGCATCTTGCTTCCTCCCCAGAGTCTCACTAAGGTTGAAATAACAACTGACAGTACTTTGCTCCTTCTCACAACTTGATCCAACTGTATGTTCAAACGTTATTTTTATAGTATTATTTGATACTGTAAGTTATAAGATAATGGCAGCTTTTATTAAACAACAGTTTTAGCCTGTTTTAATATAAGAACATATATCACATGCTATTTGATACTGTAAGTCTATTTGATACTGGCGATGTCAGGTATATATTATGTTAATATTTTTAGGCTCAGCCATGAGCATATTTGGTTTTGTCAAAGGTTCACACCAACACTAATTCAACACCAGGTCAACCCTGAGGTCGCGGACTGATTTTGGAGCGGAGCGGAACTAAAGACAGCGTCGGAGAAAGGGGCGGTAATTTAGCGACGCACACGAAAAACGAGGCGGGAGGAAGTTGCGCTCATGGCAGCGTGAAACGTCCCGGTGTGAACACCTGGTCTGGCCGCCTTGGATATTTGAAGAAGAATTGAAGGTAAACGGTAAAATTAGCACATTAAACCGTGTTTGAATCCAAGTTCATGGCGCAAAGTTGAACAGTTATAAATTACAAACTTCTGGTTTTAACAGAAACCAGTTGGAAAATTTTCTGCCAAATCCACGTTTTCCTTCCCTTTGCAAATGATTGTGTGTCCACTGAAGGATGGACTGTAATTATTTCTTATACAGTAAATATTAAAACTTTAAACACATTGGAAACGGAAGTTGTGGGCAGATTCACATTTAATGTATTTGTGACTAGCTAGTCACAACCGTAAATTAAGGCACATTTTCATTAGTTTTAGATATTTAAGATATTTCTTAAATGTGTCAGATTACATATATGTTTAATTTGAGTTCTGACTAGTCAAAAGTCCATCAAAGGTATCTGTAATTAGACTTTTCACTAATCACAATGTGATTGTGGATGTGGGTCGGTGACGGGACGCCTGGATTTTTACTTCCATAAGCAACTGATTTTCTATTTTTGAAGAAAAACGGCTTAATATTGTTTAAAAGGGTTAATTTCACATAATTTTCATGATCCTTGTTCATAATTGTATGAAAAATTGGCAGAATATTGTAGGACTAAAATGTAATTTGGTAAAACTGTCCTCACTTAAGGTTAATGAAAACAACTGCTGGTGAAATGATAAAACATTATTAAAAATCATTTAGTTTTCTCTTTGGCATATTTTTTTATTAAAGACTCAAGATAAGCCTGTAAAAGTATTTGTATGATAGACCTTTTAAAAACATTTTTGTTCCGCAAAGATCTATTTCCTTAAATGTCATTTGGCAAAACAAAGATAAGAGGCCATGTTGAGCTATAATCTCATGGGATTAGTTAAGTGACATGTGATGGCTTCACTCAGAAAACCCCTGAAGACCAATGAAGTTGGAGGAAAGTTTAAAATTTTCTCCTCAATTTAAGTTAATTTCATCTTTTCCAAGTGTGGTAGCGTGTGTCACAGATTCGATTTATGTATATTTATGTTATCATTAGATTTATGTAGTGCATATTGCACTATGTCATTTGGTAAAACAAAATGTGTCATACAGTAAAACACTGAAATTTGTGGGAAATGTATAAAAAAAATATTGCATTAATTGACATAAATGATGAAAATAAAGAAGGAAACTTAACACATTATGAAGTTCTATATGATTTCAAAGCATTTTTACTTTTCTAGTAGAAAAATTTGGAACGAATGTTGACAGATGATATTGATTAACCTTAAAAGCCAAAATATTCAATATTTAAGTATTGAAGTAATAAATGGCTATAAATTACTTGTAAATCAACAATTGCATTTTGCATTATTTAATTTATTTATTTTAATTGTATAATTGACATTAAATTTAATATCATATGAAGAATAGCTCTGTATTTGCCAAATGACCTTTTCAAGAAGTGCATAACATTAAATGCATTAAAATGCCTTTTATTTTTATATTTTTATAAGGGGCACATACTGAAATGAAAATATACATGTGAATGTACACAGGAAATGATGAAACTAACTTGCTATTTCATTTTTTATTTTTTTGCCATTTTGAAATTCTAAAATGTCACTGACCCGTATGTGGAACTCACTTTGTGGATAGTCAAAACTCAGTTGTAGGTATCTTAAAGTGGTTTCCCTATTCAAGTTAATGATCAAATGGTCATTCATACTAGTCAGAATGTAATTGTAGGCATCGTGAATTATAATTTGTGTAATTCTAGATATCTGAAATGCAGTTATGGATATTTGCTCATGTTGTTATTTTTTCTTTAATCACCAGAAATCCAACAGCGATATGGAGACTGATTGGACTGTGCCAGAGAAAAGGTAAACAAACCCATTTTAGATAGCAATTTAACCTGTGAATATGTTTATAACTTGTGAATGTGATAACAGTTTGTGTTACATTATTTATTATTATAAATTATTTATATATGTAGGTGATACATTCCCAACCAACCACTGCCTATCATGCCTAGAAAACAGAAGCATAGTGCAGTCATGACTTAGCCTCTGATCATTTCAGATGCTAAAAAGGCCTTTTGCTTTAAGTTATAAGATAATGGCAGCTTTTAATAAATAAATAGATAGTTTTAGCTTAACTATGTTTTAATATAAGAACAAATACCTTTATTGTTATGATTAAAAATTATATCCAGGTCAGGTTATTGTAACTTTTCACTGTGGCTTTTGACTCCATATGAATTATGCATTTTAAGAAGGGCACTACAGGCATACTGAACTGTTGCTTTTGCTTGTTTTGTTGTGTTAAGGAAAAACTTTTTCTAACTTTCAGAATGCAAACACAGTGAGGTGCAAACCACCGAGAGTTTCAGTACAAATTTGAACAAATCCCTTCTTCTGTAGAGCACCATCTTCGTTTAATCAGGGCGTTGTCTGAGGTTATTTACACTTCTCTTATCAAAAACTGGGTTTCCATATGGAAAATGTTCTTGGAGAGAGAAGTACATCACCTGGTGGTAGATTTATCCTGATGCACATTTCATCCTATGTGTTAAGACCTGATGTGAAGCAAAAATGCATTGAAAATGTCTTAGCTCAGGGCATTGTTTTGGACATGGGTCAGACTTAAGTCTCCAGAAAAATCAATAAGACTTCCAGCTTTATTTCACCAGACTTTACTGGGACATTTCTCTTATTCTTGCAAGGCTTTTCCAAACCAAAACCCTGTTTCAGTGAGAGCAAACATTCACACCAGTGTTCAAACTCATAGGACCACACAAAGCTCTGCAGCTCCTTTCCTTGGCATACTGTGCAGTATCTGCAGTGGTGGATGTGTGGTGCCTGCCTGTGCATGTCAGGTGAGAGCTGTCTCAAATTTTACTACTAACTAAATTCCTGTCCATATCTGGGACAAGCTCTGGGTACTAAGGTAGTGAAATTAAATCCAAAAGAGGAAGAATTTGTTTTTTCCATTTGCTGTGTGTGTGCTCACCATCAGGGATAGGATGAGGTTCTAGGAGTGGACCTGCTGCTCATTTGTACTGAATGGCCGTGATTGGGGTGGTTTGGGCATCTGATAGTGTCTCATGGAGGTGTCCCTGAGGTATTCCAAGCACTATTAGAGTATCCTAGGGCAGAACCAAGGCATACTGGGATTATGTATAACCATCTGGCCTGGGAATGCCTCAGGAGTCCCCAGGAGAACTGTGATAGTTAAATAAAGAACATATGGGCTACTTTTTTGCATCCTACCATTGCAGTCTGAATGTGAATATTCAGCAAACAAAAAAAAAACGGTTATATGTATGGTGGGAAAGATTGTACTGTGAGTCAAAAGCAGGATTTCTTTTAGGAATTCATGGGCTATCATGGATGGAGATGAAAGAAAGAGGTTGGCTGTTGTGAAATGGGAGCATGCATCAATACCCTTTTTTATGACATGACATTTAAAGAATGCATATTTTTATTAGGTGTGCAATACTTGAATTTCACATTTAAACGACATGCTTTGCTGTTTTTAAAAAGTGTTTTCATGTTTAACCACACGGCTTTAGCCGTGATGGTACAATATTCAGAGAAACAAATAAGTTCTAATGCAAATGATACGAGTTTACACACGACCTCATTTTGTAAATATGTGACGGGATCTTTTCTTGCCTCTAGTCATGACTGCCTGAACAGTACCTGTGCCAGTGGCTGTTACATGGAAGTATAGCAGATTGGGCTGATGACTTCAACCTGTCGTGGGCCACAGAGCAGCTGCCAGTCATCTCTTTCTTCTGGCTTCATTTCAGCAGAAAATAGTGACAAGCATCAGCAATGTGACCTTCTGTGACCAACAAGGTAATATACCTGTGTATTATTGGTAAGGGACTTATGTAGATATTTGACATTACCACAGTCTGAGACATCGTAGATCATGATTTCCTCTGAGAGTCTGCAAATTCCCAGAAAGGCTTTATTAAAAGGAGTGATTTATCTAAACTGCAGTGAGGAGCGATGATGTGTGAAACCATGAGAGATGATTAAACCTCTCTTGTGTCTGGGAGAGGGTCCCTGTCACATCCTGCTCCTTTGTCAGAATTTAAGACCTCACTGCCGTGACGTGTAGTCCTCTAAACTCTGTGCTGTTCACTCATTTTCTTTTATTTCTCCCTTTGTTCTTTAATCCCAAGTTGATGTGGCGGAAACACAGATCCTTGAAACTAATAGGTGTAACGATTCAGACCACAGTGGATGAAAAAGTCAAATAAGGCAACTTTTTTACAACCCTTTACTATAGCCAGTGGCTCTGTCTACGGCATGTGTCAGTTACTGTATAAAAACATTGTAGTTTATTAGAGATTAACTAGCTATAATAAGTTAGTGGTTAAAAAAAAAAAAAAAAAAAATCAAGCTAGGATGCCAGTAAAACGAAGCTGCATATCCTCCAGCTGTACAAACCGATTACAGTACAGTGACTTTTTTAAACAGGTCAGGTCAAATAATGACTATTTCCCCCTCTCTTACCTTTTACGGTGTCAATATCTATGCAGATAGCTTTGGTTTGGGTTTCCTCAGTTTTAAAATATCTGATTCTGAGGTTTCCGCTGTCATTGGAATACAACTCAGGTGAATGGAGTTTCATTTGAATTGAGAATGTTTAAGAAATTCAATAAAACATCTTTGCACTAACATGGTCCTGGCTAGTCGGGAAATTCCACGGACCTCAATATGAACAGGTTTCATTAGACATACTTTTACTGGATAAATGGCCCCCATGGGAAATGTTAACAGTGGCATATTTCATTCAGAGTAAAACCCCCAAAATCACTCATCTCCACTGCACTCGGGAAGCCTGAAATCCCAGGCATGGAGATCTAAAAAAAAACCTGGACCAATAAAACCAAAACTATCTGCCTAGTTTGGTACCAATAAAGATAATCTGTAGGGCAATGTAGCTTTATTTCTATAGTATATTTCAAACACAGGGGCAATTCACAGCCCTTTACATATGCAGAGAAAAGCATTAACAGCATTAAAAACAATACCAAGCTGAAATACAACAGATAAGAGGAAGATAAAGATAAAATATGAGAAACATAACTATGGTATAGGGACAGTGCCTTGAATGCAATATAGGAATAGCATACAATAGCATGTGAATGTGATATATGTACGACTTAGCTTGATCCTTTTGACAGTGATGTGACATTACACCAAAATACAAAGATTTTAGTGAGAAAATGTATGAAAGAGATCGGTTTATTCATCAGTTTCCTGAACTGCTCATATTATTCAGGGCTGAAGGGCTAGAGTCTATTCCAGGCAGACATTGGGTGAGCGGCAGCATACTCTCTGGGCAGGTCGACAGTGTCACAGGGCATAAGACAAGTAGACGCACAAATTTGCACTCACATTCACACGTAAGAGCAATGTGGAGCGTCAAAACATCGGTAATGTGCTGTGCTGTCCATAGGATTTTATCAGAGTGTCACAGCGAGAAAAACTAGTGAAGGGAACAGTGTGATCTCTCTAACTGTATCTATCAACTGAGCCTCCAATCAATTAGCTCAAAGCCTGCAGTCAATACGTGACCTATCAGAGGACTTACAGAGCACTCTGGCTACATCCAATCAATTCCTCCTCAGTGAGGGCAGTGTTTTCTTTTTTAATTGCAGTGAAGTATATACTGTAACATGCGGGCTGCTCTGTTCAGGCCCCATGTGAGGCCATAACATGGCTGATTGTTAAGTGTTTGGTCAGTTTTTTTATATTGGCTCTTCAATGAAGGCAATGGATGAGACAGAGCTTCCTAATTGGATATTTATTTAGGACCTGTACATTCAGGAAATGCATTATGGTATTTAGGATCTTCTAAACCACATTAGAGATGTTTCACTGTGAATGGCAACGTTGGTCAGTCAGTTCACCACAAAGTCAGAGTATTGACTGTTTAACTAGTCAGTATGCACACTGGTGGTTAGACCTTTGATTTGTTTGTGGTATCAAACATTTTGGAAAGTTTGTCTTTTATTACGTTAAAATATGTTTAAGGACATAGTACTTTCATTTAACTCTTAGAATGCAGACAGATTCGACTGTGGAAACACGTATTACTCTTTAAGTCAAACATTTTGGCTCCTTTCTAATTGGTAACCTCAGTGGACAGACAGAGAAATGTATTTGATAGTGGGTAGTAGGTGTACTGTATCAGCAGTATCATAAATATTCCCACTAATGTAATTATAAGCCATTAAAAATGTGTCAAGTGAGATATATAGGATGTGTAATGTCCCACATTCAGAGAGCTACTTTTATAAATTAGCATTGTTATAAAATTTTTTCATGATCATCACGGAAACTGTTATCTGTCTTCCCATGAAATGTTACACATTTTAAAAGTAAATATCCTTATGTCTCAGATTGTATCACTGTGAATCTCACTGGACAACATGCTGTTGTAGTTGAGACATCTTTTGCGTGACGGGTCACGAGGTAAACCCAAGAATGCTCAGATCCTTAGCCTCATAGAAAAATGCAGTATATTCAGTCTATTTTAGTATCTTGTGCATCAGAGGTGTGTGCCGTTTGTCGGCAGAGCCCTTGGTGTTTTTAAAAGCTGTTCAATCTCAGTTGGTCAGACCATCCTGGGCCGGGGAGAGTGTGTAAGGACAACAAGCCCAACACACTGTGGTTATTGACTGATTTTCCATAGTGCGATGCATTTACAGATCATTTAATTCCTGAGAATCAGCTTTATCATTGTACACTACCAGACTCTTTTGGCTGCAGCTTCTCTTTATTTAACAAAACGTTAGAGCTGCGAGACGTTACACACACACACACCATGCACAACACATAAAACACAGCTCTTATAAACTGCTACCTGAAGACAAAACGAAGGGCCTTGTGTATTTTCTTTCTGAAATGTCTTCACAACTGAATAAGATAAAAATAAAAAGTCTACTAACCAGCTAACCTAGCCATGCATGCTTTTAGACTGTGGGAGGAAGCTGGAGAAAACTCATGCAGACTCCATACAGAAAGGCAAATGGGATTCGAATCCGTGAACTGACAGTGCTCACTACTGCTTCACTGTGTCGCCTTTAAATTCAACGAATGAATATAAAATTAAAAATATAAAAATTGGACTCAGTAAATGAGTAGATTATGAAATTTAGAAACTAATGAATCAATATCTACTTAAATAAATCTGTTGTTTTAGCTTCATTAAATGATTGCAGTGGTTTCTATTTGTCTAATTTTACAATTTCCCAAATGCTTTTCAAGTTTTTTTTCTTCTCTTCATGTGACATTGTATATTTCAGCATTTCATTTTTATGTGAAAAGTATTTAAATGAGAAAATAACGCAGTGATGTACAGTTATGCAGTTATGGGCTGCTGTCTTGCAGTTTCCGGCTGCATATTTCCATATGGCCTTTTATTTTTTTCTAAAAACACCTTAATTCACGGCCCACTTATGAGCTTTCAACGGTATGCAAGGCTTCATTAGAGAATCCTGTTAGCTGGATTTTCACAGAGGTAGCTCATTTGTCTTGACTTGAGCACATACCAGCGCTCGTTCCTTGAGAGTACGAGTCTGTGGCCAGATATTTCACTATGTAAGATAGTCCCCCTGGGATGTTTCTCGTGGTTCCCTTAGAGGTTGAAGCGTCAACTTGTTCTAAATCCTGCAATAATTTATAGTTTGGGGTAATTTGGTGGCAGTACAAAAAGCTGCACATGCAGCAGTAGCACATTATGACTGTATAAAGCTATGGCAAACATACTAGTAAGTAGTTGAGTATTTACCCATGCAACAAACAAAACATTAGCATTTATTTTAAGTTATCTTACAGGCAACCTGGGGAATATGCGTCCAGTAATTACTGTTCTTTCAGCTCTGTTTTGGTCTTCACCAGCTTTTAAGGTTCTTTATCCACTGTGCTCACCCACTACTTGCTAGCCTTGTTTGTTGTTTGGAGGGCTGGTAGCAGGCAGCTTTACGGCTGCACGTTGGGCTTGGAAAGGTCACTGATCGGAGCAGTGAGAATTAACCAAAAGCGATTGGCTGTAAAACCAGTGCAGTGTGCTCAAAGATGCAAAACTGAGGGGGTTGTCAGAGGATTATCTGTAGGTCCAGTGGCTAGAGTGACCCTTTGTGACCCGTCACCTGACTCTTTGTTAATGTAGGCAAACAACATGCTGCACCTTCTCTCTATCGTCCTCTTCACTAAGACAGTCTACTCTGTGTAGAAGGATCCTCACCACTGATATTTATGAAGTTCAACTTGAAGTAATCTCCATCTTCAGAGGAGTTTGCCATTGATGGAGTGTTGCACAACAAAAATTTTAATCTGATCACAGTAAAGGAGATGACATCAAGTTTCTGTCTTTTCTGCATGGAATATTCCTGGATGACTTTCTCAAAATACCTACAGTTTTTTTTGTTTTTCAGGCTTCATATTTCATTTTTGATACAACACAGTGTGCTACCCAATCTTAGTTACAAATATCAGCTGCGGAAAATGGGCTTCCATAAATATACAACAGCCTGTACAACAAGCTTGGCCGTATTTTTCATTGGCGAATTGGCAGTCTCATTGTTTTTAGTCGCTGGTAACGTATGCACCTCTCACTTTCTCATTGGTAATGATCTTGAACTTTTCAGCAAAATTGCATCATTAAATGAAAAGGTATTTATCAAGAGAATGCCTCTGGAGAGGAGAGAACTTTTCAGTGGGGGAGGCAGGTTTTAAGACATTGGTTGCCAGCTCATGTCTGTCTTGTCAGGGACCTCAGGAAATGGTGTTGAGGGAACGAGTAGGTCAGAGATTAAGAGGATGGGGGCTAAGAAAAAGGTGTGAGAGGTTAAGAGATCATTAATGCATGCATGTGTCCTGGATTAGAAGGCATTGATCTCAGATGAAGATGTTGGCTTTGGCTGTCTCTATTACTCTTCTCTGACTGTTGAAGAGGTCTGGACATTTCACCTTCAATTTCCTATGAAACACCCAGCAGGAATAATCACTCCTTTGCTTTCATATTGTGTCCTTTGATTGAAGTAACCCTTTATATCCCCTTTGAGTCTGGCTACCTTTTTTATCTTTTTCCCTCTTGTTTCTGTCTTTCAACAGCAAAGTAGAGAACAGTTTGTTATTGTAGTCAGTTGTCAGATGCCACGCTGCTGTACACGCAAAATCTGTGGTGGTGTTTTGAAAGGGACAGTTGCAGTTGACCTGGGTAAGCTGGGTTTTCTACCTACAAGCATAGCAGTGCATCCTGGGTGCATCCATTGGGGTGAAGGTGCATGTGTCGTGCACGTCATTCATTTAGATGCTTTTGTTGGTGCAAGTTTCATTACTCCTAAACCTGTTGTTGAAATGAACATAGGTCATGTTTGTATTTTTTTCTGCATACGCTAACCAGATCCCCATTACTAATGCACTAAGTCCTGGCATCTTTGTTTATGCAAATTGCAAAAAATAGAGCTGACACCTGACTGTCTGAGCTTGCTAAACCTTTAGCTACTAAATCAAATCAATTCTGACAGTAAGGCTGTGAATCTCACCATCAGTTTTTGTCAGAATGCTAAAGCTATCAGTACCTCAAGCCTAATTTTTGTGCTATTTATGGCTGTCTTTTTTTTATTTTTATTTTTTTATATCACCACATACAGAGAACAAAATAGATATGATGCTTAAGTTAAAAACCAGAAAAATGTGGGCATTTACACAATCATCTAGACAGCATTTGGTCATTTTTTTTAGTGTTACCATTTCAGATGACTGACTTTCTAATGTTATTGTATTGTATTGTATTCTAAGACATTGAACTCATTCAGGCCACAGTTTTCTGGCTACAAATAGATGTGTATTATTTTTTACTCTACTCCTGTTGCTGCGTTTGTGGTTCGGTGCTCAGTATTGACATGTGATCTCAAATGGAAACCGAACGTGTTGCCTGATGGACCAGGAGAAAATTACAGTTACAAACTATGTTATTTTATTGAAATTATTATTATGTTAATACTGTGTGTATACAGACACTGAGGTATCATAATATGCAGTTTGTACAGTTGTGTTTTTCATTTCTGCCTTTTCTTTCTTTGCCTATTACTTTTGGATGATAGTACTGGTACAGTAAAAGAGACAATAAAACAAAAAAACAGGGAGAAAGAAAATCAAAATATAAGTATCCACACCGTCACCTACACACAAATACACAGTGGCAACAATACAAAGGTATACCAAGTCACTTTCCCTATACTGTAAATATCTTAAAACAGAAATTGGATCGTGCCTCTCTCAAAAGAAACACATGCTCTGTGCCCTGAGTTGTGCACACTGCACCCTACAGTATCAGGCAGAGAGATTAACCCTGAAAATATGTATTATTCATGTACAAAGCTGTGACACTGTCCACTGTCTACATCCTTCCTTCTGTCAAATCTCGCCCTATTACGTCTTGGGATTGTGACTGAAATGTTACCTTTGCGATGCATTGTGAGGAGAGTTGCATGTCCTGAACGCCTTCTTATACAGATATGCGTCATTTTCCCCCACCATCATGAATATGGATATTTTCGAGATTTCCCACAAATGGGGTAGATTTGTTTTCTGCTCTCACCCCCAGGCAGGTTTAACAGTGACTTGTTGGTGCACAAGCTGTGCTCAGTTTTTCATGAGATGTGTCTTTCCTGCTTCATTTTCCTCTTCTTTGCAAACGTAGGTCACCAGTCACAGAGCTGTAACTTCTTTCTTTCTCCTTTTCTGATGTACTGCACATCATCTTTAGTGATTTTACTTGTGTTGCATTTTGGTCACTTTATACAATTTGCAATCCACTATGCAATTGGCAATTCAGCATGCACTTTGAACCGACAATTTAAAATGCATTCTGCAGTTGGCAACTTAATGGGCATTTAAATGCTCGTTTTTGAGCATTTAATTACTTTGTTTAAAATTTTA
Organism: Mastacembelus armatus; assembly: GCF_900324485.2. NCBI lineage: Eukaryota > Metazoa > Chordata > Actinopteri > Synbranchiformes > Mastacembelidae > Mastacembelus > Mastacembelus armatus. The sequence goes on along the minus strand of NC_046635.1, from coordinate 1,590,765 downwards.
AATGGAGGCCAAATCAAGTGCATGTCATATGGCCATGTGTTTTTGGTCTCTTTATTTAAATGGGTCAGTGAAACTACGTCCTCAGTCGACTTCGTTTTCACTGCATCACGTATCTGCAAACTGAAACTTTTAGTTTTTGTGTTACCTTCTCTCGCCGAACATCAGAGAAGACTCCAAGTTGCTATTTATTTTGAAAAATTGATAAAATAGATACGTGTTGAAGACATGATAAGTTTTGGGAACTGACTCTTTAGAGACTTTTCTTTTAAAGAAGGCTTCTTTATGCTGATGTGTAGCACTGCCTGAGTCATTTCTATACACACAAAGACAGTGATTAGAGAAAATCTATTTGAAAGGGTTTAAATGGCCTTCAGCATCACTCTGGTAATATCAAATTCTATGTTCCAGCCATTTCCCTTTGGAGACAGATTTTCTACAAGACCGACAAGAGCATAGTAGAAAACATAGAGTAGATACTCTATAAAAGGAAGGCTTACATTAAATGTTATAAGTAGAAATCACAGCCTAATAACTCTAACAAGTAGCACTGAACTGTACTATTACTTTTCTCAGAAATGCGGTGGTGTAACAAGGTATGATTCGAATTATTAGTTAGTGGATTAGTTAGTAATTAGTAGATCAAGAAGGTAATTTTAATATGCATGAATTGGTCAATTACTTAAGACATTTGTCAACTTAAATCTTAACTTTATTTTTGAAACAAAAAGTAAGCCAGAAAGGATCACTTTGTGGAACATGTTCTGTTGTTAATGCTGATTTTATATTAATCCCAGAATAGTTTCTGGGCAAAAGGCTCCTCAAGTCTTGTGTTGTTTTTTTTTTTTATCTTGATCTACTGTGAGAAAATTAATTAATTGGTATTGATTGTTTTAACTTTACATCTTACCAATTTCCACCCCCTCCTTTATTCTGACTTTACTGAACATTACTAAGATTATTTAAGTGTAATTGATTTAGTTAGAACGAATAACAGAAAAACCAAAGGTGACAAATTGAAATTGTGTGTATTTTTAGAGCAGGTGCAATATGTGTTGATTGATGATAGGATTTTTAATTTATTTATTTATTTATTTTTTTAATTTATGAACCATGTTAAAGACAAATTCCTGTCACTTTATTTTCTGTTCTTGTTATTCTCAGCACAGTGAATCCTGAGGCAGATTAACATGGGGTGAAAATTGCATATAACCTCTTTACAGTTCCAGGTTTGTTTTTGGACCTTAAACCTTGTGAGCAACAGGAGCTGGCAGTTCTGTACAGGCTTAACACTCTATATATATATATTTACATGTTAATAGATAGATAATAACAGGAAAGTTATTAATAAGTATGATTTGTGACCACTTACTCGTATTGACATAATTTCTGGTCCTGTTTTACTTCATTTATACTAATAGCGAATGACAAAGCAACAAGCATTTACTCCATTGAAAACATCAGTATTTCAAAATTTCAGTTCTTAAAAAATGAAAAGGATGAGATCTAATCATAGTCCTGTATTTCACTATTCATGTATCACCTTCACCTACAAATATTGTCACAGTTTACAGCCTTTCTTGTTAGGGCAGAAGCTTTTCACAGTGCTGTGAAAGTTGTATCTCCGCTACCAGATATAGGATATCATGTAAGAACATTACAAACCGGCAGCAATTGCATTTAAAGTATTACTTTTATTACACAATCTCAGTATTAATGCACAACATTTTCCACTTTTTGACTAGATGAAACTCTGAAAATGCATATAAAAGGATTAGGTTTGAAAAGCGTCATTAGGCGTCTTTTGTTTTATTAATAATCTCATAGGATAATGCTTTGTGCAGAGCCTTGTAACAGCTGTATAGTCAGCTGCACCAAGACTTGTTTTGCTTTGATTTTATGGGCTCAGGGTCAGAAAATACACATTTTGTAAGTGAAACTGTGACATATGTAAATATATAACACAATGCATTTACCCAGCACAAATGTCATTGTTGTTTGTGGTTCTCAGACGTTTGTTTCAGACGCTGCATGTTACGTGCATTAGTTCTACTGAGATAATGTAATAGACAAAACAAAACCCTGGCATATGTAACTACATTAACCTTTTATGGTGACAACTTTCTGTCACTTAGACATAGGTCACCTTTACATTGATGTTCCTCTTAGCTTCAGTCGCACGTATTTGCCGTATGTGTGAAATTGGACAGTATCTCAAGTGACATGTAATTTGCGAGGCAGTCGCGATTGATACTGGCACTATAAATAGCATTTTATTATGTTTGAGCATCATGACCATGTGTGTGCGTCTATCGATTAAAATAACTACATGCGGCTCTGGCTTGTGCCGTGTTGAAAGTGATATATGTAAATGTTGTCTGGCTCGACCTAATAAGATTGCTGTTGCGTCTTTTATAGAAAAGTGACCACGGTGCTCATTCAGACATGAAGTTAATTCATTCACACGACAGTATATTAATGGGAAATATGCATGCCTGAAAAGCAGCTAAGAACCGACTATTTCTCCTTTCTATAGTGAAACGACGAGGATGTGACATATTTTAGTGGCCGTGTTCTGTCACCAGTTTCCTTGGATAGATGACTAACATAATCTGTGGCTGCTCAGGCACCCCATCAAGCATCAGCCTTTCAAAGTAGAGGGTTCGATCTTCTGTCTTTGTGTTTCTGTCCAGTGTGGTTAAGAATTGCGGGGCAATAAGACGGATTGAGCCCACAGAAAGGATATGTGATGATATTTACTGAGTGATTTCCGAGAGCGGAGGTAGAAACGGGCTTATATCTGAACCACATGCTGACAGAGAAGCAAAACCAAAAAACAGGAAACCCTAAACACTGTGGGAGCAGCAGCGCTAGAATCAATCAATCAGTCAGTCAGTCACTTCAATAAAGGGGGAATAATTGTGTGGCTTTGTGCGCGCACAGAGAAAGCTGAGATAAATTATTGTTTGGAGATGTATTATAAACAGGGAGCAGTCTGGCAATGAGATAGTTCTGCATTCAAATTGATGCAAATAAGTTTAATTCAGGGCAAAACTTTCTTCTGTGTTCATTTTGAAGGAACCATTATACAGCTGACAAATGTGTATGGAGCTGACAAATGTGTATGGAGCTAAGCACTGGCACACCAGAGAACTGACATTGTGTATTGAAAGTAGACTTATCAAGCAGCGAACGCACTAAGCTGTTGGAGCGTGCCACTAGAGGCCAAGGGGTAGCACGGGGGTAATTTAGGTAGGAATCACAATTGCCTCTGTGATAGATGCTTTCAGGGATCAATAATATCTACGGTTTAGCATTTTAACATGAGTGTTTTAACTAATGTTTTAAAAACTGTGGGATAAGGGGAACATGGAAGGAAACTTGATAATCATCATCTTTTTCTCAAACAGCAGTAGGTTTATAACATGGCAGAGAACTTGATATGACATATAATTGTACTTATGTATATACTTATTGTTGAATTTCCCCTTTTGGGGATGAATAAAATATCTATCTATATATCTCATCTTACTATTTAAATCACGTATTTTTACTAAGAAATCAGTAACTTGCCAAGACCTTGTATTTACTGTCGTTGATACTTGATTATGTAAATAACTTTATTTTAACACCCTAACACATGTTGGTAGATACATTATGTTATTTATATATATATATTTTTTGCTCATGATCTAAGCTTACAAGACAAAACATCTTTATGGTAAAATGTAATGCAGACATGTTTTATGTCTACGACACGTGGAGCTTTAACCCAAAGTCTTTAATACACCAAGCTAGTGTTGTCAGTGTCTGTCGCTGTTGGTTAGAGAGACTGTGTAGTTTTCATGATTCCACCCATTTACTGTGGTTTCTCCTTAATTTTCACCTTCGCTTCTTCCTGGTTTTCTTCCACAACCAAAAATCCAGGGGCTGGACAATGTTTGTCATTTACATTTTTTATCAGACATTTTTTCTGTAGAAACTGCTATAAAATGTTTCAGGTCAGTGGTGTGAGATGATAAGCAAAAGCTGCCTTGTTTCCAGGTTGTATATCTAAAACATAGTTTGTTTTACCGTTTGGATTATAGATGGAGACTATTGCCACCTGCTAGTATGGAGAGGTATTTCCTGTCATGCAGTCCAGACAAGGGTATTAATAACAGCGGCCTTTGCTGCTGCTAGATCTTTGCAGTCGGCTTGATGTGTCTCTGCCCTAAGGTTAGGAAATGTTCTTTTAAATGTTTGTGCAGGAATTTCGTGCATGTTCTGTCTTCAGTGGTCTCTCCTGCAGAGTGTCTGATAATGCAGCCAAAGGCCAGTGAATGTCAAAGGCTGTGGTCTGACTCCCTCTCCTCTTTCATCAATTAGATCCTCCTCCCCTGCAGCGACGTCTGAAGGTTTCATGCCGACTGAAGTCATGCAATAATCACACCACAGCTAGCTATAGTGTGAGTTTTATTATTCGCACATACGTGTCACTACTCAGTGATCAAGAAGCAGCAATGTCTTCGTGCTTTAGCGATCACATTCTGTGTTTGTTAATGCTTACACATTCATGTTCTGCTCCACCCAGATCCATTATTATTACAGTATTTCTGCCTCATGGTACTAAAACTATAGAAAACAGTAGAACACTTTTTTCATTATCCTTCCACCATGCCCAGCCCCGAGTCATTGCCACTTGCATACTTGTTACTATAGCTGCTAGTTATTTTTTCAGATCAGGCAAATAATCCAAAATCCATCATGTTGCCCACGCTGAATAATGAGACAGAATATATGTGGCACATATTGGCTCCATACTGTGTCACGTTCATATTCTAGAGTTGCAAAGCGATCCCTTCAGTTCACCGTTCACTGAAAAATGTACGTTCATTCACGGCACTAGACGCTCGAGTCTCATAATCGAGCTGAAAGCATTTGATGGACCAAGATACTGACTATCATGATGTTGGCATGTTATTTGCAGGGCAAAAATGTGTGTGTGTGTGTGTGTGTATATATCTATAGATATATATATATATATCTATATAGATATCTATATAGATATATATATGCTTCCTATTATCATTCTCATTGAAGAATATCTTAACAGAAATATGACGTATTAGCCCACTTATTGCTCAGACTGAAAGTTTGAGGGTGACTGGACAGCCTCCTAGGGACTCTGGAGTGCTACCACCTCCAGCTCTTCTCCCTCAGGGTAGCAGACTGTCTGTAATCCAGGCAGCCGCAGATTGTGACGGGTGTGTGCAAGAGTTACTGTGTTGACCTACATATCTCATTAGAAACATTCTTGTGAAAAACTGGCAGAATAACATGACACAAAGGTACTTCTTTGCAGTTTGCGATGCTAATTTACAGTGCATGAAACAGAATACCTGGTTTTTGATAGAATAATCTCTTTCAAGCTGTGCAGACTTTGTTTCAAATTACAGCATATACTGGTACATGGCAAACAATAACTCAAATTTGTAATCTATTTTACCTCTTGTTGCAGTTTTTTTCCTCTTAAATGATTCTTAACCATATCAGAGGCACGTTTTTAATTAAAAAAAATCTTGCTTCTTTCATAAACTTGAAATGTAATGGAGTGAAATCAGGGAAATAGATGCTAGACTTCTTCATAATGGAAAGCTGACATTCTTCCTCAGGCTCCCTTTGCATAAGATCCCAAATTCCAGACTATAGTCTGGAAGCAAGTGCATTGCAACCCCCATCTATCTGAGGTTAATTGACTTTTAGAAGCCATTTCCAGTGCTTGTATTTCTCTGTAGCCTGAGCCATATCAATATCATTTCATTATTCCAGCAAACAAAACAGCCATTTCAAACATAACAAACCACATAATCATTTCTGAACCCTCATTGCTAGAAAGAACTGTGTCTAGACTACAGTGTAAAGTGAGGTGATCTCACTTTCCAGGGGGTGTTCTTCATCTGCTCATCCAGATAAAATAACTTTTTTTGTAGCTCTCACACGGGCAGAGCAGAATAGGAGTGCAACTCCACTTACAACACAAAGACAAGAGCATGTTCAAAACGAAAGCCCAAAGGGAGTTTTACCAGTCCGCCTTGGCTAACCCTCTCTCAAAATAATTGCCAGCATCAGATACACCTGTTTAACATCAGTAAAGTACAGGTGCTGTGGTAAATATTCTGCAGACAGTGCACTAATCTTTTGGCAAACAAAGCTCATCAGAGAAAAAACAAAAGGAAGAGAAATCATTCAGCTGTCTAAGCAGTGCTGCCATGGGAATATTTCTTAGCTACCATAACATTTCTTTCTGGAAGGTGTCCATATGTAGCAGTTCCCACTGAAGTCCCCGAGCGCTGCTCTTATGAAAATGTGTGATTTAATTAAATTGGTTAATGGGATGCATTGGGCTCATGATTTGACACTGCTGATGATCAGTACAGACTGAGAAGCGGAGCTGTGGCGCAGTGAGGACAGTGTCATTTTCTAGCTTCTCTTCCTCTTCAGGCCTCCATGTTATCTTTCAGCCCCACTTTCAGGTACATCCATCCATCCTTGTGTGTGCACGTGTGTGTGCGTGTGTATGAGTGTTTGTGGGGGGGTTTAGAGGTTTGTGCACAGACTATGTGGCTCCATTTCTACGGCCCATTGTCCTCCATCAGCCACAACAGGATGTTATCAGCCTCAGCCAGGCTCAGCCTCCTCCAATGCTTCATTACCTGTGTGTGTGTGTGTGTGTGCGCGTGTGAGCACGTGTGCACATCCCACAAACAATGCTTCATTACATGTCTCTCCCAGAGTTCCCTTAACATTTCGTTCTGTCTCATTACGCAGTGAGAGTCATGTTATCGATTCCAGTCACATTTACCGGGCAGGCCAAGCACACACCTAGCTGCTATATTTATTGGCATCATAATCCTGGCATCAGTGCTTGTAATGGATAAATACTTAGTGTTTTAATTAGTATGCACACCAGAAGACACAGACAAAGGCTATAGTCACATTACAGGCCTTATTGCTCAATACCAATTGTTTTGTCAGGTCCAGTGTTTTTGTGTTAGTGGTTCACATCCATGTTTGTGTATCTGTGTGAATACTGTTCTGAAGTGCCATGTATACACAGATCTTACTGAAATGTGAGGCATATCCATAGAAGAATAACAACAACGTAATTTGTGTGATGTTTGTTTGTTTGTGGGTGCTCAGTTTCAATATAGTCCTTTTTTTTTTTTTTGTTTGGCTAGAACAAAAATGTTTTTCCCATAAAAGTTGAACAATTCTGAATAGTCCTGGTTTCTCCCCTGACCCCATCACTGTTGTTGCTCTACTGCTTGTTTACTTTTATAATTTTGCAAGTTGCCAACAATCAGGCGATATGTGAATGCACAGAGGGAGTAAGTTGTTAGAATAAGTACATGAACTTTTGAACAGATCAGAACATGAACAGTTCTGATAGCAGACACATAGTGAATGATCATCAGGAATGAATGGGATCTAGTTTGCATTTGGACCATTTTGTGTGATGTGAACATAGCCATTTAGCCAAGCTTTATTTAAAAGCAATAATGATAAAGAAACCTCCACAAAGCCATGACTCAGTCCTCTGTCCCAGTCCTACTTGACCTCAAACCCTCTGAACTGAACTGGGCACCTCTGGTACCGCTCTTGACTGACCCAGGTCCTACCTGTCTAAATGAACCTTCAAGGTCTCTGGGCAGGAGGCAATGACAGCTCTGTTCAGTTGTTCAGTTTCTTTTATCACATGTGGGCCTCATTGGATCTCAGAAATCCCACCTGTACATTTCCTCTTTTTTAATACCAACATACCGTAGAAACATTGGTCTTTTCAGGAAGGACTTCAGCAGTCATGTGGTTCAGATGGTGTCATGGTCTGATTTGTTCACATCGAAATATTCAAAGTATGTGTGAGATGAATATGATGGCAGGGCTTGAGGCGGCAGCCTGTCACGTCTAATAAGAATCTGTCAGGTTATCATAGCAAGTCTATTGATCATCCACATTTGGCCCAGTTTCTTTCCTTGGCCCAGAATAAGGATTTCACAGTGGGGTCAATGGAAAATTAATCACAAGAACACATAAATAGTATGACACAGAGTTGGGGGAATATATAATTAGTTGTAATTATTCAGTGTCACGCAATTGTTTTTATTTCAAGCAGCTGTGTGTCATGCTGGTGTAACATAAGCTTAATCTTCAAACAGGATATAGCATCCGTTTAGTTCTGCATTTACATAAGACTGAATATTCTTCTCCAATATGGACTCCAGCTCACCAGCTCAAACTTTAAAAACATTAATTTTCCAGCTGTATTTTTAGTTGTTATATAATTTTTTTTTCTATTTTACATGAGGTAAAATGGGAAATGAAAACTGATTCAGAGATGTTTTTTTTTTGGGGGCGGGGGGTTGGAACCTGTCTTTTCTCATAACCACCCTCTGAGGGGATAACAGCGCCTAGAGGTGTTGAACAGCTGATTGTGAATGCATGTGTTTTTTTTTTTTTTTATTAAAGGCCAGCTGTCTGCTTGACTTATTATCCGCGGTCTCTCTACACAGTGATAAACAAGCACATTAGAGACAAGCGCATCTGCTGACACTTCCTCATATACAAGGTCTTTTCAAGAATTTATTTATGTCCAGTATTTTTCCTAAACTGGCGTGGCACTTGTGGATGGCTGTTCCTCTGGGCTGTGTACTCTCTCCAATTTAAATCTGTTAGCCTAATTGATAAATGTTATCGCTTAATAAGTTGTGACAGAAAATTAATGGTGTTGGCCAGAGCGGTTGTGTGAAGGTCATGGTGGAGGCTGACGGTTGATGGTTTAATTGGTTTTTACTTCGCTTTCAGTCATTTCTAGCCAGACACAGAATTTTAAACCACCTTGATGGCCGGTTTCTGGCACATTTGCTGGCACTTTAATCAGGATCCAGTCCACCAGATTACCCAGAAGACCGTCTTGCTGCCTTGACACTCACTATGTTGAAGAGAAAACCTTCTCTGGATATTTAAGTGTTGTGGAATCAGTTATCTGATGTTCAAGGACTTAAAGGGTTCACTTTATGATCGAGGGTTGTAGTTCCATCAATTTTCATTGATTTCCCACATTACACAGAATGACCTTTAGCAAGCCCTGGAGAAAGGCCTTGAACTCATGTTCACGTATGTTGTTTGCATATAGAGTAGGAGTGAATGATGGCAATAGTGTGGGAAGTGACAATGTTGGCAACTAGAAGAAAGTGCAAGATCTACCTATAGCGTTATCCTCAAAAGTTGGTGACCAAACCAGAACTTAAATGATAGTGACGGAAACTCAAATTTGTTAAAACACAACTCCAAATAAATGTTATTTCTTTGTGTATGCGGGATATGTGCATATGTTAACATGATGTAGGCATATCTAAGATGTTGGTGATGTGGTGCTGACTGTGTATCTCTGTGTGTTTTGATATTTGTCTGCCCTCAAATGACCAGGCAGTAAAGCAAATAATGAAATTTTACACTGGTCACATAGAAAGCAGCTCACGGTTTATGACCTAAGGATAAAAGTGCTTGTCTGAGCATGGCTTGCTTTCTTTTTCTATAAAATTAATGCATTGTGTTATAATACATATATATAATTTTAAGAATTTATTTATTTATTTTTCCATTTTTACACCAAATTTGCAATAACACAGATCCAAGCAACATATGAAGTAATAACAGAAAATTACTGGCCTTATCCTTTTAACTCCTTTACTATTCTATTTTATTTATTTTGTTACTATAACAACCAAAGTAAAGAAAAATCTACTTTACATGCTATTAAGTGCTTTTATCAGGACTATTTTTTATTTATCTGTTTATGCATTTTATCAAGAGTTTTAGAAAAGGACTAGACTTTAGAGCCCATGGTATAATGAGCCAAATTCACAGCTGAACTCTCTTTACTCTTTAGAGTAAGAAATTATTCATTTTCACATCCACTGATCCAGCCATCTACCTTTTTAAATCTGAATCTTCACTTTACAAAGAGAAGTTCTGTCAGACCTGGAACAAAAAGCCCAAGTAGGCAGTTCATTCATATGCTGGTACAGGCTTCTCCTAAAGCAGAATGTCAATACATCAATACATAAAATGATTTTAACTAAAAGTAGACTTAGACTTCTGCCATTAGCAGAAAACAAAAGTCCTGATTCTGTTCACTTAGTTTCAAAACGTTACAGTTGCTTGAAGATCGATTAGGGAAATTTGCATTTGTAGTTGGTTTCATTCATTCTTACAGCTTTAAATGTGGTATAACATATAGAAATAATGCATAAATTTACAATCTAACCTCAAATTGACAAGCAGAAAGGGTTACCAGGTCATATAAATACATAAAACCTATGCACATATGCTTAGATACACACATTCGGCACGACACCGTGTTAAATAAACACTTAGCTCCTCCATCTGACCCCAGGTCAATAGTGTTAGTGTGGCACACCTTGTCACTTGCTCAGCTGCACTATTTAATTATACACCCATTGATCGGTCGGGATGTCAATAAGGCATTTAAGCAGCCTAATCCTTGTTGTATTAACATGGGCAATATGCACATAGTTTATGTATCAGTTCTGGGTCTGAGGTGTCGCACACGCATTTCAATCTAGCTGCTGTGGGTTTTTGTGAAATGCCGATAGAAAAAGGAGAAATTGATCGATCTGTCTGCTGGTGGGGGAGGGGGACTGCTGGAGTTGCTTTTTGTTTTGCTGAACCGATGTCAAACTACTATCTCTCTTCTGTTGTTCTACACCAAGAAATCTATCAGGAACAGTAAGACATCCTCTTAAAGTTAAATTAGTGGTGATTGAAAAAGCAATTTTCAGTTGTTTGCTGCTGAGTCATTCATGCAGAGATGCTAGTTGTATCCCCTCTTGTCCTCCCCGTTTTTCCCTCCCCATCTGCACCTCATACAGTAGATTTGAGTTGTTGCTGAGGGAGTCACTCCATCACCTCTGTGGTGACCTCCACAGTTCCAGTCCATGAATGGTAAGCACCTTTGGATGGTGCCGCCCCTGGCTGAGGGGAGCTGGAATCAGGACGAACAGGGGGCACAAGGCCACCAGTCACCATGACCATGACGGGCGGAGCTTAGAGAACAGCCCACTTGCTTTTTACAGTTGACTGGCACCAGGTTAATTGACTGAGCCCTTCCCAGAGACTCTCACTGGAGAGGTCATGGAAATGCGATGGGAGTGATGACATAATAGTCCCTGTATAATATTAAAAGTGTGTGTTCTCCAGTGAGATTGCGCTAAGATTACATACACTGAGAGTATAAACCTGCAGCAGATATCCAACTCTTCTGCCTTTAGATGCTAGTTTGACAAAAAAAAGAGATCTTTGCAGAGCCTTATTAAAACCATTAATCTTTACATTTTAGTAGTTTCCACATATGACACCAGAGAATATTTACACCCAACATTTAGGTGTTCTGTTATATTACTTCTATATACAGCCTAAACTTATGTTGGAACCATTTATGGTAGCTTTCCCTTGCTATGTCAAAAGGTCAGGATTGGACATGTGCAGGATTTTGATACTGTATCCTGTGTCTCATGAATAAAGTTTACACAACAAAAAGATGAATTAACCAACTGCAAAAATATTGTAAACTTGAGTTAGTAAAGAAGCTGAATTCAAGGCAGATGGAATTGTGTTTTATAAATGTTGTGCCATTTTTAGTAAAACTTGTCATATGGTTTGGGGTATGGCAGTGTGGGCCTGTCAGTGCACCACTGTGGTCCAGACTGACATGACCACAAAGGACAAGTCCAGCCTTCTTTGGTGATTCCCTGACTTTGCATCTGGTGCCCCCAGCAGGTTGACATTTTTGTTTTTTTAGTTAAATGTCTTCATAGCTGTTGATTAGATTGCCATGAAATTTCATGCCTGTAGTCGTGGTTTCCAGAAGATAAATCCTACTGACTTTGGTGATGACCCTGTGACTGTTGACATTTGTGGTTTAGATGGAAGTCTCCTTAAAAAAATATCAAGTATGTAAGTGTGATTAGACAAGTCTTTGAAATGTAGTAATACACTGCTAGCAATATTAGCATTATAACTAAGGTGGTGCAGTTTCAGAAGGTGGTACTACTACTACTACTACTACTACTACTACTACAAGTGCTATTTATGAATTCACCTTTTGGTAAGAGATTTTAAAATGAATAATGTATGTGTTTACTAGTTTCTAAAAAAGGTCAGCAGCTAAGTTATTGAATGATTTGGGAGGATCATTGTTTTATGTGGAGTATTGTTAAGGAAATAGCTGGATTTGAGTGAATGTGTATTATCTATAGTTTCAGGTGCTCTGAGTGTGTAATTGGTTATGATGCTGCAGGAAATTATAAAGTATTAGGTTCCACGTTGTACAGCTTTCACTTTTTTCCCACCATGATGTAACTTCAAAAGCATTTCTGTCCCTTCTCCGGTGGTACAGCAGTGCTCCTTTTAAAGAATCAAAAGGATGTACTTATCTTTAGTGCAACGCAGCCTTTCAAACTTTCCCCGAGGGACTCAGAAAACAGCAGGATTGATAAAAGTAGAAACATGAAAGACTCTTCAAGGACTATGTCCTAATGCTGGGATTGGCTTTCATTTCTGGGGTGTATAAATGTTGGTTTTTGTTTAAGCGTCCTGTGTGTGGCACGATGGGTGAGCTTTTTGTGTATTTCTCAAGATTATATACTCGTCTGTCATGTGTTTGTGTCATTACTCTGAAAGATCAACTGCCAGTCACGCTGATCACTAAAACTAAATACAGCAAATAAAGTAAACAACTAAAATATTTATTAACTGAAGAATTTTTTTTTTTTTTTTTTACAGCAAAGTCTTATCACGACACAGTCTGCAAGTCAAATGACACTTAACCCTTTGAGTACAATTAGGTTGGCCACTCTGATCTTGAGAAGTAACAATGAACAGACCTGGAGAATCCCTCCGCTGTGGTCTTCTATTAAAAACATGAACAAGCACATCAGGATCTAGAAGGTCCAAAACTGTGTCTTTTAAAAAGTCAGACAATAAAGGAGAAACACAATGGTTTGCTTTTTGTAGGAACTGAATCAAGAACAACATTATCATATTCAACATTAGAATTTTTTTTTTTTTTTTTTTTTACATGTGTACATAGTTCTAGTTGTCTGGCTCTCGTGTAGAGACTTTTCAGTTCAGTTCATACAGATGCAGATGTAGAAAACATGGAAAGAAATGGCTTGTCAGTGCAATGAATAGTCTGTCCAAGCTTCTCATCTGTTTTCAAAGATGCCTGGAACAGACGCTGGTCTACGCTCATTCTGATTTCCAAAATCTGCTTCTGTTGACACTTTATGTGAGGGACATTGATCAGAGGTTTGTACATACACGCAGGATAGTCTAGTCCATAGTGATGTCGTGAAACAGTGAAAAGACATACTAAAAGGGTTAAGGCAAGAATAGAAAAATAAAGAAATAGTAAAAACAATAGAAATGCTGCTTCTCTCTCATACTCAACTTACAACACTCAGATCCTAAGAAGCTGTGTTTGTGAGAATTATTCACATATCCTTACTGTCTTTACAGAATCCTTCACTTTACACAATATTTACAGCAAAACAGAACCTATCCCACAGGAAGAAAATGAGTTCACTAAAATTAACACATTGTTAATGAACACAATGATAATTAAAAAAAAGCTGTATAATTTCATCACACTGTCAGTATGTAAAAACATTTACACACAGACTTGCGAACAGTGTTTTACAGTAGTCATTATGTTTTATATCAAACCAACAGAGAAATCTGAAAACCTTGTTTTCAGTGAAAATGTATATAAATGTCTGCTTTTGTTCGCTGTGAGTACAGAAACCATTTATATCAGTTGTTTTTCCTTTTGTATGTATACTTTGTGCACAGATGATAGTATTAGTTGTACACGAGGTATTGTGAAAACGGGGGGGGCGTACTGCTCAGGTGAGATACAAACAGATGTGGTGTCAAACATAAGGGCTTTGTGGTTGAGAGGTCAGAGCGGCGGCTTGTCACTGCAAAACAACCAACATCACCAAAAGTTTGTGAAATCACCACCTTATTTTAGAATCCGAACAATGCACTCGGCATGAAAGGTTAAAAAAAAAAAAAAAACAATTCTGCACGGTTTCTGCGTCCAGAAACACAAACTAGTTTGACATTAAAGAGCAGGTCACCAAGGCAGAAAATGGCAGAGAGTTCTAGTTTTCACTCCAAAGACTAAGGTCACCCCTGATGCCAGCTCCAATTCTAAATAAATCATAATAAACTAGTTGCATTATAGCAAATACAGGCTACAATACTTTCAAAATTTCACAATTGCAGTATTGCTCAGTATAAGACTTTTTACAGACTGTTATATTGCCATGATGATGTACAAATGAAGATAGCCTGACAAGAGTACTTCATTTGGAGCCTGACTGCTTAGGCTAGAGGGAATAGTCGTGATATTGAATGAAATGATGCATGAGTAACATGTCAGCTGTTTTTCTCATTCTCTGCCTTTCAGATGCTTGTTGTGCTCTCATTGGAAACTGTTCATCTCATGTCTCAGACCAGTCTCCAAGTCTGCAAATCCATCTCGTTTCGGGCTGTAAAAGAAACATGTAGGTGCGACTTTTTTTTTTTTTTGTCTCTTTTCTAAAAAAAATATTAGTGGGACAGGACAATTTCAGTGAAAGTCATGTTCAGTAGTTTGGACTAGGCTTTAAAGTTAGTCATCATCCATGTACCAATAGTCAAAGGACCTCTGACATTTCTATACCACTGTAAAGTAATATCTCAATCTCTGGAACCCATTTTTTTCCAACTAGAAGTGCTGCTATCTGCAACTATGTTGGCAGTGCACAATGGAAAAATAAAGAGGACCATGGCTATTGAAAAAAAAAACAATTACTTTATTCGACTTTCTTGAGTCAGTTATTTTACTTGCCTCATATCTACTGATTAAATGATAATTGTACAAATGTTTGTCACCTGATCACAAGGTGAACCTAGCATGTCGGAATTTTGTCATCAGTTAATCACTTTAAGGGCAAAACATAATTACTGGCCACAACAAGGAGTTTGCTATCGAGGTAATTTCACAAAGTTTTGAAACCGTTTCTTTAGAGGAAGAGGTGATAGTGAGGGACACACAGGGTGATAATGACACTTGAGGGAATCGTTAGTGCTCTTGAAACAAGCATAAGGATAATAATGGAGAGGCGAGTGCAGAAGAGGACAGGCCAGCAGAGCGGACTAGTGTCAAAAGATAGAAAAGCTATCACAATCCCCTGCCTTAATAAGCCTGACCATCTGTAAACGGCACTTTGAGACCTCCTGGCATACTCAAACACAGACTGTGTGACATGGCTTTAATTATCTCACAGTCTCCTGTATTCTCCCTTTTTTTATGTCTCTCTGCATAGGCCATATGGTTCAGACAAAGACACCAGAGAAGTCTGACCCACCGCAAGCTCTGCAGATCTGAACAGCTGTGGCCGTTGCTTGTTACAGGAATCAGTTGTGGACTATCAAACTGGTTTGGCATGCTTTTGGTATCATGACTGTTAATCAGAGTGGAGACACACACTACAACTCAGCAGGACAAGACAATAGGTACAGCAGGTCCTAATTCAGGTATGGATCCTCATTGAAAGTAGACGCATTCCTCATCTGAACTCTATGCTTGAAATTAACTACTTCATACAAAATATTGTCCAGCTGTGTCTATAGGGAGTTTATGTCCACACTGTCCGGCACAGGTGTCAAGCTCCAGTCCTTGAGGACCACTGTCCTGCTTGTTCACCAACTATCCCTGCCCAACCCACTGCTGATTACCTGGATCAGGTGTGTTCAGCCAAACAGAAGAGGCAAGGGGAGGCATAGTTGGAAAAGAAGCAGGACAGGGGACTGGAGTTTGACCCCCTCTGCAAGGAGGAGGAGAAAGCTTTCATCACAGAGGGGGACAAAACACAATGAATCAGAAAAGTTCAAACCTTGAATGCTTTCTCAGCTTTGGACACCTGGAAAATTTCTGCTTGAAGTAGGTGCCCTTGGATTTGTCTGTTTCAGAAATCCATAGAAATTTACAGACAATGCATTGTCTGTAAATTTCAAATGTTGATGTTCAAAGACCGCACCTGTTTTTCCACGACATGGTCTAGCCTCACAGAGACCAAAATTAATGGTGCATTCAATAGCTACTCGTCAAAAGTTAACATAAGTGTTATATAATTAGCAATCCTGTGTGTTTAATACATTTCAATTTGTTTGCAAAACAATGATTAGAAAAACAAAAGTGGACTAATTTGGCTATAATGGAAAGTCAGTATTTAAGAACTAACTGCAACTAAAATGAACATACCTTTAATTCTTCTGTATGGTGGCCCTGAGGTGCAGTATCAAAATTTAGAAAAATAAATGCAGACATTGAAAAGACATGAAAATGTCATCTGATGAAAGGAAATAGACGCCTAAAATTGTTGTTGCCTAAAATGTTTAATGGCAAAAGAAAACTATGTCCCAAAAAAAAAAAAAAGTTATCTGAAAAATGGTGCACACATTAGCTAAAAGTGATGTTCACTTTTAGCTAATGTGGCTAATGCTACAGTCACTGGGACTTTCAGTGTAACACACCTGAGAGCATCTGAGGGCACATGTCGTAAATGTAAAGCTCTATGACCCCTGACCATAGACGGTACAAAAAGATGGGCGATGTGATAACTGAGTGACGCCACCATCAGTCGACCTGGTGGGTGGTTAGTGTTAGAGTATAAACCTTGGCCCTTTCATGTCAGCAGATGCACATGAGCAAAACTAAAACTCAAAGTACAAATCACATAAAAGTTGATTGCACTTTAAAGTTGATTATTTTAAAAGGCTTCACTTTACTGATGTGTAACTTCAAACACTCCCAGTGATTGCAGCAACAATTGCCTTACTTAGCGTTAGCCGCATTAGCTTTCATGCTTTTTAATTTGAGGCAAGTGGTTTTTTTTTTGTTGTTTTTTTTTTCAGGCAACCTGGTTTTAAAAGCATGAGCACATTTTCACAAACAGCACCTCGACGACTTTTCATCTTTCATGAGGTAAGCTTTTTTTTTTTTTTTTTTGAGTATCTGTATATTTTCAAACGCATGTAAACAATTTCAATATTGTACCTCAGGGCCACTGTACTCCTGGTCATGGGTGACGCCTGTTATTTGGAGTCTGTTGAGACTTTTAGTTTTGAGACAAGTGTTTGACTTCACACTGTCTGATCAGTCATTGATAGTCTTTGTGCCCAGTCAGAGTTATCTGTTTGTTTCAATGTAAGGTTGAGTAAAGAGTACTGTGTGTGCTATAATCTTTTGGGGCATGTGGGGTTTAGTGGTTAGCACAGTTGATTTGAATCCTATTTGATCCTCGGCCCTTTCCATGTGGAGGTTGCATGTTCTCCCTGTGTCTGTGTGGGTTTTCTCCAGGTACTTCAGCTTCTGCACAGAGTCCAAAGACATGCAGATTGGAATTAGGTTAATTGGTGACTCTGTGAGTGTTTGCCTGTTTATATATGTGTCAGCTGGGTTTGGGTCCAGCCCACTGGGGTCTGAACTGGACTAAGCTGGATTGAGGATGGGTGAATGACCCCTATAATTCCTCAATACTGCTGTAACTGTGCTTTACCTCATGTTTTGGAGGTGAAAGCTTTGGTGTTCATAGTTTCCTTGTTTAGTTTTGTTGCAGGGATCACAGGCAAACAGGCTTTTCATGTGAAGACAAGCAAAGTCATGTTTAAAACCTTTTGCTGCATTTGGGGCCGATATTTTCAATGTGTACATGTGATTGTCTTTGTAGCAGAGAAAGTTATTTGAAAAATATCAGTGATGAAAAGTGTGCTAACATCAGATCCTGTTGTCAAGGTAAAACAAGAAAAACATTTGGTTAAAGAAGATGAAGATACTTTTCCCACTAGAGCATTTTTGTATTTGATTTACAAACTGAACCTGCTTAATAACAGTGGAAGGTAATGTTCTTTCCAAACTTTTATTTCACAGTTACTACTTCCTGTTTCAGAAAGTTTTCTACAACAGAATGAAGGACTGTGCAATATGACTACATTCCTATAGCCCAATAATGGTCATTTTAAATCCAGATAACAATACTCGTCATGATTAATCCACATTTTCTGTATCTTCATTGAAAGGGGTTTTGTGAGTTACTGCTAACACCGGTTTCTCGACCATGTAAATTGGGGCCATATGTTTTCAGATGTAAGTTGCAACAGCAACCCCTGCCTCTTTCCCTCTTTTTACTGAAAGTCGACTGAGTCTGGTGCTTGTTTCTAGCACTGGACTCTATTTTTGTGGATGTCCCCGTAGAC
The DNA here is from genome assembly GCF_900324485.2 of Mastacembelus armatus. Lineage (NCBI taxonomy): Eukaryota > Metazoa > Chordata > Actinopteri > Synbranchiformes > Mastacembelidae > Mastacembelus > Mastacembelus armatus. Next base: position 1,572,399 of record NC_046635.1, on the reverse strand, counting down.
TCACTTCGCACTGCTTGTGAAATTTGTGTAGGTGGTTGAGTTAGTGATGTCTGGTCTGCTTTTTCATACCCAAACTGTATAAACACAATAGAAGTAGTCCCTCTTTTAGCTATGAGCTTCTCCTTCTGTCATGGCTGGTAGTAGTAGTCTTTTTCTTCTTAATTACCCCATTCTGTGAGATATTGATCCTCCTCCATGTTTATTTACGTCAGCTTCATCCAAACGTCCTGCTACAAATTATCATTTTAATGACCAAAGTTTTTGCTGTAAACAGCAACACAAAAAAATAACCCACGTTAAGACATTTAAAGACATTTACAGACATGTTTCTATTGTCACACCATATATATATATCATCATATTGCACAGCCCTAACAGATCGTTGTACTGAAAATGGATGCATATTGTTGGTTACCATGAGCTCCTTTAAGGTGAGTAAGCGGTATTGAGCTTATGTTTTTGCAACACTGACAGCTGGAACACCAACAGCTCACCAGCTGTGAAACCTTTCCTCAATGACAAGTCTTAACATTCTGCCTGTCTCTGGTTTGGGGTTAGAGTCGTAATGCTACGCAGACTTCCTCAAGATTTAGTGAAATGGTAACAAAGACACAAACACAATACAGTGACTGGGGAGAGAGTGACTATTTCCTCAGTCTCCTGCTGAGAGACACACACACACACACACACGACAAGAGTTACGGCATAAAAGCATAGCCTCAACAACCCAGTCTATCCAGTGTGTGTTCATGTTTTCTGTGCACACACTGGCATGCACGTGTGTCTGTCCGATGAATCCAAGGGGAGAGTCGTCAGATGGAAGAGGGGGTGTGGCAGTCCCACGGTGAGAGGAGAAGAGGAGCATGGTGGGAAGAGGAGGACAGGAGGGAAGAGTGCTTTAGTTGTTGTGAAGGCAGTCGAGATCCACCGAGCAGCAAACATTCCCATTCTGACCAGCAACACATGAAGGAAAGAGGAGAGTGAGTGTTAGACTATACTATATTTATTATAATATGCTGCACATTTTGTATATAGCAGCATGACTCAACACCTGGCTGGCCATAAGAAATCAAACTACAGACACTTAATATAGAGAGAAACTTGCAGCATGTTAGCTTGGTGTCTACAATATTAATAAAGGATCAATTCACATCAATTATAACACAACACACTGTATATTTTACTTTACCACCAGTGGCACCTAGTCATTTTGTTTCTGGACTATGTGTTGTGCTTTTGAGAAATCAGGCTCTGACAGTTATAGTGCGACTCTGGTGCACCGAAAATGAACAGAGTTTACGATGTACAGCTCCTAGCGCCAACAAACTTGAGAAACTACAGCAATATGTCTTTCCAGAGACAATGTTCCAGTTACTCTGGAAAATCAACAGATGTCACTGGAACCACTTTCTACTGCAAAATATTCTGTATAAAAAAAGGACCCCACCACAGCACATGTGAGAGCACCTATTGCAGTGAGTGGCTGTGAATTGTATGTTTCTGATACAGTTTATATAACCAATACACAACCTAATTCAATGTGATGTTTTTGGTTCATATATTTGATGTGCTTCTTTTTGCTAATCTTCAATTCTGATGGCTGAGGGACAACACATTATCTTTACTAAATTATGGTGACATGTTCCTGACACAGTGATCTGCATATTTTTGTTCTTTTAAGACTAATCCGTGGAAACATTGTGAAAGTAGCGAGGAATTCAGAAAGTGGCATGAATATAAATCTGAATGTAAATCGAGCTTCTGTGACTACATGAGGTTTTTTTAAATGTCAAAACTGCATTCACAGAGGTCTGTGCAAAATAGCAACTTGTGAATTCTTGGTTGAACAGACCAATGTTAACTAAAATATGCATGCTGCACAGCAATTCAAACCTTATCTGTGGCTGCTTTGACCTACCTTACACTTGCAGGTGGTGCAGGGTGAGTTGGGCATATGCCACGTGTCTCCACTGAGGCGGGTGATGCCTGCAGGGTCCTGGCACGTCTGCCGGATATCATATGACAGGTTGTCAGCCAGGCAGGGGTCTGTGACGCAACGTGGGCAACATTCACCCTCTGCCACTGCCGTGTACTCGCACATCATCACAGGGCAAACCAGAGGCCAGCAGTCCACCTCCCCCTCCTGCAGAGACACACAGAGAGGTAAAAAAGAAAAGAAAGAGGAAAAAAAAAGTTTGACAGATATGTTTTTGTGTGTGAATCAGCTGATCTGGCATCTGTTACAGCTCACATGCTGATTTGTTGCCACATCTCTAATTAGGGAGGTGGTAATTATATGAGCCCTCCACACACAGCAGAGCAGCAGATCAAGGCCAGGTATTAAACAAAGCCTAGCTCTGAGCTTCATGCTTAATGAGGAGGTGCTGTGTTTCGATATCATCTGTTTCACCACGCTCAGGGACTTTAATATAAAGGTCAGCTTTCATTTCTGTTCGCATAGCGCATGTAGCTTTGTGCGTTTCTGTGTACACACCATGCAGTGGCACTGCTGACAGCCGTACAGCCAAGATGCTCCGCTGCGGTAGAGTGTGCGCCCACTCTGGTCCAGACACTGGCTGCTGGGCCTGTTGTCACAGACGGGACAGCAAAAAAGATCCTCATCTGGGTCTCCACAGTCACAGGGTCTCCTTCTGCAGTACGTCTGCCCGTCCTGCACGACAGAGGTCACAGCAGTTAGGGTGCACCGTATATTATCCTAATGTACATGTATGAACTCAAATCAAAACAATGACAGTCAGAAGGGATAAAGCGCAATGCTATGGGAGATTTCTTTTAATATATTATACACTTAAAACACTTAAGAAATTAAGAGTTTCCTTATCAATGAATAGTAGGGGGAGGGGATTTCATCCATCTATTCTCTAGACCACTCAGTCCAGTCTCAGTCTATGCGGCTGACACAGAGACAAGACACTCACACTCACACCTATGGGCAATTTACAGTCACCAGCTAAACTAACTCCAAACTTCATGTCGTTAAGACTGTGGGAGGAAGTTGGAGTACCTGGAGAAAACTCAGGGAGAACATTTAAACTCCACACAGTGGGATTACCACCTTTTTGCAGCGTATTGCAATTCTGGAGAAAACTCTGAATATGTACTATAAAACTGGCAAGAATACTGCAAAAATAAACATATTTCAAAGAATCCAACACACTGGGATATGGTCAAGGTGCATGTTTGCACGCTGGCTCATTCAGGCAGATTATTCAAGGCCGGCACACCTATGGAGGATTATAACGTGTTTGCATAAATCCCCAAATCACAGTAATTTATTAGACTCATAAATGAAGCAAGAACATATAAGAAGTTTGGTGGAATTCAAAGTCAAATGCAGAGGAATTTGCAGGTCTCTCTAGTTGCCGTGTCCCTGGCTCTTTGTACCAGAGAAAACTTAATGGTCCGTTTTACTCGGCATGTCTGTCCCGGGGACGACGGTGTAATGGAGATGTAAAAATGTTACATAAAATGGCTGTTAGAAAATGTATGGGGGACATAAAATCATTCCGTATACCATTAAAAGGGCAATACAGAGCCAATGTTTTATCGATGCATATTGTCCTGCTACAGTAACCACTGAGTCCCTGGGTGCCAGTATCAGTGGCCTTGGTCTTTACAGCTGTGGCCCTGGATTTGCTGAGAAATTACAGCCACTTGTATTGTGCTGCAAAGGCAGACTGTTTACTTTAATACAGGATTAATCACGTCAGGCCTGCACGCCAATGATGCACCTTCGTTCTAACCAAAACATCATCATTATTGTTGAAGCTTGAGCACATTTAAAAACGTCAAGTAGAACTTTTGGCAATTTTGTGCAGCTCAGTGCCCCCTCCTGGCCACTCAGCAGTTTTAGAGTCAGAAATTCTCCTCAGAATGAGGAGTTGGAGAGAAACCAGTGTGACTGGTTCTCCTTTTATTTCCTTACATTGTTGGCTTGGACGCTGTCTGTCTGTATTTTATCACTTTGTACATGTTATAAGCAGAACACAGTTACAGTATTGTTATTTTACTGCAAATTACATGTACAAGTGAGTTTATTCAGAGCTAACAAGGTGTAAGCTAAGCTAATGTTAGTAATTAATACTACTTGCTCTGTGATTCAGCATATTCTGGAGAATATGCTTCCATATACCTTCCAGTTTGCCTATATAAAGTACTAGTTTTTGTTCATTCATTTGCAATTTGTGTTTTTGCTGCAGTTTTACAGAAGCTGTAAATCTCAAATATCTAAAAGTTATGCTTTGTTGGATGACTTGACGCTTTTAGCAGCCCATTAATGTTTATGTTTTTATGTGCATGTCTGTAATTATGCACATTTGGTAACATGTCGTTTCACTGTCCTCAAGCCACAAGAAAAATTGACAAGTTTTAATATTGTATATTGATTTTCAAATACTATGTTTAGTACCATTCAAATTGGATGTTAGAAATTGCAATGTTAGGCATCATATATTTCTCAAAGGAGGAGCAAGACAACTAGTTTACTATTAGTCAACTAGTTAATAATCCACAAATAAGCTGTTGTGCCACTGATTTGTCTAACTGCATCTCAGAGTAACAGTCATTTTATAGTTGTTAAGCTGACACAGTTACATGTCAGGAAATAATAGAAGCTAATGATAAATAGATGAGAACATTACATCTCCAGTACTGGCCTCTCTTCACTGGCTTCCAGTTCATTTTCAAACTGATTTTAAGTTGTTGATTTTAGTTTTTAAGGCCCTAAGTGGTTTGGCTCCTCTCTGTCTCAGTGATTTAGTGCGATGGCACAAACCAGCAAGATCCCTCAGATCATCGTGTCAGTTTCTTTAAGAGGTTCCCAGGGCCAGAGACAAGTGTGGGGTGATCGTTGCTTTACGATTGCAGCCCCTAAATTAAACAGAACAGTCTACCTCTCAGTGTTAGAGCGGTGACGGAGCTGGCAACTTCTAATTCATCATGTAAAACGTTCTTATTTTCCTTGGCCTCTAATACATAGTTCAGTCTGATACTCTCTTTTTAATTAATGCCTGTATGCCCTCTATGTTGTCACGTTTCATTTTTTCTGTTGATTTCAGACATTTATTGACTTTCTTTCTTCCATGCCAAGTGCTTTGGTCAACTGGATGTTGCTTTTAAAGTGCTATAGAAATAAATTTGATTTGATTTGATATTTACACACATATCCTTGATAAGCTCTTTACTCGCTATAACTGTGTACTAACCAGTCGTGCAAGAAAATGAGCTGAAAACCCTGAATTATACTGCAAACTGCACTTCCACTGCATGAATTTGTGCGTATCCAGTATATTAGTCTTTTGTACCTTGCAGGAGCACAGAGCACAGCGGTCAAAGCTGGGTTTCCAGTCTTCTCCATTGCGTCTAATTCCCTCTTCCTGTGGGCAGTCACCACTACAGCCTGGACCAGATGCACAGACACAGTCGTAACCTCCTGGGAGATTCACACACACACTGTCATTCCAGCAGGTGTGTGTCTGCAAACTGCACTCGTCAATGTCTGGAAGACAAAGCATATGCCATAATAAATGAAAGCCTACAGGTCATCTGTTGTACAAATACAATTTTTCTGTTAATTTAATTTGTATGCCACGTGTATCTGCGCCTTTTGGGTTATTAATAATTTGCATGTATTGTAAGCCATGTCTGGATTATGTTTATAGGCAACATTTTTTTTCCCAAGGAATTATTCTTTCGAACCTAATGTGTTACACAGGTGAGTTTATACCTTTGCTGATGATGTGGTAGATTTGCTACACATTTCCTTTTAATTAAAATTTTCATTTACTTTGGCGCCTGGCAGGTATCAAGTGCAACATTTAATCATTCCTTCGAATTAATAGCATTTTTGTATTAGAAGGTCAGTTGTGGCTGTGTTTTAATAGAACACAGGGGTGGTGGTGAAATCCGGGCCTCGAGGCCCCCTGCTGATTACCTGAATCAGGAGTGTTCAGCCAAACAGAAGCTGGAAGGGCAGTGGTAGTTGGAAAACAAGCAAGACAGAAGGTCTTTACAAACAGAACAGAAGCTGTAACATTACTCCTCCATCTCCAGACACACAGGACTGTGTCAGCTCCTGGGAAGCGAGTTTAGACTGATGGTAGGTTTCAGATCCAGCTGTGCTGTCTGCAGGATAGTGCCAGTTGCAAAATGCATTTTCACACTGCACGTTGAAAATGTAGCGCGAATTGCAAATTGAATAAAGAATCCAAAAAGCTCCATGCTCCCCCTAAGACAATGTCATTAGAAAACACTATTTATTACTATTGTTAAGCACATGACACTCACCTGTGTCTATGACACAAACCAGTTAGCCACTTTAACCAAGTCTAAAAGACATAAAGGCCTGGATGACCAGCAACTTTCTACTTTTAAATTCAGAGAAAATAAGTTATTGTGTTTGGGCCTTAAAAACTAAAAAAAACAGCTTATATAACAACATGGCTACGTTAGCTGGCACAGGTCTACTTGTGGTTCCCAGAGTTTCCAAAGCCTTTAGCTATCAAGCTCCTCTCCTGTGGAACCAGCTCCCGGTCTGGGTTCAGGAGGCAGACAGTTCAATTCAATGTAATTTATTTGTATAGCACCAAATCACAAGGAACTTTTAAGGTTAGACTTAAAACCTTCCTTTTTGACAGAACCTATAATTAGGAATGGCTCAGGTGACCCTGAACCCTCTGAGCTCCATTTCCCTCCCCCCTCACATGTATATTCCACCACTGAATGTCAGGTGTCCCTGGTCCTGGAGCTGTATATCGCTGATGTGCAGTTACTGGTCCCACCAACCTGCAGTGTCTATCTGTTGTTTATTGTTGCTGTTCTCTTCTCTCTCCTCTTTCCACTCACCCCAACCGGTCGAGGCCCAAACTGAGCCCGGTTCTGCTGGAGGTTTGTTCTTCTGTTAAAGGGAGTTTTTCCTCTCCACTGTCACCAAGTGCTGCTCATAAGGGATTTGTTGGGTTTTGTTATTGTTTTTTTTTTGTAAAGTTCCTCAAGATGATTTGTATTGTGATTTGGCGCTATACAAATATAATTGAATTGAATGGAATAGCTTCAGTCACATCAATCATAGCCAGCATATTCTCTCATGTGATTTCGGTTGAAACATAAAAAGAAAGAATCATCTCTCGCCGTTTCTCTCTACAATCCAAAAGAACAGGCGTGAACTGGGAGAACGGACAGCCACTTTGTAATAACGGCACTGCATAGCAAAGAGGGCACAAAAGGTATGTCCCCCATCTTTATCAAGCCATGGCATTTAGCTCTTTATCCTCACTAAATGTGATGAGCTGCTCAGAGAGGGAAAAGACCAAAGTCCATAGTCTCACTTAAACTGTATCTGTGCTCCCCCCCTGCTGCCTGCAGACATCAACCACCCACACATCACTGACAGAAAACTACTAGTGTTGTCTGAACAAAGCCTAGAATAAGAACAACTCAAACTAAATAATAGAATTTGCATGTTTGTGTGTTTAACTCTACCCATGCTTTTACACTGAGAGCAGCATAGGTAACAAGGCTGTACATTGTACTGTGGGAACTGTCAGCAGGTTTTCAAAGCTGTCCACGCCTCCTTGTTTTCCTGCCAATACTGTTTGAACATTGTTTCCATCAAGGCAAACGAAGACGTTAATCCTCTGTACGGTGGCCATTTAGGATACGGCACACTCAGCTTTAGGTGATCAGACTTGGCTCAACATTTATCTGTTGCAGCTGTACTTCACCTCCACCACTTGAGGCAGACGGCCGCACAAACGGACGCCAGTTCTGCCTGAGGTTTCTTCTGTTAAAGGGGGGAAAACCTCACTCAAAGTCCCACTGCATGTAATAACAGGCTTTTAACTGCCTGCAACAATTCCTGATAAATGTTGTCTCCAAAAGGGAGGGCCGAGTCGAAGGGCCCGTTTGGTTTGTTCAGCCCAATCTGTAATAGCAGTGAGATACAGAGGACTAAAGGGTGAAGATCACAGATAGGGAGCTTTGACAGAAAATACCTACTGTAGATACCTATAGTGCTGCACCACTAGTAGTTTTTCTGTATGCTCAATAAGCAACCATTGATTAACTCTGTCTCAGTTTCAACTGTGAAGTGCTGCAGCTCCTGCCAGTTTGTCTTGAAAGGAAAACAACAGCAACAGAAGCAAAGCACCACAAACACTTTGTTGTTGAATTAGGGACAAAACAGCATCATGGTGGACAAACTCATCCAAAACTCATCCAGGACGTAAATGTGAATGTACTCTTTGCTACCGAATTAGTACTTACAGACTAGTAATATAACTTAATAACTTATTAAAACTTATAATGTTATCAAAGTAAATTTACCACCAGATGGTTCTATAGAAACTGGCCCAAAGTTGGTCACATTATAAACATCATGCAACACAAATTTTTGTTTTCTCCAGTGGGGAATGACGACTGGTAACCGGAAGGCAGACTTACAGACATCGTCCATAACCTTAACTGCATATTTATTATCGTACACAACAATAACTGCAGCAATAGCAAAGCACTTTAACCAAAACCAGGATCCCTTGAATTTAACAGTTGTCTCTGCATCTGAATCTAACCAACCAAACCATGAATCATCCATAACCTCAAACTGCATGTTTATTACAGTGCACAACAATACACTGTGAAAGTGCTGAATACACACACACCTATTAGTTGCAGTATCAAGTTTGCTGGATACAGAGCGAGGGATAAACAGCTCAGCCAAGAATTTCATTGTGCCTCCGACAGACTATTTTCATACACTAAACGAAACCCCCGTCAGCCAGTCAGACATAGTGCACCTCCACTGGTGAAGGATTAATGCGCTTTATTCTACATTCATCACATTCAGCCACAAGCTGCTGCTCACACATGAAGCATACTCTTAAATGTGAGCTCTGAAAGACATTCTTACCACCAAACACAAAAGCCCTCCAGCAAACCCAGCTGAGCAAAGCCAACCATATAATAAACTTAGACTAACTCCTACATGAGCGGCTACACATGAATGCACTAATCCTACAGTGTATATACATGACAACACACATAGACACATACAGTATTGCACAAACACACAAAACAAATCCTTCTGACAGATGTTGGTAATTTGAAGGCATCCTACAGCTCAGAAACTCAGTATTTAGAGACTTCCCCCACAATACAAAGGTAATATTTTATTATGAAATGGTTCCGTTACGGTAACCATGACACCAAGTATGGATTTTAACCAAAAACCACGATCCCCTGAGTTTAACAACTGTTTCTGCTCCCGAATCTAATCAAACCATGAATCATCCACAACCATAACGGCACGTTTATTATAGTAACCATTATGACAAATTTCCAGTACACCTGCTACCAGTATAGTTCACATTTATTATTGTAACCATGACAACAAAGGCCCCTCCCTCCACATGGGGGGGGGGGGGGGCGCGCGAATTCAGGAAATGTCCCTGTGGGTAGTTTGTGGTGCCATGAGCGTGCATTATAGAGAGAGGTGTTTTTGTTTTTAATAGCCTCATTGATATCAGAAAACATAAATAAGAAAACTGAACCCTATAAACACAACGAAGGGAGGATTTATTGCAGGACTGTTGTATTAGTCTGCATTATTTTTACCTGGGTGTACCTATTAAACTGCCAGAGTGTAAATGGTCATTTAGGTGGGAGGATTTGTTAAATAATATTTCTTTGGTATGTCTCCAGGCGGCTCATATGGAAAGGTCATGTACATGACAGAGGGAGAAAATTATGCACACACACACACACACACACACTGTTGTGCAGGGAGACAGTGGGTATTTTATGGTGCATTATCCTCATCTTTATGCACAATCTGTTTATTAAAGCCACCTGTCTCTCCCTAAAGCATTAGGCGTAATAAACATGTTTTGAGATGCAGCCCTTGCAGCCTATTCGAAGCAATAAAGAAAAAGGACTGCTGCTCTGCCCCTCACCACAACACTATGCAGTGCCACACAATGCAACATAATGCATTGCACTGCAGCACAACCAGCTCAAAACATTGCAATGCAAACTATACCACTGTACTAAAACACCTTCACATAAATTATTCACAAATCCTAAAGTGTTACATCGGAAAAAATGAAGACACATTCTTATACACATGAAATACAATGAAAACTAACTACAGTGGATTCATATCTATCTGTGCCTGCCCATGGGATTCTGAATTAGGTTTTCCTGTTTTTGCAGCCGTTTTAAAACTTGAGTTTCCAGTGAATAGTCTAATTGCAGCCTTATGTCCATTTGCCACACTACTAAACATGCACAGTGGATTTTCCACATATATCATAGTAATGCTTTAAGGCAGCTGATTTACATTAACAGTTGAAATCTGTGCATGTACTTTTGAAAAATCCTGAAAACAAAAAAAAGCCAGAAACAAACACAGATACAAAAACAAAGCCACCTAACCTCTTCGCCAGATGCAATTATGTGCACGGTGACTGATATACAAAGAGACTATCTGCTGTCTGACAACATTATCCTCTTCTGTCTCACCAATTTTCGCCCTAGTGCTCTATACTGTTTTCTGCATGGAAATCATATTCCATGCAGCCAAAATGCAGCAGTTAACTGACTGGTGCTGCTTCCTCTCTGCTTTGAGCTGGCTCTCTCAATTACAAAATGCTGTTTTCTGTTTGGCTGACTCATGAGGTGCTGTTGGACTGATATTCCGGGGGGGAAAAATCCTGTTAAATTGTCATTTGTACTTATTTCCCCTGCTATCTTCCAGGCTAATACTACAGAGTTGGTGTGGGGGGGAGAAAAGGTGACAGGTAAACTGTCACAACTACATGCACTTGTCTTGTTAAGGTGTGAAACACATAAACGACACCTATACACACATTACGGCACCCACCTTACTTTGCTGTAACGTGCAGACAAATGTCATTAAGGGCATCTCTTAATGTCCAATTAGATGTGTGACTACGTGGGTCATTTGTTGCAGATAGGATTTATATTGATTAGGGATGGGTTCAATATCTGGTTCTATTGTGGATCGGATCCAAGTTGGTAAAATAATTCACTCCGAGGCCTGTTTGGTTCACAGTTTAGGCCTCTTCAACACTGATCAGGGGTTTTTCCCCCAGTCCAAAGTGATTTAATCTGATACTTATAAAAAATTGAAAAATTCAACACATGAAGAAAAAAAATAGCTGTTTCTTAACTAAAGTAAACAAACTAAAAATATGTCTTCCACTTAGTGCCTTATTGTAACTAGTAATTTCATCACACTCCCACTTTAAAGTGGTTTAAATACAAATCAAACTCTGCTCAGTGCTGCACTGTAGCGACTCTGTTTTCTAGGTGTCCTGTTGAATTGGTAGTATCGAACGTAGCTCTGTTGTTATCGCCTCATGAAGCACTCACTACAGACGCTACAAGTGGCTACTGGGCAGTTTTCTCATTTCAAATATTTCCACAATGCAGATATTTTGGCCACCTCAGGCTGCAAACGGTACGTTTACGACACTTGTGTTAAGCTGACGCCAATCATGGAAAATATACTTTGACTGTTCCAGATGCTGGTCTTAACAATCAGACTCGGACATCCCTCCTAAAGACGTCAACAAAGAACTCATCTGTCGTAAACACACCTATTACCATAAAGTACTGTGCAGAAGATTTAGGCACTTTAGAGGTTTTAGATCCTTATCACACAACACAGGTCTCCGATTGATCCCAGGTTTACTACAGCACCAATAGTGGGTCAAGCGGCAGGTATCCCGCTGGAGGAATGGAGTGCTGTTTCTAACCATGCTAACAAAATGACTGTGCCACTATTTCATTTTAGTAGATGCAGCGAAGCTTGTTTGACAGGGAGGAGAGATTAGGCTAATGCTAGCCCTTTAACTTCACATCAGCCTATATTCTTGTTCATTCTGTCCAACCATTAATGTTAACAAAAACACAATTGATGCAGCTACTTTAGTCCAACAGAAATAAGTAAATGCAAATAATTATACAAATACAAACAGGCTTACTGAACTCTGCACATCCCTGTTGTGCTTTGCCAAATATCGTGGTTGTATTCGGCACCAATACGCCTAAACCTGGCCCTTATCCTACCCCGTAATCATCTCCTATACTTTCCATACCCTGCGGTTTTTGCCCTAAGCAGTTGGGATCATTGCTTAGCACTAAGCAGGCGCGAGAACTACAAGTGCAAAAACAAGTTCAGTGTCAGGAAGCACCAAGTCCACCGTGCATGACAAACACCAGTGATTCATTTCATTGATAATCACAGAATGATGAAACTGTGCTTTTCTGCTGTGTTGTCTTTAATTGTGCAGCTGCGGCGCAGCCTCTTAGTGAGCGGCAGACTGAGTGAGGACAGGGTTAATGAATATCACACAGCAGTGAGTCAGTCTGTGCTGAAAGCCCTTTGACTCTTGAGCACAGCTGAATGTCCATGGCTTAGGTTTGATTACTGCAGTTGTAACCAGAGTCTTTTAGTTTCAGTCAAAAACCGGTTGTTATTCACAATTAAAATGTCTAATGAACACGGTCAGGGAAGGCTCTTAAATAATATATCTTGGTTCTACAAGAGAAAAATCATACACCTTTTTAAAGAGACAGTCACTCTCATCAACCTTAATGTCACAGAGTGGCAGAGATAACCACTGTACAATAATCACTGTATGCATGTGTCAGTACCTGAAGTTAAATCCTTGTATTTATACTGCAGTAGTTCACAGATCACATATATATATTTATATATATAAATATATTTATTTTTCTAGTCTTTTTTGTCTTTATTATTTTAAACCTCTTATCTTCCTTTGTTAAAAGTTTAACTTGATTTAATTCTTGTAGACAGAGAGAGTTTAGTGAACTGGAGTCAAATTCCTTGTTTGTTTGCTGAAACTTGGCCAGTAAAGCGGATTCTGATTTTAGAAAGGTAAGCCAAATGAAGGTTGGCATAATCTGTGTGCTACTTCAGCCCAATCATGTAAGATTAGTGTGCACTGCTGACAACCAGCCATTTCATCAAACGTGGAAACGATGTGTTGAGTGTTAAACGCCGTTTTAAGTTGGGACTGAAACGTTTGTAAGGTGGATGGAAGCTATAGTGAGCTTGGATTCACTGCTGCACTTGATGTAAATTATGGCCCAAACACAAGAAACGTCAAAACGCTTCAAATTGTCTGCAGACACTTATCAAACCACTCCTGCAGCACAGTCCATCTCTCTGTCATTAATTTGCCTTTTTAGTATGCTCTCAGCATATATGCTTCCCCAATAATTGGCTAAATTATAGAGTTTAGAAGCTACATGAGACAGAGGAGCTGTGCTTTACCTCTGCTGTGCAGGATCCTAGGAATATACATAATAACATACATAAGGACCCCAGCAGAAAAGTGGATTATGCTGCATGAATGAGTTTGTACTGAAGTTTGATACTTTCATCACGACTGTGGAGGCATCAGAAGAAGAAGAAGAAGTACTTCATTAATCCCCAAGTGGAAATTCAATTGTTACAGCAGTTATTCTCATTTTAAGTTATTAAATTTAATAGTAACAGTCGCGCAGGAGCAGGCTGTAACAGCCGAGCCAAGATAACCAGCCTTGTTGGTTTGCCTTGTTTCCCTCAGCGCTTTTAGTTCTTGTGAACTCTGACACTTATATTTACACATTTATGTGTTGTCACTACTGGTATTGATATTTATTAATAATTTTCCATCGAGTTTATCTTCAGCTGTGATAACTGACGTCTGTGTGTTCTCTCTTCAACTGATGGATCCTTTTGTTACTGACGATCAAAACAATAATGGGACCGACAGCAAAACCAAACCCCTTTAGCCTGTTGCACATCTGAACATTCATCATCTGACTATTAAAGTGAGAGCTTAAAGGAAAGGTTAGCATTAATACTTGTCTTTTTTTTTTTTTTTTTAAAAATCAGTGAAACCGTATTATATCTTTTATTAAAACGCAGCACATATGAGGGAGTAAAGTAAAATGAAAGCTGAACTCTTAAATGTATTTTGTGCAAATGATCTAAACTGTCATAGTTAAGTTCATCTCCACTAATTCACGCACGGACGAGGTTTATTAATAAAAACGTTAATTATATTTTGCAGCAGAGGGTTTGATGACCTGTGGATGTCTCTGGATTAAAATATTTAAATGACTAATTTATGAGGATGAGAAAGACAAGAAAGAGGATAAAAAAAATCAAGAGCAGAACATTCTTGACTCTTGCCTTAAAAAACCTTCAGGTCTGTGTTCAATCTCCTCTGGAGCTAAATGAATCAAACCTGATGACTCAAACTGCATTTTGCTTTAAAGGTTTACTGAAGGCAAACACATGACACTGGCCCTGTTTGCTACATACATTACAGCTGTAAACTAGCACGTCAACAAAAACAAAAGCAGTACCTTGGATTTGTTGTGTTACATTTATATAGTCTGTGCTTCTGCCCACATAAAGCCCCAGCGTCATGTCTAATAGGCTGAACTGCTAAAAATGATATTGCTCAAGGAATCAGCAAACAGCTGCATGTGTGTTTAAATGAGACGGTGGTTACAGTTACAGTGTGTGTGTAAACATTCAGCCTGGTAAATATTATTGTGCCATTGTCATTTACAGCATGTTAGCACTTCAGCATATTAGCACAGACACAGAGCTGAGAGTGTGGCAGCAAACTAATAGGAATGTTTTCGAGCTGCAAATCACCAAATCGATGCTTCCTGAGGTTTTATTAAGAAATGTACAATCATGGTGATCATACATCTATTGATCAGTATCTATCTATACGTAACTACCTATCTATCTATCTATCTATCTATCTATCTATCCGTATCTATCCATCTAATCTATCTATCCATATCTATCCATCTAATCTATCTATCAATCACTATCTATCATCCATATATCTATCTATTTATGTCTATCACTATCTATCATCAATATATCTATCTACTTATCTATCACTATCTATCATCCATATATCTATCTATTTATGTCTATCTATATCCATCTAGCTATCTATCTATCTATCTATCACTATCATCAATATATCTATCTATCTATCTATCACTCTATCATCAATATATCTATCTATCTATCTATCTATCTATCACTATCATCAATATATCTATCTATTTATCTGTCTATCACTATCTATCATCCAAATATCTATTTATCTGTCTATCTATATCCATCTATCTATCTATCTATATCCATCCATCTATCTATCTATCTATCTATCTATCTATCTATCTATCATCCATATATCTATCTATTTGTCTATCTATCTATATCCATCTATCTATCATCCATATATCTATTTATGTCTATCTATCTATATCCATCTATCTATCTATCTATATCCATCTATCTATCTATCTATCTATCTATCTATCTATCTATCTATCTATCATCCATATATCTATCTATTTATCTGTCTATCTATATCTATCTATCTATATCCATCTATCTATCTATCTATATCCATCCATCTATCTATCTATCTATCTATCTATCTATCTATCAATCATCCATATATCTATCTATTTGTCTATCTATATCCATCTATCTATCTATCTATCATCCATATATCTATCTATTTGTCTATCTATATCCATCTATCACTATCTATCATCAATATATCTATATCTATTTATCTGTCTATCACTATCTATCATCCATATATCTATCTATTTGTCTATCTATCTATCTATCATCCATATATCTATCTATTTGTCTATCTATATCCATTTATCTATCACTATCTATCACTATCTATCATCCATATATCTATCTATTTGTCTATCTATCTATCTATCTATCATCCATATATCTATCTATCTATATCCATCTATCCATCTATCTATCTATCACTATCATCCATATATCTATCTATCCATCCATCCATCCATCCATCCATCCATATATCTATCCATCTAATCTCTCTATCTATCCATCCATCCATCCATCTATCAATCATCACAGCATCCTATCAACATCAATGATGTCTTTCCAAAGGATTCTTTATGCAATCAGAAATCAGCAGCAACAGTTACAAGTATGTGCCACTTTCCAAGGGCGAGAAACTCTTGCAGCTGATTTCATCCTTTCACGGCCCCTAAGAGAGAAGCAGAACTAGTACCTGGGTGTGGGAGGGAGAACAGCAGCATCTTTGCTGGAGTAAACCGGTGAATTGTTACTGAATTGTTCCTCCTTGTGTTTAATTATTTTGCTCTGTGTTGGCCTCTGTGAGCTGCTGTACGATAAAACACCACAATCATAATGTGATTTAAAAGGAAAAATCAAAGCAGTGCCAACGCTATACATGGCTGGCATAAACTTTGTTGCTTTGTTGACCGTTAAGATGCAGCAGATCTGTGAAATGCCCACAGTCTGTGAAAATATAGTAAATTATTAACAAAGTGTGAACTGAATGTTTCAAGAGCAGCCAGACCAACAGAACTAACACTCTCCTCAAAGCCTCTCGCCCAAAATGATTTAGTCTTAAAACATCTAACACCATATAATAGGGTCTTATATGAATGTGAATGCCAAAACATGTATCTGTTTTAGTTGGGCGTTCAGTCTACCTCATTCCTCCTTATCAAAGAGAACAACAACAAAGCCAAACGCTCCTCCATTGGACCCCATCTTTCTCCCTCTGGTCCACTCATTTCATCAGCTTCCTGCTCCTTATTGTGACATTTGGAAAGGTCAATCAGCACAACACAAATTCATCTTGGTTTGTTTTCACCTAACACTGCAACAAGACAAAAAAAAAACTCCTCAGGTCACATGCAACTATTCCACAAAAACCTCCATTCAACCTGCTGAAACTGCTGCTTTCACGAGGCCGTAACATCGATTGGCAGCTGCTCCTCAGAGTAACAGTTATTATTTCATCAGGTCTTACATAACATCTCAAACGTAGAGTGACACCATGCTCTGCTACTAGTTTAGTCACTCAGCACAACTCTGATGTGTTGGTGTCACGATTATGTCCTTCAGCCTGAAAAGATCCGTAGCAGTCAAACAGTAATTATGTTTATTAGAAACACTCTCTGCCATTAAATTTAAATTAAGATTAATAATCTCATCATAATTCCTATTGGTCTCTTAATTTTGGACAGCAAAAAAAGTTGCCATGCATACTCTCATAAAGAGTTATCTTGTGGGGCTAATAACATTTGAGTTACGTACAGTAATCTTTCATAATTCCCCCAGAGAATCATAACACAACCTGAGTGTCACAAATAGAGATGGGTCTTTGAAGCTAAAATGTTATTATATATTTTCTGGGAGCTATTATTACAGTTATGACAACCCCCCCCTTCCTGTCTCACACACACACACACACACACACACACACACGCCCCAACCACAGAGAAACTGTGAGGCTGTTTATCTGATTCTTCCACTTGAGTGACAAAGCTCACCATTGATTGTCGATCTGTGGACTGCACCCCACTATCTGCTGGATGCCTCACTTTCAGATGCCTGTGCATGGTGGTTGTGATATGCGACCCTGACGGGGCACGGTGTGACAGATCTTTGTTTCTTCTTGTTTGTATTTGGTGCTGTAGTAAAATGATATACTGACTTTGTTATCGTGTTATTTCCAAAAAAAGCAGTGGCTCATTGTTTTTAAAAGACAAAACTTCAGTGGCATAAAATATTTGATTTAATTACTTTTGGTATATTTGAAAATTATCGCCCTCCCTAGTCACAAACCCCAAACATGCTTTTGGTGGATCACAAACACATATGTGTGTTTGATGCTCTGTTGTATTTTTGCATCCCCACACTTTCTTGCTGTGTGTAAGCAACTGTCAGAGGTACGTAAATTAAAAACCGGATTTTACAGTTACATACTGTTGTATGCCTCATCACCACTGTGCTTTGACACAACAAACCCACGAGACTCGTGTTTCTCCCTTTCTGCTCTAAGTCTCCCCTGTCTCTGCTCATCATGAATACCTCATTAAGGGCTGTGTGTGGGTTTCATGCAGTGTGGCTATTTCCTCAGCTGTGAAGGCAAGAAGAACTCTGATTAGCCTCCTCATAGGTGCCAGGCTCATGTCTACATTCCGGATTATCAAAGAGGCTGTACGAAACAAAGAATGACAAACAAGCAGTCATGTAGGAGCCCAGAGATAAAACGAGACTTGAGTGGAAGCTAGGTAGCATCAGCATTCAGAAATCCCGAGTAATTGGACACAGAAGGTCTATAGCAGGAGGAGCTGGTATTTCAAGCAGTGATGAGGATGCTTTCAATTCAGTGTACGCTCACCGATGCAGGAGCTCCCATCGAGCAAGTAGGAGCCATTGTCATGGAAACCACTTCTGCATTCACAGTGGTACCAGCCGGGCAGGTTGACACAGCGGGAGTGGTTGTGGCACTCAATCAGCCCCTCTGCACACTCGTCGATATCTGAGAACACAAACACACAGTAGCATCAGCATCACTCTGAATCATTATCCTGGCATCGAACACGGACTTGAAACTCCAGCTCATTTTTGTCATTTGATTTTTTTTTTTTGGCATGTTCTCTGATGTGTGGCAGTTATGATAGTGAAGGCTGACCCAATCAAAGCGAACCTCCGCCACGGCGGCTAGAGCTGGGTCAGCATCTGCAAACATTAGACAGTCAACATCTCTGCCGCCTTTCTGTCACAGCAGGGATCAAAGTATTTTAGAAATCACACCATTTGGCAGCAGAGTTGTCTCCTCTGTGCACTCCTCTATTTCTTCCTCTCACTCATTCTGCCATTTCGACTCAGCTTGCTTTGTGGCGTGCATAAACATGCCCAGCCCAGAGGCATTAGGTTTTTATTTATTTATTTATTTTTTCCTTCTTCTTGGGGAGAGTAAATCTCTCTCATCCATTATGTATGATGTGAGCTCTGCTCCTCATCTGCAGCGCTCTTGCTTCTGGCTGTAAGAGCTGACCTGCACACACACCCCGATGGTTACAGCATGACCTTCAGTCACACCTTCAATCACCTAAATGCAAACCATGGCAAACAGGAAAGGTTGCAGCCGACTGCTCATTAACTGTCACGTCTGGGTATATCTCATGCTGACACTCAAGGGGAGTGATGCCATATCTCAAGCGAATCAACACAGAAGGCGCACTGGCTGATAGCTTGCACGCTAGTTTTTCATATTATCCAATGAATTTTAAGGGTTTTAGGTTGTAGTGTCATTAAAAAACAAAAAACACAAAAAACACATCTGTAAATGACTACTTGAAGTGGAAATGAAAGTGGATTGTAGTGAAATCCGTCTCTGGTATTGCTCTTCCCAAAATGCTGAAATAGTCATTTAATCAATGATTTTCCCTTTTTAAAAAAAAAAGTTATTCATTTTAGATTTTAAAGAGTGTTGTCTAAAAATATCACGTACGCAGGTGAGATGAGATGAATAAGATAAACTTAATTCCCAAAGGGAAACTCAGGTAGTCTTGTACTGAAAGTAATAAGTACTAGGTAGTAAAAGTAACAGTCCAGTACATGTGTGTTAGTCATCTGCCGTTGGCTGAGGTGTTGTAGAGATGAAGGATCTCCTCCATGGTTCAGTCCTGCAGCTCAGTGAGGTGAGTCGTCCACTGCGGCTGCTTCTCCGTCAGGATGTTGTGAAGGGGATGATCAGTGTGTTCCAGGATGGACTCTACCTTTGTCTGTGAGCATCTCTCCACCACAGCCTCCAGTGGGTCCAGCCTCATTCCAGTCACTGAACCAGCGTTTTGCACCAGTTTGACCAGCTGCCTTGGATCTTTCTGCTTTATGCTGCCTCCCCAGCAGACTGCAGCATCAAACAGCACACTGGCTGCCATAGTTTGGTAAAACACGTGCAGCATCATCCTGCAGACGTCTGAGGAGCTAAGCCGCCTCTGCCTTTTTTTAATATATATGTGTTCTGTCTGCGTTCAGGTCCAACTTATTGTCCACGTGCACGCTTAGATTTCTGTAGACTGGCACCACTTCTATCTCCACACCGCAGATGTTGACTGGATAGCGTGGGGGCATAGACCTTTAAAAATCCACTACCATCTCCTTGGTTTTAGAGGTGTTCAGTAGGAGGCTGTGTTTGCGACTCCAGTCAGTGATGACTTTGATCACACCCCCGTACTCCTTTTCTCATTTGTCTGAGTAGAGATAAAAAAAAAAGACAGGCTAAGCCATTTAGCAGCGTCTGTTGTTGTTGTGCCGTTGGCCTGGTGGGCTGCAGGTGATAAGATGTGACAGCCGGTGGAAGGGCTGCCCTCTGTAAGGTTCTCAGGTCAGAGATCTGGTCAGAGCTACACCAACAGATTCCCTCTTACATCCCCCCTGAAACATATCAAGATCAGAGGTGACTGGTGGCTGAGAGCAGCTGACCTTTCTACAAAAGACCAGTGCTGTGTGAAGTGCACTAGAGGACTTAGGTCCACTTACTGTGACTCATACTGTTTATAATTTAATTCATTACTTTACTTCAATGGGGCATCATTAAGTTTTAAATACGCCTGGTTTGGTTTAACAGGCTTCACTTTTATAAACCATATTCGTTAACTTGTAGAAAGTAGCGCAGCTCTGGCTCTGTTTTTAATTACGCATAAACCTTACATCAAGACTGGAAATTAAAGTTGTTGGCTTTTTAACCCTCATCTAAGTTTACTGCACCGAACGTATTCGCTTGTTGACTTCACATACGGCAGGAAAAGAGCTGGGGTTGGTTAAAGGAATCTTATACTAGCGGATCCCATTTCCTCCTACCTGGCGACAAGAACATGAGCATTAATAAACATTTTGTAATGATTCTAATGATTTTGATGAGCACAGACTATAGGACCATAACTTCAGAGGTTTTAATAGAAGGAAACAGTTGGTCAGGCCATTTTGCCAGTTTCACAGTTTTGTGGGCTGATGAAACAAATTTCAACTTCTATCAAAATGATGGAAATTGTGGAGGAAAAAGTAACAGCTGTTCATAATTTCCCACTGATGGAAGAAACAGGAGATAAACACTGTGCTCATGTTCAGACAAAATGCATCAACAGTTATTGGATGGCATTTTATCATTCAGCAGGATAGCAATACGAAACACAGTGCCAAAGCACTTTTCAGGGTGGAGTGGTGGAATATCCTCAACAGAGCGAGTCTCAGTCCAACCGGGCTGCGTTAGACTTGATGAGGACCAGGCTAATGACAGACTGCACAACAATTTAAAGCTGAAGTGCGATGTAGTGCTGGATCACCATCATGTTTGCTCTGTTTCGGGGTGGAAAACTTCAGGCAGTCACTGATTGAAAAGGCTTTTCTAAAAAAATATTACATATGGCTTAGTTTGACAACAAAAACAATAATAATCCAGGCCTGCCCTCCAGCATCAGTCCATAATTAAAGTGCGCGTCATTATAAGATGTTTCTCACTTCTATAAAATGATGCTACTGTATTCGAGAGGTCTATTTTAGGACAGTACAGCAGAACGATGAGCCTAACGTATAGCTGATCAGCTGTTTCATTTGCTGAAGAAACACTTTTGATTTAGCAAATTGAATTAATTTGCATGTTCTGTGAAAAATGTGATATTAACCCTCTGGGGTCTGAGGGGGTTTTTGGGGCCTGGACAAATTTTGACATGTCCTGACATTTGTGCTTTTTTCAGTGTTTTTTAAACATATTAATGTCTAAAGTCTGATAACACTGTAATCAGCACAAAATTGGCTACAATAATATGTGAGCTTCAAGTTTATACATTATTGTGTTTTTGAGAAAAAAGTGTTTATGCATGGCTAGTGAAAAACTACAATTTTTTACTCACTGAAATAAGACCATAAAACACAAACAGAACATTGGTTCACAAGACTTTGGAGACCTGCATGTTGTAGGCTAAAGTGTTTACTTCAGAGTGCTGTGAATGTCATCTTGTTCACACATTCACAGTAAACAATACACTGATTTAAATTTTCTAAGACACTTTTTGTCCAGAAAGGCCATATGCAAGAGGGTGTGTCTGAGGATGAATAGTCATGTGATTTACCTGAGAACACAAAAGACGCACTGAACGACCAGACAAAGACGCGAGTCAAATCCTCATTTGAGTTAAAATCAGTGTTTTTACTCTGAGGACAAGCTAAACTGTTTGTCTCTGTGTGGAATGTAAGGAGCGCCGCTTCACGTGCGTAACGGGCCATCATCCAAACGGGCCGAAAAAGTGAGTAAATTCTATGATGAAGTTTGATATTTTGTGTCATTTCTCGGGGGCGTGCACATATTTACCTGGTTCACCTGAGATTATTTACATGTGAACAGTGGACAGTGTACAAGGCGGGACCGCATTACCTGTAATGAGGTGAGACAGGAAAAAACGGACTTCTCCTTACGTTCATACGGATTAAATAAAAAGTGATGATTTGTTTTTGACTTGAATTGTTTCATTTAAAAGAAAACATTTCAAGCTTTCTAGCCATATAATTCTTATTTTTATGAGCCAAGTATTCGCTGAGATTCTGGTTGTTTTATTTACGCGTCTGTGAAGAGAAATGGCAGAGACAGAAAAGTCCGAGAGCGCACCCTGTCGGCTTTCTTTATTTAAAAAAAGCACAAGGTTTTGTTGTTATTATGATGGTATACCACTAAAACTAGACCCTTTACAGATTTGAATGATATACTTCTTTTATCTGTACGATCAGAATTGACGGAGTAATTTAAGTTTGTTTCGGCCTTATCAGAAAAAGATGCGTCAAAACGCGCCGGCGCGTGCGTCGACCCCAGAGGGTTAACTAAAGTAAATTTGGTGATTTAGAGCAAAGGTCCCCAAAAGTGGGTGCCATGGGCGCCGCAAAGTTATCGTTGCTCATTTATTGCCAGTTTTAAATAACATGTCACACATTAAAACGGCGACATTTATGTTAACTACGTGCAAACGACAAGAAAAGCAATAAGTTATAATGCTTCTTCTTCTTCTTCTCCTTTGGGCTGCTCCCTTCAGGGGTCTCCACAGCCAATCATCTGCCTCCATTTAACCCTATCCTCTGTATCCTCCTCAAGATGCCAAGACCTAAATTTCCTATGAGGGGGTGTTGTGGGCTAACCGAGTTTGGGAACCACTGATTTAGAGACTGTGTGTACACAGACTATCAGTCATTGATAAATGCTTATGAATAGAAAAGCTCTATGGATGTTACTTCACATTTAGCATAGCAAAGTTAAAATCTTTGGCCCCTTATGTTCACTCTTTAAAGGTCAGCACTTGGTTTGGCACATTTGGGAAATACAAGAATTTGTGCCATCCAATAAAAGTGACTTTGTGCTGGTGAGAAAATGATCCAATTAGAACAATTCAGTTCAACTGAAACATGTTTTATGTCATTAAATCTGGTGTGACAAAGATTTGAGGTTGAAATATCCACGAAACAAACAGGAAGTGAAACTGGCTGCACCACAGGCCTGGAAGAGCATCAGTCATCAGATGACTTCAGCAAATCACTGACTGGACGTAACAAAACTTTAAATGGTACGTTTATGTTAATCTGTCCCTTAAAACTGTAGAAGTTTGTGAAGGAAGTCTTGGAAGTAAAGTTAGCAAAAATTTACTGCAATATTTTAACAAATACATGAACAAATACAGCTAAAACACAACAAAAGCTCAGAAATGAAACACATTCTGGTTTAAGACGGGACACCTTCTGGCCACACAGACACACACACACACACACACACACACTCTATTATACAACCGCAATAAACTCATTACCTTCTATATTTAGCGATTTCATGTTGAGGAGAGCCTGCCTAAACCAACGTGTGCACTGTTATTTTGTTCCTGTTTGCTGTGCAAACATCATTAAGCGCCGTCAGACATAATTTTATTTGCCAACTCTTCAGGCAGGATTTTAGAGGTTTGATACTGTCTAATTTATGTGCCGTATCAAACTCAATTACTAAGATGTTGTAGCATCTAAATAGATTTTTCAATTCCAGGAAACAGGAAGAACTAGATAAGGTAGCACCTGTTAAGGCCATATCATCAGCTAGTCCAGGGTTAAATGGAGGCAGATGATTCGCTGTGGCGACCCCTGAAGGGAGCAGCCCACAGGAAAAGAAGTCGTCCAATGAAATCACTGCACTGGAGTTTGTTTTTTTAGGCTTTTTTTTTTTTCTTGTCTTGTCTAATGTAGTTTTGACAAATACATATATAAAGCTTTTATTAGTTCACATTGATTAGTATTTCTTACGTTCTATTATTATCTAATCGTTTCCTGTAGATTGTTTCCCGCACTGCAGGCACAGAGATGCCTAATTCTACACCATCTTTTAATAGACAGCATGGTTTTTAAAACGCCACTCATCATCTGCCAACAGTTTGCTGAGACGTAATAAAACTGCATTTCATTCGCACATGTTGCTTATGAAACTATTTACTCATTTACTTGTGTACGTTTGTATGTGTCACCTATTCTGCTTGTCTGAGGGAGTGAAGTGACCTTCCTGTGCTATAAGGTACACACACAGACACACACACACACACACAGACACACACACACAGACACACACACACACACACACACACACTCTTACACACACCATCAATCTTTGTTACAGCCACAGGAAGAAAAGCAGCCAGACATCATTTCACATTTCCCTCTGTTTCCTTCCACTGAAATGCAAACAAGACTACTTAGCACTTTCTGCAGGGCACTTCCCCCCCATCTGTGGATGTTCCCAACAGGGATATGTGAAAACTTCATGACAGTCTGGACTGTGAAAAGCTGTGGGTTTAGCTCAGCAAGGAAATGAGAATTAATCCAAACATAGTTAAAATAATCCCCAAGCTCTCGAGAGAATCCTCTGGACTACCAAGCTTTGCATAATTATGCCTATCTCAGTCCTACTAACCTACTGAAACAAAAAACACAAAAAATGTCACATGGGGCATTTACAGTAATGTGTCCTCAGACGGAAACAGCAAGCGGGTTTTGTTTTTGCTGCTACATATCAGTCGGTGGCCAATAAATGTGCATAAAACCTGCTGGATTAAAGGAGCAGCCAGAACCAACTAATGGAGGGATAAACCCTCTTCTATACCTCTACCAGCACTTTAGTTTGCTTCTTGTAAAGTGCAGAAGAAAATGGCCAAATGCTTGAACTTGATACACAATTTTAGAACAAAGGGGGGTTAAATTTGTATGTTGGGGTTTTTTTTATATACAGTACATTCAGAAAGTATTCAGACCTTTGTCATGTCGCAGCCTGATACCACAGTTGTTTAAATTAGTTTTTTCCTCATTAATCTACACTCAACAACAACATAATGACAAAGTGAACACGGAGTTAACCTGTTAAAACCCTGGGCCAGTTTTTATATAAAAACAACTTATGATCAGAAAACAGTCAACATAAGACAAAATTCATAATCATCACTTCATAATCCAGTACAGAGAGGAAGAACAAACTGTGATACCAACCAACGCTGGTTAACGCTGTTAGTGTTACGCTGCAGCAAAGGGCTGCAGATGTTTTTACATAAGGGGTCAAGTCTAACCCAACCACAGTACAGTGTGTAGCTCGCATTGGCAGAGAAGTAGCTTATACTGTGCTCACAGTTCAGAGTTCGGAAAGCTATTCAGGTTTTGAGCCTGTATGAGCCTTTCAGAAAAGAAATCTCAAGGATCCAACAGCGGATTTGAGGCGGCTATATGAAGACGCTGGAGAAAGACGGCAACCACGAGGAATAGCTCACCGTGGGGGAAGATGGGAAGATCAGTGAAAAGATCGACTCAGTTCCCGTCGGCTTTATATTTAGAGGCTCTTAGCCTCCCGTTGAGCTACAGTGTACACCACAGAGGGGCAAAGTCAGCGGAGCAGTGATCTGGTTTATTACCCAGAAGGGAAGTGCAGCGGAGAGGGAGATGGAAGCAGAAGACAAAGCCCGACAGACAGACAGTAAGAGGCTGACAGATGTAGAGACATGTTACAAGTGAAACCTGGAGACCGACACACAGAACGTGTCATGCACAGAGTTAAAACAAGAAGCTTCTGTACAGCTGTTGTACAAGTTGCCTAAGGCAGCCCCTACAGCACCTTAAGGACATAGAAGTATTTTATTTCCATAATACTATTATAACATAGAGCACCGTATGTGCTACATGTTGTACGTCACTATGGCTGGACTTTCCTAAAATGTACACAACAGCTGTAGACGTAGGTTACAGCTCACCAAGGATAAAAGTCGGACTGCGTGGGTTCATGATAGTGTTTGAAACAGAAACAGATATAAACTCCAATAACGCTGATAGATAAAAACAAAACTCTGTTTATCTGTCTGATAATTTATTGTTGTTGATCCATATTTATGCCCCCACTGACATGTCAGTTGACACTGGCTCCTGTTATCATTTACACTTCGACCGGCTCTTCTTACACAGTTTATGCTTCAACCTCACCTTTCGCTTCAAATGTCACCTCAGCTGCTTTTAGTGATTAAGCTTCAGCATTATTACTCTGAGAAAGAAGCAATAGGCAGTAAGTAAACTTACATTTCTAGTTGGATCTGTCTTGTTCAAGATGTTGTAAATATTTTTAATATTCTTATTATCGTGTTTCGTGCTGATCGCCACTGAACGCCTTTCACTCCTTCAGATGTTTAGATCTGAGAGTAGATGTGAATTTGTTGTACGATTATTTTCTCCACAGCAAAGTTAAAAATGCTGTAAAAGAAAAGCGGTGCAGCATTTAACTGACATTATTGTACCAAGTTTGTGTTTGGAATTTGAAGGATGGAAAAACAGTTTTCAAGTAATTAAGTGGCAGCAAGAGTCAAGATAAGATAAAGCTACAGTAACTAGAATGAATGTACCTGTCCTTCACGCACACGCGCACACACACACGCACACACACGCACCATTTAATGCACTTTAACATTTTGAACTTGGCACCAACAATGAAAAACCAGCAGTACGTAGAAAACCTTCAGAAAGCATCGTGTCATTACTGTGTCATCACATCTATCAAAAATACCAGCAGTGCTGAGTGTGGCAGCAGTTTCTGTGTGTAGCTTTTAGTCTCTGCATCTTTAGACAATATCCAAAAGAACCAAAAGAGAGAAAACCACCAGCCTCACCCTTTAATGGCCGTATACAGCAACATAATTAAATATGACTACAGTTCAGCAAAGTTACGTAGTGTGTTACCCAGTGTGGGTAGTTGTGAGGGGAAAATAGTTTTGTTTTTCTTCTTTGGCAAACTCAATGAAAAATTAATCAATAAAGTGGAATTTGTACAGTTCTCATTGTTTCTTTCTGCAGAATGTTATCTGACAACACACACTTGTGATGATGACACTAAACGTGTACCAGGGGGGAGCTACAGCAAACATATGTGCAGAAGCTTCCTCAGTTTAACATGGTAACTGTGGCTATTAGGACTGACAGCAGTAGCTGAGAGCTAAGTGGCTGTAGAGTAATTCATGTGCCCCTGTATGTGTAAACCTGGTGTCTAAAGGGAAACCATGGCAACGTGCTGCGAATAGCTGACCTGTAAATGTGTTGCTCTGCAAGAGCCAGATGATCACTCCTGTAAAATGAGACTGCAGAGACAGAAGGTTTAATAACAGAGAGGAGAGGAACGATGGAAGAGAGAAGATGAATGAGGAGGAGGAGGAGAGGAGGCAGGGCAAGATGTGAGAGGACGAAATGGGAAGGGGAAAGGTGATGTAAGACAGCAGGAGAAAACAAGAAGGGAAGGGCAAGAGAGGAGCAGAGCAGAAACAGGAATAGGGGATGACAGGAGGTAGAGAGGAGTAGATGGGTGAACGATGACAGGAAGAAGAAAGGAAAGAAGGGAGAAGAGGAATTGTGAAGTTAAAAGTGGAAAACGGAGGAGGAAATGAAGAACGAGAGGAGACGAGAGCAGGGGAAGACAGGCTGTTGGTGAGGAGAACAGAGGAGAAGAGAAAAAAGAAAAGAAGGGAGAGAAACGGAGGAGAGAAAATCAAAAGAAGAAAGGAAAAGATAAGGGAGATTGAAAAATCAGGAGGGAGAAGGGGGAGGAAGCAGAAAGAGAGAGATATACATATGAGGTGAGGAAAGACGGGTAGAAGAGAGTTAGAAAGGGAGAAGGAAAAGGAGCAGGGAAGAGGAAACAGGAGGAAAGGGTTTAGGAAAGGAGAAAAAGGAACAGAAACAAAGGAGAGGAGAATATGACATGAAGAAGAGAAGAACAGAGAATAGGAAGGAAAGGGGGAAACAGGACAAGAAGACAGGAAGCAGGAGAGAAGAATAGCAATGAGAGAAAAGATGTGAAGAATAGAAAAAGAGAAGACAAGATGACAGGAAAGGGGAAAAAAACCAGAGAAGAAGAGTAAGGAGGAGAGAGGACAGGAGGGTGGGGTTGGAAACAGGAAGAGAAGAGAAGAAGAGCAAGCAGAAGGAGAAGGAGAGGAAGAAAGAAAGGAGGAAGAAAGAGGAGAGGACGCAAAAGAGGACTGGATCAAGGAGAGAAGAAAGAAAGGAATGTGGAGAAAAATGACAGCAGAGAAGGAAATGAGAGAAAGGAGGGACAGAAGGAGGAGGAAGGAGGTGAAGAATTAGCTGCCTTTTCTTACAGCTCCCCTGGGACCTTACGTCTCTGCAGTGTCCGGTTTGAAAACGGGGCTTTAGGGACGGAGCGTGAAAGTGTGTGTGTCAGAGAGGAGAAGGTCCAGAGAGGGAAACACAAGGCGACGTCTGCGCCCTCAGACCAACTTAACAGCCATCCCTCTAATGCCATTTCTGAAACTTGATAAAAGATGTTCCAGCCGAGCTTTAATTTGAAGGGACAGATGTGCAGGAGGTCAGGTGGGATCCTCAAGTGTTCCTCTTACCTGTCTCGCAGCGGCGTCCAGTGAACCCCGAGGGACAAACGCACGTGTTGGGCGACACACAGGTCCCTCCGCTCCTGCATCCCTCCTCGCAGAAGGCTGGGAAGAGAAATTTATCAGTTCGGTTTGTCTTCCTGTCTGAAACATCACAGCAGCACAAAAAACAGAAAAACGGCTTTGAATTCTTGTAGTTTAAGATTTGCTGAAGGCATTACGAAGTGCAAAGTGGTTCCCCCGGCTCTTTTTAAAAGCAGAGTAACAGCTCTGCAAGGAAACAGTGACACTTTTTTTGTCATTCACATGGGTGGGTG
Source organism: Mastacembelus armatus (assembly GCF_900324485.2). Classification (NCBI taxonomy): domain Eukaryota; kingdom Metazoa; phylum Chordata; class Actinopteri; order Synbranchiformes; family Mastacembelidae; genus Mastacembelus; species Mastacembelus armatus. The sequence continues at coordinate 1,543,231 of NC_046635.1, read as the reverse complement.
TGTGTGTGTGTGTGCAAAATCACAAGATCTAAAATGGCAATGCTGTACATCTAAAAAAAAAAAAAAGGCACTTTCACTGTGACTGATATCACCCCACACCTGGTTGAAAACTCCCTCTTTAGGTTTATTCTGGTTTATTGAAAGTGTTTGGTGTGAAATTTGTCTTCCCGGTGCTTATCATGCTCCATATGGCCGTTAAAGAATCAGAGGTCTTGTCAAAAAGCGAAGGAGTCTGAATATTTTCCCAAGCGAGTAAAGGGACAGACATTAAAAAGTCAAAATGTCTCAGAGGGACACTCTCAATAAAATAGTGTTTCCTTTTTTTTGTCTTTAATTTGAGCTGATACAGACAATGTGTAAGTGAAAACGTGAATTCAGCCGTTTGAAAAATGACATGCAATGTTTTTGTTTTGTCTCGGCCCTGGTTAAAATGAACAGCTTCAGTCGTCTGACAGCATCTATTTCAGTTCATCCTAAAAGCAGGACTGTACTGGTGGACAGCACACGAGTGTAATATTATTGTGGATATTCAGCCTGAGCTCTACGGTTTTATAAAAGTGCTGGTTTTATAATAGCACATTTATCCAAAGATCAGTGGAAGCTTTTTTTACAAACTTCCACATTGACCCACACAAACACTTCCACACATGTACCGTGGTGGAGCTGCTGCCATATAAGGTGCTAACCTGCACGTCAGCTGCAGATTTGAGGTTCAGTGTCGAGACTAACCTGCTCTGCCACTCAAGATACTGGTGCACTTTACTTCGAGCGTGCATGGATACGCTGCCTCGCGTTCTAACAGGGGCGTTAGCACCGCTCACCCAAAAAATACAAGCACTTCCACCTAAATGACTACAGTGGTGAGTGCCTACCAAAAATATCCAATACGCCTCTTCCAGAAATGGCTTAAGAGCATTTTCCAACATGCCAACATTTTGGTCAAAGTCCAGTTAAAACCAGGTAATTTTAAAACTACTTAAACTAAGTTACAGTCCAGTGAAGACAATCGTTTATTCTGAGGTCAAAATGCCGAACTCCTGACAGGCCACTAGTCAGATTTACAGTCTGGGTCGGTAACGTGTATGGATCAGCTTCACAAAGCATCATTCACAAAGTGACATTTCAATTGTCTTTTTTTGCCACTTGATAATTATATCACTTACTGCATGTGTGTGTGTGTGTGTGGGAGAGTTTGTACAGTGTAAGTGTCACACTGCCTTTTGCTGGGAGCAGGCTGCTACTGGTGCCAGTGACCGATTTGCACCGTGAGCACAGCGGGTGTGATGCATCACCACGGCTGAGACAAACACACAAAGGAGAAAACCTACTTTTACGAAAACAAAACCGAAAGAGCGAGTGTGTAGTTAGTGCAGCAGTCAGTCAACGCTTAAAGCGAGAAGGATTAAACCAAAAAGAGGGCAGTCTTAATTGAGCAAGTTCATTAAAGAGAAATTACTTGAGCATTTCTAAGCTTAATTAATGACATGACTTGAAAGATGAGGCTTAAAGGGCTGGAAAATCTATTTCTAGGCACATTCATGTGGGGTGTGAGTGTAATACATGTCTGTGTGTAATGTATATGCAGCAGCTTGTCCCCCTTTGGTTTAGGAATCCACAGAAACAGTTTATCTGAGCAAATGATCAACCGTGATGTTTGGGGGAAAAAAGCTAAATATACAAACTAATACATAAGTACAACAAATAAAAACAGAATCCCATGCCAGAAACTATTAGAGCTATTAATTCAACTGGTTCCACTATTTAAGAAGGTCTATCAGGCCCTCATTAGGAGCTTGATTGCCTCTGTACTAATAAGCCTCACACTTAAAAATTAATTACACTTATATTGCCTAAATCTATCTTCAGCTGTAATTATCATCTCACCACTATCAGCATAATGTTGTCTACCTGTTGAACTACTGACTTCCAAAGATGAGGGGGATTTTCAGTCAAAAACAACTTTCCCTCATTGTCCTCTCCTCTTCATGCACCTTCGCTCAACGCAGTCCTTCACCACACTTTTTTCCCAGTTCTCCACTTCAGCTCTTCCTTCGACTCCTCGTCCACATCACATTACGAGATTCCTGCCGTGGTGACAAATAGCCTGTGCAGGGGCTGCAAGGAGGAGACTGCCCTCCTTCATTGTGACCTCCAGCTAAACTATCTCACTGCTTAACTGAGCCTGGTGCTGACTTGTGACTTCTTGAGACATGCTTATACCCACAGATTTGCTATTTCAGTTTCCCATTACGGGCCTAGATTGCTTTCCGGTGGGTGGTGAGAATGGAATCATTCCACTCTGTCCCGTGGCTAACAGCCACATTCACGGTCATTGTGCATCCAAGGATCCATCTCAGAATTAAGAGCAGGATTATCACAGCAAAAGACAATGGATATCGTGCAAATTAAAGTAGGTATGAAAAGAGAAGAAAGAGGTTGGCTATTTTATGCTGCTTTAAAATGCTCTTAGCCTCCTGACCATGATCTCATTTCTAATTGAAAGTAAAACATTTTTAATCTTCGCCCTAATAATAAATAAATAAATAAAAAAACTATGTGTTATGTGAAAAGTCTCTTCTACCCTCCTTATTATATTTAGTCCCTGGGGAAGTCAAATCAGCAGAAAAATGCTTCGCTTGTCCACCTCATAAAACAGATGCACTCAGGTTTATATAAATCTATCGATCTACTCGCAGTCCTGGATACTCACGTAAGACTCCAGTGCTGTTATGCTTCATGCTGCATTTTGCTTTTTTCACTAATATAAACCCACAGAGTAAATAAATCAATAATTGAAGTGATATTTCTTCTTATTAGTCGGCCTGTGTTTTAGTCGGCAGCAGCAAACACTGATAAACCCACTGTACAATATCTGCCCATCATCAAACAGCACAAAGAGAAGGAAAGTTTAACAATCGCTGATGGCTGAGCACACAAAGAATTGGAACAAATGTCATTTTGTGTCTGCAGGACATGTAAAAGCTAAAAAAACAAAGTCAGCCATCACAGTATTTAAATCTAATATGTCAGAATTGTGCTTCTGTTTTGGAGTTTCCCTTCTCTCTATTGGTCAAAAAACAACGAGCGCAGCTTTTAAATTTAAGCTCGTCTTCCAGTGGAGGCTGGTATCGGGGGAGGGAGATAACGTACAACAAACACATCGCAGAATGTTCCTAAACAAACCACCAGTAGTTCTGACAGAGGAACAAAGAGGATCTAGATAATAGACTCTAAACTCTATCTCTCTCTCCCCTACAAAACCCGAGATCAGAGAAATAAAGTGCCCTCTTCTCTAAATGTCTGAAAAGCTTCTCTGATAATGAACGTGCAGCAGCAGGCTTAACTACAGAGGTAGAGGTCCGCTGTCCACTGACAGCTTGCGAGGAATAGCTGAGCAGGCCAGAAACTCAGAAAGAAAGAATTAACACCGACCCATTTACTCATACAAATGCCTCACTTTGTTATGCATCAGAGTCGAGGCAATTCACCCTTGGCTGTGCTCTCTGTTGGGCATTTACCGAACATCACAGATAATGACTGCACTTATAAGACCATAAGGACTCGGGCCAGGCGGTCGGCATGGATTAAAGACGCATTAAGGAAGATTTTTACTGCCATAATGTATCTGCACAAGGTTGAAAGGGTGGTTGATCAATACCGCTGACACGACAATTAATTCCACCAGGTGATTTCAGAGATTTCTCACTCTGGAACGCATCGCTGCATAGAACTGCACAAGAATGGAGGAGTAAGTGGTGACACACTTGACCTCCTCTCCTACTCAGCCAAACAGCCTCTCTTAGCTATTTCTGTTAGGGGGCTACATATGGAGTTACTTACGTATTAACTGAAAACTGCTAGTGAGTGACTCTTATATAGACGTACCCCCTTAGAGTTCAGGTAATGAGGTGAGGTATGATTTTGGTAAAGAAAGGAAGAAAGTACCATTTATTTATAAACTGCATTTCTAAATAAAATGTGCCACACAATGAAAGATCCATCCATCCATCCATCATCTGTACCCCCTTAGTCCTAACCAGGGTCCCAGGGATCAGCTGGAGCCTATCCCAGCTCTCTTTGGGTGAAAGGCAGGGGTCCACCCTGGACAGGTCCCCAGTCCATCACAGGGTCACATAGAGACCAACAACCTCACACACTCACACTCACTCCTATGGGCAATTTAGAGTCACCAATCAACCTGACATACATGTTTTTGGACTGTGGGAGGAAACCAGAGTACCTGGAGAAAACCCACACAAGCACAGGGAGAACATGCAGACTCCACACAGAAAGGCCCCTGATGGGTTTCAAACCAGGAACCTTCCTGCTGTGAGGCAACAGTGACAACCACTAAACCACTGTGTTGTCCCCAATGAAAGATAAAAAGCTAATGAAAACAACCTAAAATAATGAACTAGATAGCAACAGGAATAGAAAAAGTCAAGGCCGAACATACTGAGCTGCTTTTTAAAGGTGACTACTGTGTCCACAGATCTTAAATCAAACAGGAGAGTTTCAGACTTCAGTTCAAAAGTTGTGATGCCTGCCGATGTGATATTTAAACTAAGCCTGCCAGTGAACTACACTGACCATAATTCATTGCCCCCATAGCTGTAGTGTGTGCAGAGACAGTTTGAAATGCTGCCTCCATAACCAGATGGCAGCAGAAGACTGAGTTGACACAAAAGTGCCATGAGCTTATGTTAGGAAGACTGAAAAACATAAGCAGCCTGACAACAAGATTTTTTTCTCTGCGCCACATTTTCTAGATGTAAAACAGCTGTCAATGTTTAAAGGCCCTGTGAGATTGTTGTTTTCACTTTAAAAGCATTTTGCTTTTTTTTTTCCCCTCTGCCGGTACATTTTAGGAAGCAAAATACATTTTCTTGTGTTCACACTTGTCCGTTACCACACAGCCCTGCTTAATGCCACTTTAACGTGGAAGACTGCTGTCTTGAGAGTTAAGACTGATCTGCTAAAAGCATCTACTAAAATGCAAATCCAAAATACCAACAAATAAGAAACTTTCATAATCTCTAGCTAACACTCTCGCTCGGCTTCAGATGCGTGATGATTCTTTGGGTTTGTACAGTTCTTGCATTGAGTAAATTTAACAATCATGTCATGGTGACAGATTGTTATCACTACTACCTGAGTAAACACGTTAAAAAACATAAGCAGATTAAATCCCACATCGGATCGTATATTTTTACAATCTGCGACTACGTAATTACTGATTGTACACACTCCTGACCGGCATGACAGGGTTCCACCTCTCATCCAACACAGGCTGCTAATTACGTGGAGGATGGAGAAACAGAAACATAGGCTGTGCTATCTGACACGGGGGAAGAACGACAGGTAGAATTCCTCCGTGTCCTCAAAGTCACAGGATCAGACTGTGCTCAGCAGAAACGCTGACAGCAACAGTCTCTTTTACAAAAGAGATTTCAGCAAAGAAAAAAACAAAAACACAGCTAAGAAATACACAACAATACACACCCAGTAACACACAGCAGATACAAAAAAAAGCTGTTGTCTTGAGAAAGGTGTTTAAACAGTGGGTATCAAAAGTTATTCCTGGGATTTGATCTTGTTTTCAATTGGAAACAGTGTCAGTATTGTCAAATTGACAAAAGGCCTATTTTGGTTGTGCATGTTTCATGCATTCATTGGGCAGGACTGACCGTAAATCTAATTATGATAAATCTATAATACACATACACACAAAGTCCCCACAAAATGAAGCCACAGTGAATCGACTCTTTAGCTCCTCTCAGCTCTAAGGAGGGACTTTACAGCCTGAAACTTTACTGTTGTGGTGGTTCGCTTTCCGCTCTCTCTTCAGCGCCGTGTCCAGACATAGCAAACACTTATTCTAGGTGAAAAGGTTTTTTTAAAAGAACCTCACTGTACATTAGCTAGTCAACACCACACAGCAGACAGACAAAGTGATGAGCGTAAAGACATTTAGCAGCTGTAGAATCAGACACCACAAACAGAACTGAAGGGAGAGCTAGAACTGAGAATACAATCATCAGGTGGACAAAAAAAAAAAAAAAACAAGACTCAAATAAATGTTAATATTATTCAGTGTCAGCTGGATGTGTAAATAAGGAATTACTGAAATTTGTGGTGGGACTATGTTCAGCACTTCCCCTGAGTAACCGCAAACTAAAATATTAATTAATGAATGAATGCGGGTTTAAAGTTGTTGTTTTACATTAATATGTTAGGGGTAAATTAACAATGCAAGGGCACAAATTCATACCTGTGTATATCTGATTCTTTAAAGGCATATGAAGGACAAATGCAGCTCGAGTAGATATTTGAAAAGAGTTTGGAGAATATATAGTCAGTCTGCAGACAGAAGATCTGGCAGGACACTGTGTATAAACTAAAACTAAATCACCCGAAAAGAAACAGTGCTCTTTGTTGGGGGTGTTGTTTGTGTTTCATATTTTTCATACAAAGGAGGGAAGAAAAAAACAAAATGTATTAATCTGCAGCAACATCGAATAAAAACATAGATATTCATCTCATTGCCTCCCTTTTCGACCAAATCAGTGAGCGGCAAACATTAACTGTTCACACAGCGTCTGGATGGTTTTATCTATTTTCATCTGTGGAGGAGTTGTGGGGGCATGAACCTATCAGAGCGGCGAGGGAGGGAGGAGCAGGGACGCCCTTGACAGCTGGATGTGAGGAGCTTTCATAAGAGAGGGCGGTGCAGGACGAGCGACTCCCTCTATCCGAATCCATTTCTGAGACACACACAGGTAGGCAGCTGACGCCACTGTTTTCTCCAACCTCTGCTGTTTCACTGATAAGATGATGCTTACTGCTGAGAGGCGAGGCATAGTGGCGAAATTACCCGTGACCCATGCTGCTAGAATCTGGAGGGGGGGATATGCATCACATCGAATCGTGATGCGAATTTGATTTTACGAGGAAGATTGTGTTGAAAAGATGTCACCAGTTGGTCCAAACTGATATTTTTCTCCTTCGGCATTTACTTACATTCTGGCTCCACAGGAAAACTCACTTTTTTTTTTTTTTTTTTTAACATTCTTCTACAGTGTAGGTCTAATGAGAAGGGTAGTCCACCACACACAGACAAAAATACTATCTGCCCATTCAAATGAATACATGAGATAACTACCTCCGGCATAGTGCAATAGAGATGAACAGAACTCAGTTAATTTAAAACCACTGACCCTTAAGGTTTGTTGTTTGCAGAACAGTTTTTACGAACAGCGGATGTTCCTGACATCCACACTGCTATTTTTCCTGTTGCAAGAGCAGTTTTACTCTGCACATTGTTTACAATGAACAACATTGTGTTGTGAAATGGAAAACTGCGAAAATTAGGCTGTTGATTATGTATTAGCATGTAAATTGTGTCAGACTATTTTAATCAATTAGTTTCATGTTTAGAATAGGAATCCTGGTCTTGTTTTACTGTTTTTGTCCATCCATACAATCACGCAGATGATGTGACAAAATTACTGCTGGAGACAAATTTTTAAAAAAAAAACATCACTATCATCTAAAATCAACAAGACGAGCATTAGTTCATATTTGGACTAAAACTAAATTCAGCTGTGAAATACTTGAAAACATTGTGTTTTTGGTATGTTTGGTACATTTTATGCGCTTTAGATAAACTGTGGATTTAACAACATATAGCAACATTTTCTCCTCACAAAAAAAAAAGAAAATGGCGAGTAAAATGTAATCTGCAGCAGATATTATTATAGAGACCTGCAGCAGCGTCTCTAATCTACTCATATCTGATATGAATGAGGACTTTATAAAATCCCTCTTTGTTTCTACAGTAAGTCATTCTCTTCAAAGACACTGAGCATAAATCCCAAACAAAAGAGATGACTGAATGCTAGACCAGACGCTGACAGACTGCACATGGAAGGCAGGGAGGATGGATGAGAGGTGAGAAATAGATGGATGATAAGATAAGAAAGGAGTCAGGAAAGATGATGGAAGTGACAGCGGAGAAATCTGCATTAAAAGAGGCTTCAGGAAAGATGGAGATGTCAAGTGGATCTGGATATGTATGTGTGCCTCATGCAGGTGGATTCCCCATCAGGCAGAGTGGCAGCTGGTATTAAAATTAGGAGAGGAGAACAGTAACAATCATATCATCCTCTCAGGAGGGAGACAGCAGCTGCTGCATTTCTTTCACTTTGTCAACATGCTGATGTCTCACCTTACCAGCCTGTTTCTCTGCCTCTGTAACCTCAGGCTTAACCTTTCAAGCTATGGCTGGCAGCAGGGATTTAGCAGTGGCACTGACTTTGATCCAGACTGAAACGCCTCGACAAATATCGGATGGTTTGCCATGTAATTATGTACAATTCTTCAATGATGACTCCTAATGACTTTGCATGTTTACTTCTTTATCCAGCGAGCAATCAGCTCCGCAGCGAAATATCCCAACATCTACTATGAGTCAGTCTTTTCGAACATGCATGATGCTTCACATCATTGCACTTGTACTTTGGTATTTAGGCCTAAATACATGCAAAACTAACAACAGTCTCATCAGCCTTAAGCAGCAGTGTGAAGTAAAAGTACTTGCATAACACAGCAAAAATATTCTATTACAGGCAGAAGACCTGCACTTAAACCCTCACTGAAGTAAAACTGGAAAAATGTGCTTAGCTTATACAATAAAAGTGTTCTATCTGAAGCAGAACTAATTTTACCAACTGACCATATAGTGTGAGGGTTTAATTCACTGTGCAGGAAAGCATTGATTTTATATTGTATATGATTGTGATGAAAAGTAACTAGTAACTACAGCAAAGACAGCAAAGTAAAAATAGAAGTGCAGTACTGCAGCAAGAACATCAAGTAGGTGATGTTGCAACCTTTGACCTGGATGACATAGTGGAGCATCTGCATAAAAAAGTTATTTTTACACAACAGAGTGTAAAGTGTAGGCCCATGTGATCTACTTATTTATGACATGCTACAATATTATATGGAAATGAATAATTTGGATTATACTTCTTTTTTAGACCAGTTTCTGCTAAATTAATTAAATTAATTGGTAAATTAATGTCCCGTGTGTGTGTGTGTGTGTCCCTCCAAATTTCCTGTAAGTCATTGCACTAATTAGCTGGGGGGAAAAAAAAAAACAACTGGATATCAGATTTTAATTAACCAACACCTTGCCACACACACACACACACACACGAATCTATATGCAGCTGATCCAATCGTCTGCATTGATGACCTCATCAACTGCCTTTCTTTCTCATACATTATTTCCCCTTATTGATATGAAAGGGGAAATAATGTATAAGGTCATATCCTGACTGTATGCCAATAACACCAACAACAAAAGTCAATAATTATTAGTAGATAAATTTACTAAATTATATATGATCATTGTCTCTGTGTGATTCAGTCTGACATCTCATTATGACCTTTGCTGTAATTATATAACAATTACTGGCCATGTGTACATAATGGTAGCAGCTCAATTTAAATTTCAGCAGATTTGCAGTGTATCTGTCAATATACACTCACTGGCCACTTTATTAGGTACACCATGCTAGTACCAGGTTGGACCCTCTTTTGCCTTCAAAACTGCCTTAATTCTTCTTGGCATAGATTTAACAAGGTGTTGAAAACACTCCTCAGACATTTAGGTCCATACTGACATGACAGCATCACGCGGTTGCTGCAGATTTGTCGGCTGCACATCCATGATGTGAATCTCCCGTTCCACCACATCCCAAAGGTGCTCTACTGGATTGAGATCTGGTGACTGTGGAGGCCACTGGAGCAGAGTGAATTCACTGTCATGTTCAAGAAACCAGTTTGTGCTGATTTGAGCGTTGTGCATTATCCTGCTGGAGGTATCCATCAGAAGACGGGTACACTGTGGTCATAAAGGGATGCAACAATACTCAGGTAGGCTGTGGTGTTTACACGATGCTCAATTGGTACTAAGGGGCCCAAAGGCTTCCAAGGAAATACCCCCCCCAGACCATTACACCACCACCAGCCTGAACCGATGACACAAGTCAGGATGGATCCATGCTTTCATGTTGTTTATGCCAAATCCTGACCCTACCATCTGAATGTTGCAGCTGAAATTGAGACTCATCAGGGCAGGCAATGTTGTTCCAATTTTCTATTGAGCAATTTTGGTGTGAACTGTAGCAGGAGTGGCACCTGGTGTGGTCTTCTGCTGCTGTGTCCCTTCTGCTTCAAGGTCTGACGTGTGTTTAGAGATGGTATTCTGCATATCTTGTTCGTAACGAGTGGTTATTTTAGCTCCTGTTGCCTCTCTGCATTCTCCTCTGACGTCAACAAGGCATTGTTGTCCACATCCAGATGGCTGTGCGTGAAAACCCCAGTAGATCAGCAGTTTCTGTAACACTCAGACCAGCCCGTCTGGCACCAACAAAACGTGCCATGTTCAAAGTCACTGAAGATCCCCTTTCTTCCCCGTTTGAACTTCAGCAAGTTGTCTTGACCACATCTACGTTCCTAAATGCATTGAGCTGCTGCCATGTGATTGGCTGATTAGCTATTTGTGTTAATAAACAATTCGGCAGGTGTACCTAATAAAGTGGCCCTTGAGTGTATATCAGGCTATGTTTGCCTAGACTTTTGACAGTGAGACTGCAAAAGAAGAGGAAGCTAAAAGGGCCGATGGGGCTAGATTCTTTATATAAAGCAGGAACTACTTGAGTCACGTCCACATGAAAACACTGAAGACACTGACGCCACCCACCCACCAAGGTCAGATTTTTATTAAAGTCAAGTTTTCACTAATAAAGTCAATGTTGAAGACCCATCTTTAATGTTGTCACTTATGTGACTAGTTTCCATTACAACTTCAGACGTAACATGCAAATAATAAGAATGATAACCTTCTTATTGGAAAATCTCTGGCAATGGTTGTGAGAAAATATTTCTGGACTAAGTTTCAAGGCATTTTCCTATCCAAGTATGTCCTCTACCTGTCTATCTGCTATTTATACGTGTGTGTGTGTGTGTGTGTGTGTGTGTGTGTGTGTGTGTGTGTGTGTGTGTGTGTGTGTGTGTGTGAGTGGCCTGCAGCCTGCCATAAATCAGTCAGGGCCCACAGATCTGAACTAAAGTGTTTTGGAGCCCGGAGCTTCTGGGCTTTGTGCTTTTAGGTCCCAGTAGAAACTCATCTGCGCTTGAAAACAGATTTTTTTGTATATTGTGTACCAGATGAATTTCTTGTTGCTATCAGTGCAGGCGGCAAATTAAATTTGGTATAAGTCAGTCAATTGGACAAGGGAGAAGACATCTAGAGAAATTAAAGTAATATGAAATGATAAGCACAACTGTATCAATTGAATCACTGCATTATTTATCATCTACACACATCCAGGTTTGTACACTTGTCACTATTAAGGCAAATAAACAGCAGAGAAGTCAACAGATCCTGCCTGAAGCCAATAAATTACTCGCAAATATGAAGCAGATAAAAACTGGAACTGATTCAGGGTCAGTACAGATGTTTTATGGTATATGTATGTGGTGTGTGTTTACAATAACACAACTTTTGCTTTCTTACTAAATTTAAATTGTCACTTTCAGTTTAAAGGTACTGAAAACCGAGGACACGTCGAGCAGCTAACAAAAATAAACAAAGGCTGCTAGTAACAAGTGGGTGTGAAGCTACAAATGTGAATTATAGCTGCAATGTGTTTATTCTGACACAATCCTCTAAATATTTACAGAACATCTACTGTGCACATCTGTTACTGCAGTGTTATCATTTTCAAAATGCAAAGTCACTTGTGTGTGTGCACTAACGTTGACTTTGTGAGTAAGTGTTGCAAATCTTAGGGTTTTTTTTTTAAGCCAGGACTTTGCATTTATTAAATCCTCCTCTAATTCTGTGGAAAAGCCCATTTCAGAAAATGTGTTCCCATGTGACAGTTATCACAGGCTTAGTGTTAAAACCAACATGAAAGTGCTTTAACAGGCAGTTTGTCTAATGCAACATTTAAGTGATTGAAAAATGTTCACTTTTCCCTCCAAAAGGTTGAGGTTTCAATACGTTTACATTTATTTCAATTTTCATTTTACGTAAACATTTTTCTGATGTTTCTCCACTGGGATGGAGAAAAGTCAGATATATCAAATCGTAATGTTTGTTGCTATTAATATACAAAGAGCAGGCAGTTGACTGACTCCTCACACCTCCTCCTTTCTCACATTCACATCCAGGCTATGGTGAAAAAGCAGGAGAGGATACAGAGAAGCAGGCGGCAACGGAAAATAGGCAGTAAAACCATCAACACTAATAGGCTACACCTACAAAATCAAACCAGACACTTTAAATGATGAGAGTTCATTTTAACTCAGCCTGATTCCTCAGTGAACATCACTGAACACACACACACACACACACACACACAGCTTACATCCTTACATCCTCTCCCAGAAACTCAGAAAACCAGAGCTGTTTTTTTTTCTTCTTTTGAGGAAACTGCAACTCTAGATCAACCCTGGTCCTCAACCCTGGTCCTCAAAAGCTACTGCCCTGCAGGATTTCCAACTATCCCTGCCCTTCCAGTTTCTGACTGGTTGAACACACCTGATCCAGGTAATCAGCAGTGGGCAGGGCAGGGATATCTGGAAAACCAGCAGGAGAGCAGCTGTCGAGGACCAGGGTTGGGGACCACTGCTCTAGATTCAAAGTCAAATGTCAAGTCTTCAGAAGCAGTCAAGATACAAACCAAGTCTTGCAGGTTTCTGACCATGTCCCATCAATGCCCAGGCCTGATGATAAGCAAAGGATAATTATAGTTTTTTACAGCTTGGATCTTAGTCTTCAATCAGTATTAACCTCACACTCACCGAGTTAACGGCCGAGATCATCATCAGGCAGTAGATGACTGCCTCGGTCAGGCGGGTTTAAATAATTGTGCTATTCAAGGCGGCACAGTTACCACCTCATATGTACCAGTTTTATCACCGGGTCGAATCTTGAAACGTTAATGTTTTGGTTCTCAAGTCACAAGTGAGGTTCACCCTTTACGGAGTCAAGTCTCAATTAAACCAACTCTCAAGAAGTTATTTTTGAAGTCGGTGTCTCAAGAGAAGTGAGTATCATCAAATATTGCTCCTAAAGTGTTTCAGCACTGCTGTTATGACAATGATTAGTATGAGAGATCTTGTTTGGATCGCACCGCATTGCTGACTGAAGACAAACAGGACGATAGGATGAGGACAGCATGGGGTGGAGTTTTGCCTGGTGCGTTTTATTACATTACAAGGCTGAATCTGATGGAGCTGAACACAGGAGAGGAATCTTCTCTTTGCTGCACAGCAGCTACTTCTAACAGCGAGAGCACAGACTAAAAATAATTGCCTCAAATGATAATTGCTACAAAGATTCAAAAACAACTATTTTTTTTTTTTTTTTCTTGGCACATTTTTTTTGCACATTTGCAATTAATCATAGCTTCAGATACTGCGCTTTTCACCCAATTAAACGTTGTAAAACATTATGCCCCCTAGCACAGAGCTACACAGGAGAGAAACCGCTTAATTCGTTGTTCCTATCAAAAAAGGGATGAAGGGGAGCAATAATTATGTAAACAGAAAATTAAATGCTTCATACTTGTAGGCGAAATGAAAGCCCCACCCTGCAGCAAGCACCCCCCTCCCTCCACCTCTCAGAATATATTAGCCTGGGTTTCACCGCTCGCTGTTAGCTGGCTGCAACACAGTTCCTCCGTGATTAGCTCTGATAGCAGGATGAGAAAAGCATAAGTCAGTGCCTTTGTCCTCGGCATTGCTGTTTAGACTCGGTACTCAAATCCTCTGTATTTAAAACCTCTTTGTCTATACAAACCAGTCCTAGGGAATGAAATGGACCATTAACAAGATTAGCTCACTCATTCTGTTGCCGACAAAGGCTCAGCAATAGACTGCTGATCATTAGGCTGGCAGAGGGAACAATGCTGATCTATAATCTTACGCTGTGCTCCGATTGAACTATTGTGGCCCATTTATTGTGCTATGAGGGGGATGACATAATGGTACCCTTTTTTCTCTCCGAGAGAATTACAATACTAAAGGATGAGGGTGGAGTGAGAGGAAGGAGAGGGGGAAAAAGAGGAAGTAAAGGTAGAAGGAGTCTTAGCCCCTCATCCCCTTCTCTTTTCCAGTCAGCACAGACAATCAATAGCAGTAAAATGGGCTCTTGAGATGGAAGCCTTTCTTTTTGTGTCCCTGTAATAATCCCAGTCAGCGTAGACCGACACAGTGCCAGATGCTGCATTCTTGGCAGATATGGAGTTAAAAATAAAGCTATGTGATCACAATGTGCATTAACCAGCTGGGGTTTTCCAGTGTAAAACCTCTGATTGGATAAAAATCACTTTAAGCTCAATGTCTTAAATTGTGTTCTTAGTGTTTTCAAAGCAAAGCTGCTGTAGAGCTGAACAGTGGGAGCTTCTACAGGAGCAGCACTTCTCCATCTATTGTTTGCATAATATCAGCAGCAGGCAAATCTATTATGTGGTTAACGGTCACCGAAGGGGCATGGCATTGCTGCTGCAACGATATTAGCTATAATTACTCTCCGGTAACAGAAATGAGACATGAGCTTCAATCATCGCTCAGTCTGAGAGAGAGCAGAAATGGAAGACTGACTGACTGACTGACTGAGCCAAATGCATCTGGCCTCCCTGAGCTCCCCTGAGATCACAGAGGTAAAGATCCAGGCGTCACCCCACTGAGATTCCCTGCTGAAGTCACATTTCACATCCGTTAGATCAGGAAATCTACCAGGTTCACCTTTATAGTGATCCTCAGTTGTCCAACTAATCAAGTTCTGAGTAAGGAATATCAAACGTTCCTCACTTTATCACAAAACATCAGCAGTGATTCATGGAACGTAATGAGATCTAACACAGGACAAGGACTGGACAGAAGGTTTGTCTTTACATAGAGACACTTCTAAAGTCGCTGAGTATGAAAGGAAACATCTGTCAAATTAAACATCTGCAAATAAAATGCTCTCTCTCTGTAAACCAGTTCAATCTTAGCATCATGACTTGATTATGTGCCTTTTCACAGGAAATAATCTGATCACACTGTTCAGCTTTTAGCATGTCAAGGTGATCACACATTTCGGGCTCAGAAACCAGGTTTTTCCACATCTGCATCGGAGTCTTTGTTCAAGGCTGGCTAAATCCACTTTTTTTTGCTTTATTAACATTAGCAGTGACAAAGTGAGGAGCTGCAGTCGCACTCGGACTAATTCCCTTATCCCTGAGAGGGATGCAGTGATGTATGAGGCGAATGAGATGGGAGGCACAGGTCGATTGGCCAATGCTGTCGCCATCATGCAATAATGAGATCTCAGGGGGAGGGGAAAATACAGCCTGATTCCTCCAACTGGCTCCTGGAATAATACTAATTGGCTGGAATAAGATAGGTAAGACACAGGAAGTTTTAATGACTTTATTAAAAAGCATAACATTTCCTAACCTGCTTCTGACACTGTCATGAGTAGTCTCTGTAGCTGATCCTGTGTCTTTTATGTACTGTCTGCAGTCATCCATGTTTATCTGGCTTAGGGTTCTAAGTCTAATCGTTAGATATGAGTGTGGTCCTGTGTCGTTTTATACTGTTTTATGTAGCATTTATGTTTCCTGAAGGAACGCTGTTTCACGTTACACAAATCAATGTTCTTGTCCACACTGAATACATTATTAGAAATTCACGGTGTTGGTTGGAAAGAGTGTGTGAACCTCTATATTAATCACATTAACAAAAACTAATTAGAGTCAGGAGTTGGCACACCTGGGGTCCAATCAATGAAACAGCAGTAGGGCTGTGGGTTAGAGCTACTTCACTGTATGTTATTGTATTTTGACAAGGCTGATCTGCTGATGTGATTCCTCCTGGCATGAAGAATTCTTGATTTACATAAAAATATAGAAAAAGAACAGTGCACAACAACACAAACACATCATCCCCACAGTGAAGTATGATGGAGAGAGTATCACGATTTGCTGCTTTGTTGGCCCCCAGGGGCCTGGACGGTCTGTCATCAGAGAGGGGAAAAATGAATTTCGTCTTCCAGGATAATGTCAGGGCGGATGTCCACCAACTGAAGTGCAGTACAAATTTGATACTGCAGCAGGACAACGACCTTAACATAAAGAAAATCTAATACAGAATGAAAGCTCTGCAGGTCTGACTGACAACGAACACAAGCACTTGGTTGAACTTACAGCTGCCTCAGGTGGTTTGACAGTCGTTCTCTTGCTTTTTCGACCAGCACTGAATTTCTGTGTTCAGTTGAGACATGAAAAATAATTGTTTGTGTTGGTTATAGCTTAAGCACATTATATTTGTTTATTGTATCTGTACTTGTGCCTTAGATCAGATCACATTTTATGATTTTTATTAATGCGGAAAAACAACAACAAATTCCAAAGAGTTCATCCACTTGTTCTTGTCACCGTACTTTTGGCAATCGGTAGAATTTCATGGTTTAAGCTACACCCCTGAAACAATGCTATTTTAGACCATTGTGTTTCAGATCAAGTTTACAGGGAAGGCCACATAAAGTCCCCAACTTCACTAATATTCTTGTGGCTGTCAGTTTCCAAAATCATGAGAAAATGTACCCCCAAGGGTAGAAGCTGCTCTAGAAGCAAACTGACCATTTACTATATAGGTTATCTCAAACTCCAGCATATAAATTGACTATTTGCACAATTTAGTCATTTCTTTGTATTATATTCCAGAATTCATATCCACATTGTTTGGGGCAAATCCGTTAGCTATGCCCTTAACTGTAGAGGTAGTGCTAGGGTCTGGTTGAATGTTGTGTGTGTGTGTGTTTGTGTGTGTTTATGTGTGTGTTTGTTGCATGAGCCTGGAGTCATGAGAGGCAGAAATTTTGTGGGAGACTCTGCAAATTGCATTGATCTCTCCCTAGACCTGCCTCCCACCTGCTGCCGATCCTAATGCTTGTGCTACAGAGGGGTAAGAGAGCCGGGTGCCATTGAACACACCGACCTCTTTTTCCTTCGCCTTCTACCTTCTTCATCTAATATTTGCATTTACCTATTGTCTTGCTTTCTTCTATTTGCTGTCCTTTCTTGAAATCTACCAATTTCAAGCATCCACTCTCCATCTATCAGGCACATCCACCAGCGGCAGCATGTAACGCACCTTTCCTTGCTAATCATTGGACATGCTTTCCCCTGTCCTGTCCTTCTAATTACAACATTATTAGTTAACCATGCACATACAGAACATCACTTAATGAGAGAGCAATCATGGCTGTAGCTCTGTTGAATGCATTTAAAAAAATGATGTTTGTGTGTCAGGTTTTATGAATCAAAAGAGGTCAAACTAACACTGAGCTTGTCTGCATGGACCTGAGATCATGTTTAAGATAATCAAAGTCTAATTGAGCTTAATGATCTACACATCCCTTGGACCACAGACAAACATAAGCACGTCTTGTATAGTTTTGGGGGAAAATAATGTAAAAAAAAAAAAAAAAAAAAAAAGTTGTCATATTAGTCATTTAAAGATCAAATAAAAACACTTCATTTGGATTGACCACTAAAATAATGTTGTTACATACAGTGGTGTGAAAAAGTGTTGGCCCCTTCCTGATTCCTTATTTTTTTTGCATGTTTGTCACTTTAATGTTTCAGATCATCAAACTAATTTAAATATTAGTCAAAGATAACTCAAGTAAACACATCATGCAGTTTTTAAATGAAGGTTTTTCATTATTTAAGGGAAAACAAAATCCAAAACCTGAATCCGATTGAGATGCTGTGGCATGACCTTAAAAAGGCGGTTCGTGCTCGAAAACCCTCCAATGTGGCTGAATTACAACAATTCTGCAAAGATGAGTGGCCAACATTCCTCCACAGCGCTGGAACAGACTCATTGCAAGTTATCGCAAACGCTTGATAGCAGTTGTTGCTGCTCAGGGCGGCCCAACCAGTTATTAGGTTTAGGGGGCCAACACTTTTTCACACAGGGCCATGTAGTTTGGGATTTTGCTTTCCCTTAATAATAAAAACCTTCATTTAAAAACTGCATGATGTGTTTACTTGTGTTATCTTTGACTAACATTTAAATTAGTTTGATGATCTGAAACATTAAAAGTGACAAACATGCAAAAAAATAAGGAATCAGGAAGGAGCCAACACTTTTTCACACCACTGTGTATTTTAGGCTTGGGATACAAACCAGTTAACCAACAGTGTAATTTTGTTTTTGTTTTCATTTTATTGTTCAGTTCAATAAAGGAGTTGTTAAACACAGTGCAGCTTACCCTGAATGGGGACTCCTTCATAATAAAATAGCAATTAGTCACTCTTGTTGTAAAAATAAAGAGCACTTACTGCTGTTATTCAACAACAAGTGCTCACAGGGCTTATGAAATATGTGATTTCTTATATTAGCCAGCCAGCGAAATGCGCAATTCTGGCCAAAAGCCAGTGCTTTATTGGGAAGATATCTGTGCTGATGGAGACAGGCTGATCAAACCAAGTATCAAGGTTGTCACAGTTATAGCAGGAACTTTCTTATAGTCGAGCTTTTAGCAGGTCTGTTTCTAGACAAACTGCACAATGCTGAAATCTTATCATCGATCAATATGGTTTATGCAAAACTCATCTCCAAATTCCACTGCTGCATCAATTAAAATAATGAAATATTTACTTTTTCCCCTTTATCGCACTGCACTTCAGCGTGAAAAAGCTGTCAGTTTGAGTGACACTTCGCAGCTCTGAGTTTTCTGCTGCTGGTTTCAAACCACAGGGATCTGCCCTGTGGCGGAAACTTTCACTTATTAAAAAAAAAACTATGGGATTACAGTTTATGTAGCTTTAACCTACGATCATTGTAGTGACATCACAATATCAAGCATAATATTTTCTGACACTGACTTCAACTCACGCTCTATGAACATCACACACATCTTCATATCACACAAATCCCTTGAACTGCATAAAGAAAAACCACAAAAAAAAAAAATCACTGTTTACAAAGTTTGAAGAGCTAAATTGCATACACCGACAATCCTAATCCCACTCAAAGTAAATAAACGATAAATGCACATTGGTGTGGTGCTGTTAGTTTTGCTACGGGTATATAATCAGTATGAAATATTAAATAACTGATCAGACTCAGGGAGAAAAAAGCGAATGAGACATCTTGAATGCTGAATACTCAACACTGTGCATGGACCCTGTTTGCACTAACGTGTGATAGATTTTTTAAATCCAGAGATTACATGTAAGTGTTTTAAAATATTGTTCCACATTAACAGTCCTACCTACTGGGCGATGCTAAGCATCCACTTCAGGATTCATTATGTTTCTTATAATGAAGTGCCTTTCCACTTCGATTTAATCATTGACAGTCCCTGTTTTCTTTTTCTGAATATGATAGCACACAACCCACAAGTGTTTCAGCTATTAAGTTGGAGTGCACTAAGCACACAGGTCCATGCAGCAGGATTAATGGAGGCTTTTATGAACAGATTAGACTTTCAGTTTTCAGCTGTTAATACGAAATATACCATACACATGACCACGCACAGATGACAAAAACACTTCTCATTTACAGTCTTTCCTTTCTCAATCTAGGGTCAACCAGGCGAGGTGCCTGGGTGGGGCGACAGGTCGGCAGGGAGAAGGGCGAGCAGTGAGGGAGAGGAGCTACATGTGTGGAAAAACAGGCTGAAACTGGTCCAGAATCAATTCTCATCATCTCAATGGCAGCTGCTGCCTGGTCAGGTGACGCGCGGGAGGAGTAAACCACATTGGCCTCGAATGTTATGGAGCAGAGGATCAGCCATGACCAGAGCATGTGGAGGTTTGGGTCTGTATCTGTGTGTGTTTGTGTGTCTGGGGGGCCGTTCCAGGGCGGGAACTTACCTCTGCAGATGGTGCCGTTGCCCACGTAGCCCGGCTTGCAGGTACACAGGTGTCCTCTGATGGTGTTAGTGCAGATGGCATTCTCATCACACAAACTCTGGCTGCTGGCACACTCGTCATGCTCTGAGGGAGAGACAGGGAGAGAGACTCAGAGACACAATCAGAATAGCTATGTGTGTGTTTGTTGTGTGAAACATGAATAGGTCACTGGAAAAATGATCATTTCTTTTTGAGCTAAGCAGCCATGGAAACAGAGTTGATGGGAGGACAGTCAATAAGCTAGTTGGCTGAGAATATGAGGCCCCAGCTGAGCTTTTCTACTGTCAGCAGCCAGTTTTGTGAACACCCATGTTTCCAACGCCAGTTCCTGGCATGTTTAAAATAAATAACATAAAGGTTACACATCAAATAAGGACAAAGGCACAGCTGCTTCATGGAGCCTAGTTTTACTTTCAAACCACCATCAGCTGGTTGAGGTGTGAGGAGCAACAGCTGAAACCATGCCAGGTGTGCTGACTGATTGCTCAGCATCAGCATCAATTAGGCTAATGATGTCAGCTCAGGTACTGGTGACTAGTGAGACTCTGCATCAACGTAGCATCACTTAACATTACCAAAATCATGTAAACAAACTGAGCTAGAAGCTTTGAGGACACAGAATCCAGAATGAAAAATACAGTAGTTGCTCAAAATGTCTCAATATTTCCCAGCATCCCAGTTTAATATCGGAAAAATTGAACTGTGAGTTGCTATGGTGAAGTGTGAGCACACGGAGACGATGTGGGAAGATCACAGGAAACGTACTCGGTCAGGGCTGCTTGTGTGTGTGCTCGTACAAGTTTATAATGCCGGTGGAAATGTTTCACTACAGCTACCTGTCTTTATCACAGTATTAAAACAAGGTTAACATTCCTACTGTTTATTTCACAAAGTGAAAAAAAAAAAAGAATCTAAGCTGATCCATCTGTGCAGTTGTGACGATGCTATGGCAGAATGACAGTCAACACTGAACCATGAATCAAAACTTAAGGCTGTAGCTATTTGCAGCACTAGCTCTGTTGCCTGTGAAGCTAATCTGACCCATCTCTGTGTTGTGGGGGGACACTATAGAGAGGTGCTCTTATATCTGACTGCAAACAGCATGAACACACCTGATTCCATGTGAGTGTTTCGCTTTACATTCATGATATATCAAGCCTGTGCCATGTAGCTTTTAGGTAAAGCTAATTCTGCACTGCTGTCATGTCAAAAACTTGCAAGTGCAATTTTGGTCTTTGCCTCCTTGTGTCTGAACTGAGAGTTACATCAAGGCGTGGAATCATTTTATGACCAGAGACATTTTAGACGACAGTGCAAGGTCAGCAGTATGAAAATATGTCCAGGTTTGTTTCATTCATAAAAACACTGACTCATCAATAACATGGAGGTATACACAGTGCCGTACGTGCTCAGGGTCAGTGTTTTATAGTCTGCTAGGTTCCATAAATGGCTCTCTTGACTTTTATAAGTTTGCTGTTAGCTAGAGGCCAGAGGGAACGAGGGGTTTAGAACTGCAGGCAATGTATGATTAACCACCACTAGGAGACCTTCCACTGAACGGTATCCATCTCTGTGCTCTGACGTGCAAGTAACTCACATGCAGCTGCACGACAAACTTTAGCTTTGACTCGATTCAGGCTTTGGTGATTGGCTGCATCATGGCAGGGCCATATATTTTCCACTCAAACGTTTTGTTCTGAGAATCAAATACAACCTGCAGGCTAAAAGGCAGATTAGAAAAAAAAAACAAACTGTAACAGGTATGTATAAGTAGTTTAAGAATATTATATTGATTATATTATATCGATTTACTAACTATTGATTTGACCATATAAGAGCAATATTAACTGAAATAATACGTATAAAACTATTTTGACTCAGATTTAAACGTGACCTACATAGTGACTCACACAAAATAAGGGTCTGCAGACACAGGACCACTTTGACCTTCAGCTTTCCAGACTTGTCCAAGACCTTTTATGAATGGGACCCCACAGTTCAGCTGCACTGATGCTGTCACAGGATAAAGTGACCTATGGTTGTACAGGGCATTTATGTGAGATCCAGGCTGCACGAAAATAACAAAATATTTTTTTTTAGACCACTCTGATATATTACAGAAGGAAAAGTCCAAATATCACTAGTATCATGAGCAGTGGCTCAATTTTAGTAAATGTTCCTATATGTCATCATAAATATTTTAAAAACCTGAACTCTTCCTAATTTGACACGTCAGACTTTGTTCCATGAAAACGGCCCCTACTTCATCTCTGCTCTTATGACGACAGACACGTAAAATCAATTCAATTTGCAATTCATTCAATGTCTTATCGTCGTCAGTAGTAAATGACTCTGTCAGCTCTAGGGTGTTAGGGCCACCATTTAGCACTATGTTAGCCTCCTGCATCAAGGTAATGACACCTGTATCACCATGTTACGCCTGCTCTGCTCTCAGTCTAATGACACTGCCACACATTCACCCCAGGCCGACCCCGCTTGAATTATAAGGCTGTGCCAGAGAAAAAAGGAAATCAGATTCATACATTTCTAAAAGAACACAATTAGGACAACATGAATTAATAAGAATGTAATTATGACAACATGAATTAATTATTATGAATCTGTTGCTATAGATACGGGATTAATTGATTTTGGCAGCATGTTTATTGATTTGAGTGTTGCTGCCTACGTATCATACTGATTAAGTTTTGTTTACTGCAGCTTCAATTAGTATCTAATGTGATTTTAGATTATTGTGAATAAAACATCAAAACAGCGCACTTTGATGATGCAGCAGTGGGCTTTTACAGCAGAGCTGCACCACTGACGCATCTTTATGACAAACCATGAGCTGTGTCTTTAAGTGCCAGTCAGGACCCGGCCTGAGGCTGCCTCCACTTACAAGATACACACTCACTAAAACACACTTTTCATTAATATGCAAAAGCTTTGGGGGGGGGGGGAGTCATGACTAATACATTCCTCTTAATTAATGAGTGGTGCTCAATGAAGCCCCAGAGCAACTAAGAGAAATTATTCAGATTTTCTCTTCCCAAGGATTTCCTCCACATGTTAAACTATAAAGTGGAAGAGAATGTCAACAGTGCTGATGTTATGTTTATGATTTTATGTGAAGAGATATGAAAAGTAGGTTACATTAATGGCAGAGTAATAGAGGAAGAGTTACGTGATTAAATATTCAGTGGCTGTGAGCTGACGGAGGGGAGAGCAACACAAACTAAACACTGCCAGCCACCTCCTGCTTATTAATGCTGTCGAATGTCCGCTGGCCAATTTGAAATTACAGAGGAGTATAAACAGACAGATGCGGTGGCTAAATTGATGGACAATGAATACACAGAAAACAGCCAAGCAACAAACCCCTTGTAAAACACATCTAGGCGGCCAATTTCTGAGAGCGTGCAACAATCGGTGTCTCAGAAGGTTTAAAATTTTAATTGGCACAGTGTAATTACTGTATGAATCACTGTCCAACCTCTAGATATTCAACTTCATCTGGCCCTTTTGCACCTTCTGCTGCACAGGAATCAAAATAACAGGTGTGCCTGGAGATGAGACTCACCATTAATAGACTTCCAGTTAGAAACTTACTTTGCAGCCGTTACCTGTTTCCAGCTTCCTATGCTACAATAAAACGCAACACAAAAATCTTGCATTCCTGAAAGTTACATAGCTGTAGTGTGATTTTTCCATCCATTCTTCTTCTCAGACTCGTAACAGCATGTGATTCAGATGCAAAGTGATTGGGATTTGTCCTGCAGAGGCTTTTCGGGCGTCAAGTCTTTTTTCTTATGACTCACACCAGCACCTACATCAATTGTGCATTAAGCTGTGAGAGCTGCTAAAACACGACCACTGATTTAATGCGCAGCCCGGAGAACATGCAATGTGACCCAAATCGCACACATCCACAGTGTCCAGCAGGTTGCTGGTAAGGCTACATCACATTTCATGATATTATCCTTTTCAACTTAGGTCAAAATCCTTGGGCAGACTGTTTCGACAGATTAATGCATAAAAGCTAGGACCTGCCTCGTAAAGGTTTCTGTTCTGCCCTTCAGAACAACTACAAATGGTGCCAAAGGACCCCATGGGCCTTCCTCACTAATCCATTAAAATACTCCAGATAGGCGCAGTTCAATTTTACACTAAATACAGAACCTTAAATGAAACAAATACGTAGAGAGTATTGATGTGTAGGTGTGAATGTAGTTTGTCCGTCTCTATAAGTCAGTCCTGTGACAGACTGGTGATCTGTCCAGGGTCTAACCCCACCCCCCCTTGCCCAGTGTCAGCTGAGATTGGAGCAATTTACAGAATGTATTAATCATCAGAGATTGATAGGATCTACCAGTTTGAGTACCCAAGTTTCTCCTCTACAGTACTATAATGTAAGCCAGTGATGAAGGATTCTATCGCTGCAAAGTTATTACACAGACAGCAGTAAGCCAAGCGATTCCCCTGGAGATAACAACAGTCACGTCTGAGCCTGCTGCCCATCTCTGCCAGCTTTGGTCTAATTAGTGATGATTATAGAGTGATGCAGTGTCTGACCTGGACATGTTGACTTGACCCCCGAAGCGCTGGGCTAATGATGCGCAATGACTGATCATCAGAAGCGCGGACAGTGGCCGCCACCACACTCGGTGTCGCCTTTGCACTCTGACAGGAGGATCAGAGGGATCACTGAGGTTACGTTCCTATATCCCAGAATGCCTGGGACCAGCCATTTGTATCTCATCAATCAACACGTGTTAGAACTCACACTGTCCCTTTTTATTCATTTACGATTCTCTATAGGGTTAATTAGTTAAGTGAGGAGTACATTTAGATATGTCAACATTGGGCTTTATTACAAGAATAAAAGTATTTATATATTGTTGTGTATTTGGTACTTCAGATGGAACACAAAATGATTCTGTACTTCAGTGGTTCCTGAACCTTTTCTGCAGAGACCCTGCTTTTAGACATTTTCAAGCCCCCACACCAACACACACACACACACACATGCGTCTTTTGCTTCCAACCTCAACTGGAATTTATTTTAAACACTAATTCGTACAAAAGTGCAACTTCTTATTAAACAAAACAAAAGTATTTTCAGACACACCACACGCTGTAGTCTCTCCTTGTTACCCACTGCACCGGTGAAGCCGAGGGTGATTTATGCCTCATGTTTTCTTGTCTTTGCTCTGAATGTTGTAGCTTCGACTTGGTGAAGACTCTGCCTCTGCTGCACATTTAGCTGGAAGCCTTCTCACAAACTTGTTCATGTTATACCATCAGTGCCCAAGCATGCCAAATGCCAGGTGAGATCTAGAGCTATATTCAGACTTTAGCTGTGTCTCTACTTTTTCTACTTTTGCCCTTTGTTTCTGTAGGCATGGTGCCGTCATAAAGCCCTGGGATAAATGCAAATTTTTCCATTCAACTTTAATGCCTGGATAATTATTTGCCTCCATTTGTATTGCCTAGAGCGAAAAATTTGTGCCCGCTTGAATCTTCACATTAAGTTTGTATGCAACCGCACCGCCTGTAAAAGTGCTTCATGTTCAGTCTGAAATAAATAAACACTGAAATAAAATATGAGGAAGCAGTAGTGGAAAGTAATTAAATCAATTTACTACAACTACTGAACTGAAGCAAAGTAAAGGGTGTCACATACTTTATTTGAGCAGTACCATTTTCTGATGTGTTATTCTTACATGTCATTTCAGATCCCTCGCCCTGATCTTCTAATCTGTGAACAGGGCCCAGCCCTTCATCTGCAAACCACTTCGGTAAATTTCATAGCTGCACGTAAAACAGTAAATCTGTTAAAAATAGCTCCAAATCAACCAGTTACAACAGTACAATGCTGTTAAAAAATGTCAGATTAGCATTAACAACATTATAACGTCATATCAATTCAATTTATTGATTTGTATAGTGCCAAATCACAATACAATCATCCCTAAATGCCCTAAATATTTATTCAAATGTAAAATAACCCCATTCTTGCATTTCACTTATTTGTGCATAGTGACTGGAAATACTGTAGACCTGATAGTGATGTAAGGCAGCATCTTAGGCAGAAAGTGATGTAAAAACACGCGTATACAGTGCTTCATGTGTAATATCCTGTCCAGCATGAACAATCACAAACTGTGAAAAGAAAAAAAAAAAAATATATATATATATATATATATATATATATATATATATTAAAAAAAAAAAGTTCTGCGTCCATCCTTTGAAGAAAAAAAACGAGGAATATGCCAGAAAATAAATCGGCATGAACGTAAATCTCTTATCTGCACAAAAGACTTTAGAGTGAAACAGCAATGGTTTATTTTTATTGGTAACTAAGTAGTAAACAAGTTTAATTACAATGGTATTCTTGGAGTATGAGCTATGAGATATTTAGTCCAAATTTAGATTTAATCACTTCTGTAACATACAAGTTAATACTTCAATCTACAGTATAGCAGCAGCACCAGTGTCTCCCCACAACACACGTGTAAATATTTATACATGTCTCCTGTTACTTTCTGATTTCTCTTTTCTGATATTTTACTCAAAGCACAAACTAAACTGAGGCCAGTCTTGTCGAAGCAATAACATATGACGAGGTGTGTGTGTGTGTGTGTTGATCTGTTTTTTGTTCAGCAGTCAGAACCTTTTTGTAACAGGTCTCGGACTGTGTGTGTATTAGGGATCTATGAATGATGCCAACGCCTCATATTTCACTTTTACTTTGCATAATAAATTTCTAAAACTCGTCCCACCTCTTGTTCCTAGCATGGTCTCATTCAGTAATGTCAAGCAGAAAACTTCGGTAATGTGAAATTTAATGACCAGTGGCAATCCTATAAAAGAGAACAGAGCACGGCCTTGCTGCTCACATCGATGCGATGTAAAGAGATCTTTTCTGTGTCACAGGGGGAAAAAATATTGAGTTCCTGTCATAGTATTTAGACTGAAGGACAATGGATTTACATAAAATTAGTAGGAGAAGATCCAAGGTTTTCCTTCATTAATCCAGCAAGAGATCAAGAAGTGATTTTCTTTTGACCTGACGATCAATTAATTCTGCCTTAAACAACTGTGTTTAGTATCTATCTATATATATATATAGTACTGTGCACAAGGGATGAGGTTACCCAGCATCCCTTGCAGCACTGCCAGTTACTGTAAATAGTTAATCCTTGTGTTAGTGCCTGTTGCTGTCTGTTCAAATAAAAGGCTGCTGCCAAAAAGCAACAGCGCCCCTAGTGGTTGATTTTAGATTGCGGCACGCCACAGTGGGTACGGAAAGTATTCAGACCCCTTTAAATTTTTCACTCTTTGTGTCATTGCAGCCATTTGCCAAAATCAAAAAAGTTCATTTTATTTCTCATTAATGTACACTCAGCACCCCATCTTGACAGAAAAAAACAGAAATGTAGAAATTTTTGCAAATTTATTAAAAAAGAAAATCTGAAATATCACATGGTCATAAGTATTCAGACCCTTTGCAGTGACACTCATATTTATATATATTAACACCAAAGGAAAACCCATGATTCTTATTTTCTATGGCTCATCAACCACAGGAGTATGTTTGATGTAAGAGACCATGAAGGTTTTGCATCCACAACAAACTGATCAGTTTATCAAACAGACAAAGACCCTGCTAGTCATAGACCACAACCTGAAACTAAGAGAGGAACAGGAGAAAATCACTAAGACATGGTTGCAAAAAAAAAAAAGCAATGTCAGGTGTATGTTGGACAAAAACTGGTATTTTGTCCTAGTCTCTGCATTTTTTTATATCACAGTATATAGCAGACAAAAAATGCAAAGTTTTTCCAATATCATGCAGCCCTAACACACACACACACACACACACGCACACACACACACACACACACACACACACACACACACACACACAGAATTATTCTCAAAGTGGACCTCTCAAAGACAGAAGTAGACACGCATACACAAACACACATGGATGAATGAAGTGGCAAGAAAAACTAAGCAAGCTCTTTTTATTACCTGAGTTATTATATTACTACATTACTACTATGAACAAACACAATATATATATATAGCATTGGGGCTGGCACTGTTGCTTGGTGCCAATGGAGGTTTTATTATTATCATTATTATCATTATTATTATTAGCTACCATGATTTATGAGTATGCAGACCAGAGGGTTCACATCCTGTTTCCCAGTAACAGTCTATGGTTTTATTTAACCTTAAATCTGTGGTAGCTGGTAGTTTAGTTTATTCCAACCTAAGAAGAATCCAGTGACAGATTATTTGGCGTGTTAGGTGCAGCAGAAACAAGTTGTAAACACTGCCGCATCATCCTCGTATAAAGCCGTTACCTAAAACCTGTTAGGAAGCAGTTGCCTTTGTAAACACCCAGAAGATAGTGGAGCAACATTTGTATTTTGGAGCGGTGTTTGTGGCCGCCTGATGAATGGAGAACATGTAACAGACCTAGCTTATTAGTTAGGACAGACAAAGGGGACGGCAGCAACAAACTGTGACGATAATGCCCAAGATAAAAAGTACAATTAGTAATTCAGACATTATCTAATATCTATTTATCTATCCATCCATCCATCAGTCAATCTATCTAATGTTCTCTCTCTCTCTCTAACGTTTCTACAAGTGCTTTACAAAATGCCTCTCCTTCACCCACGCTGAGGGTCAGAGAGGAAAAGTGACACCAGAGGAGAGAGAACGTGAGTGTTACAGTCACACATTGCTAACATCATGAGGCAGTAAAGATCAGGTACTTTAAACACAAGTGCTTCTCATTATGCTGCAAATATGATAATTTACATCATGAATTACAGCCACTTTTACAGCATTAGCTTTTGGTTTGTTTAATAGCATCCTGGCCCCCCGATTCATATCCTGCATGTGTACCAACAGAACCAGAACCATCAAGATAATGCAATTAATTTACCTTGCAATGAAATAAACAGCTGAAGGCAATAAAGGTACTCAAGCTGCATTTCACTAGTAGCCAGAGAGCATTATTATTCCACACGTCTTCATGTGTATTCAGCCAGGGGGAGAGTTAGATAAGGCATCAAAAGAAGAAACAAATGTGAGGACAAGCATCACTCTCTGTGGTTGCACAGTCTGCTGACAAGCAGGAAGAAACACTTCTTACATCAAACCTTTATGGGCAAGCTAAATATAAACACCAGCTTCTCAGAGCCAATTACACATGGATGAAAGTGAGAACTAAGGAAAACTTAGGACTCCTTCCCAAACTGTTTCATGGGCTTATTAAATTGGCTGCTGCCAAGCCAGCCTGACAGCGTGACCCCCATTTTTGAAGAGCTAATGTATATGGGGAGGGTTGCCAAGGTTTCCAAGCGTGTCACACCTGGGCTCCACATGCATTACATTTATAATTGGAATTGGATTTGATTAAATTTTCATTAAACATATAATGTGTCTTGGGGGGTGAGCGGCTTTCCCAATGCTAGAATTTTGGAGAATATATGTAGCAAGTGATGCATGAAATTAATGGCAGCTTCATTTGGTTACCCATACACAAGTGCCAGAGCACACTGCCTATGAACAGCAGGGTGATGGGTCAATAACAATGCCAAGTATTGATTAGCAGAGAGCAGATGAGCATAGAGGAGAAATATACATTAGAGGATAAAAGGCAAACTGCTTCAGCTGAGATTGTTATCTGCATAAAGGGTCGGTAGTGCAAGAGCAAAACATTTAAATCTGCTCGATTCAATCAACGGAGTCGCAGGTGGACAGACAAATAATATGGATCAAGCTTGATTGATGTTATTTGTCAATAAATATTGATATTAAAATCATTTATTACAGGTTTGCATGATATGGGTATTGTGATATGAAAATACCTGTAGCCAAAATAAGTCCATACAACTAAACAGAGTTGGTTTCATGTGCTGAAACATTCTTGAGCGGTTTGAGAGTTAGCACCAGAGGTGTGGCAGCATGAAACGACAATAAAAAACATACCCTATCTGTTTGGGTTTCCATGAATCCATGAATCTGTTAGGATTCATGACGGGCCACGCGTTTTAATGCACTTCCAAGTATATATGTGTTCCAGCCCTTAACTTTGCTTTACTTGACATTACATGTCCTACGATACTATTTTGCATCTGCACTTTGTTTTACACAAACACCTAATATTAAAAATCTATGATCCTCACAGATTATATAGTGACATTGGATATTTTAAATGGGACAATTAGCCATAATGGCAGCAAATATATAGGATGACAGTAGAGGCGTCTATCTCTTCCTCTCCACACAGTTTGATCCATATCTTGATACACGGCCCCAAATATACGATACCTGTGGCTGTGTGATAAATCGACATGCTATTGACGAGCTATTTGCAGATAAATTGGTAATGCTGCTTATAATGGCCGATAAATTACCAAAACAAAAGAGATGGAAGATGAATCCTTCAGTGTCATACGGATTAAACATACTGTGACTTTTAATGTCTCTCACTCAAATGCTGAGCAAAACCACAGTTTCTTAAAGCCGAGGTCCTCTTTTAGAAATGCTCTTTATCTGCAGCCCAGAGATGAACCTGCTGCTGGAGTTTATTCACAGGACAGAACCTCAAACCTCTCATTCGAGCAGTTCAGTCTGCAACAGCGAACCTTATCTGCGCCTGCTTAATGCAGTAAACAATTCCTCTAAAACTCAGCAATCATAAGATAAGCACACAGTGGGAGTCGGACAACCATTTTAACAATAACCTATTGCCAAGAGCTATTATTCACCAACACGTGAAGTCAGAGATCATAATAACCTTCCACGTGGGAAATCACTTGCGTTCTGCTTGCACTGCAACATAAGGTGAGGATAAACACTGGTATCATCTACATTTCTGCAAACTGGAGTCTAACCTCAACACACTTACAGAAATATATAAAACTTTTTCATCTATTTTTATAAACGTCCCTTCATGTCTATTCACCTGATAGCTAGTAAACATTTTCTATTACTCCACCGTCTGGAAGGTTTTTACAAGGAAATACTTTCAGACATATACAAATGTTTTTATATCTTTTTGCAGTTTAGTGTATTTTTGCCATTGATTTGTGCAGGTATGAGTGTGTGAGGTTGTTTGTCTCTATGTGGACCTGTGATGGACTGGTGACCCTAAAATAGGAGTAAGTGGGTATAGATAATGGACGGAGGTTTGAAGAATTTTGCATGCACCTTAGCCCTGCTAACATCAACAGTTACTGTTACAGGTTATGCTAACCAGTTGGACTTATTGAATAAACAAGTGAAGCTTGAACATTACAGGGTGCTGTAGAGTTTGAGGTAATTCTTAGGCCTGTATGACTGCACTTAGAGCAGCAGAGTACCATCAGACTGATGACGATGAACAGGGAAAAAGCATCACACCTCGTTTTTACACAGTGCGATTGCCTCTTAAACGACTTATTTTAGTTCTTTAATTAACAGAAGAGAAACTGGGTTTGACAAACACCTCAAACTTCACGAATAAAAGTCAGTGGCTGGATTACCAAATCTGACAAAGCAGGAGAAACTGTGGCACATTTGTTATGGATTATGTCTGCGTAATCCTTTTCACATTAGACGTAATTTAAATGGTGACACCAAAAGTTATTTTTAACACGCAGCAAATAAAGTCGTCCTGCACTAACCGTGAACTGTAGGCTGATTTGGGCTGCATAAACATGGAAGTGACAACAGCTCTGAGGCATTTTGAGGCGCACTTCCTTCCACCTCTTTTCTCTCCTCTGTCCGTGCTGTTTCCCCAGAGCTGCCTGCTTCCATAGAGGTGAAATCAAGTGGAACCACAATTACCTTCCATTGTTTACAGGGTGCTGTCTTCACAAAGGACAGGCTTCTCCACCAGGCAGGAGAGAGAAAGAGATGAGGTTGAGAGTGCTAAAGGTGATACATGATGTATCGTATAAAGCGCTATAGGTGACGTTTTATTAGTCTAAGGAAAAAGCTCCTCACATTGTTATATGGAGAGTAAATTTGTTTGTGGGCCAATGAAGCAACAGGACCACGATCTGCCTGATGTCCGTAGAGACGCACACGTACAGTAAACACACACAGACACACTCCAGCCTGATGTGAAAAGGCAGGAACAACCATATTACTGCCATCAGTGACTCATGAAACACATCTCCATGCGCTTTATCTCATCTCTGCTCGACTGTCACAGTACAGGTGGCTTCCTTACATCAACAAGTATTGATGTCGCCCCCCAGTCACTGAACCCCAAGTGGCAACCATGAAGAAGTTAGAACCTACGATGTGCACTCACACGGAAAAACAAAATCAAAGAACTCATTCTGAGATTGTAAAGATCCGTTGTGCACAGAAAACAGAGGATTTCAGGGAAGTGACGCAGCGTAAAGGGTAACGTCCTGCTACAACGCAAACTGGTTTGGCCTTCAGGATGCTGTCAATGTGAACGCAAAACAGGTGGCGTCACAGACCGCTGGTACGAGAAAAGGTAACATGAAAATCAATACGTACAGTAAGACCCTTTTCAATAAACAGGGTCATTATCCTGCTATAACTCCTATTACTATACAACTGAAATTTGGTGTTTGCCTGTGCTCAAAGTCCAGCACTTTAAAATATCCTTAAAAACATTCTGTCCAAATTCATTGCAAGATTATAAACCATTAAAAACAGTCCCGTTGATTTCGTTTAGGCAGCCCAACCCTAAAAAGGGATGCACATTAATGGGATCAGGAAACGGCAGCATATGCCTTCAGCTCTGTTCCTATAATAAGGTAAAAACTTTTTTTTTTGTTGGGAATTAATACTTACAGGAATTTCCTGTTAAGTATTAACGTAACGGTGGACAGACAACTTCCAACTTTACACATTTTTAATCTACACGCCACTAAATGTGAGGTATATTATTATACACATCTAGATATGAATTTGTTCCCTGCACGGTAACACAACTCTACCAATTCCCAGTAACCACTGCAGATAGTTTGGCCACTCGCTGGTTTGAAGAGGTGATGCTGAGAACAAAGTGACGTCACCGTATACCCCTTTACTCTGATTAATGCTAAGTCAAGAGCTACACACACTGGAGCTAATTTACCTGATATGCGGTCCGTTCTAAAGGTCCTGAATAAACCTTTTTACTCATTTAATTGAGTGCTCAAAGATCCTGCAAATGTCTTTGTTTCAAAACAAGCCGGTATCTCCTGTGTCTGTGTGCGGCCAGCTTAATGGAGGGCCGACAGATCCACAGACACAATGAAGAATAACAATACAGATTTGAACACAATGCACCAATTACAGCAGCTAATGGGCAATCATGTTAGTGCTATGAAATACGAGGAGTTGCCTCTTTGCACCATGAATGCTAACTCTGCTTTATATTCATGCAAGGACCGAAACCCTCGAGAAAAAGCTGAAGGAGAAACGAGATGAGGGAAAAGGAGACACAGCGAGGATTTATCTCCTCCAGCAGATGTAGAGAGTGCTCCCAGTCAGCAGCCAGGACAGTTTACAAGCTGCAAAATAGATTGATTGTCCATGGATCCTTGTCCCTGTGTGGCTGCCAACTCTGAGCTAATTAAAGAACACTTCTTTGGAGAAACACTGAGCACCAACCAAGCACATCCTATTTACTCCGGAGAAAACATGCTGCTCTAAACCCGCTTAGAGAAAAACACTATAAAACATTGTAAACTAGCTATGCCAGAACAGGTGTCACCGTAGTCTATCCTGAGATCTACTGAGACAAACTTAGGTGGAATATTTACATTGCATTGTTAAACACAAGCAAATCCATCCATCCATCATCTGTACCCCCTTATTCCTAACCAGGGTACCAGGGATCAGCTGGAGCCTATCCCAGCTCTCTCTGGGTGAAAGGCAGGGGTCCACCCTGGACAGGTCCCCAGTCCATCACAGGGCCACATAGAGACAAACAACCTCACACACTCACACTCACTCCTATGGGCAATTTAGAGTCACCAATCAACCTGACATACATGTTTTTGGACTGTGGGAGGAAACCAGAGTACCTGGAGAAAACCCACACAAGCACAGGGAGAACATGCAGACTCCACACAGAAAGGCCCCTGATGGGTTTCGAACCAGGAACCTTCTTGATGTGAGGCAACAGTGCTAACCACTCAATCACCGTGGTGCCCACACAGGCAAATATGCTGGTTAAAGCATTTCCATACTTTGCCATGGCATTCAGTGTTGAGAAGGTCAAGGATGTAGATGAAGCAGAATATTTTAAATCAGAATATTTATGGTAGCGGAGCCATTAAAAAATTGAATGGCTGCAATCACCCGTTCTTGTTCGATCACACTCTGATTCTTCCAACCTTTACAAAGAGGCCAGGGTGTTCACCAATCAGTTTGCATTCACTTCTCTACGCACTTTAATTTCAGATAACAAAAGACAGAGCATCAACAGTTGAGAGAGCCATGTGGTCAGTGGCTGACGGACACTAACATCTCCCAATGTATTTAGGAATCACTGAACACAGATCACGACATATGCCATTTAATGTTGGAAAAGAAACGCATATGCTGGTTTAATAATTAAGACGCTCATTCATTCAGTTCTCCAGGGTTTTCAACTTTATCTGCAAAAGGGAAAATACTTTTGCTATAGCACAGATAAGCTTTTTTCCACTTTATACTTCAGATTCATATTTTACTGCTTATCAGCTTATAAAATCTGATGCATTTTTATGGAATAAAACGCCTAAACATATTAAAAGTAGTAGAAAGTATATACATAAATATAGATTCATGCATCCATGATAACAATCCAGTAATTTAATATGCATTATTATAATGCACTTTACATTTTTAGCCTTTTGCTGGTATTATCTAATTCCACAAGTAGCTGCCCTGATGGGTGCAGAGGTGGATATTTCTTTACTGTGGCAACGCTCTGTGAAAAGGCAGCAGTATTGCCACCTGTAAACACAATCACAACAACACATCAAGAGAAAGTTTCCAGCTCACTAGCCACTGGGAAACTGCCCAATAGGCAGCAGCATCATTACACATCACACTGGATCAACATTTTTCTCAATTCAGCTGATTCTTTTGCATTTTCACAAAAGGAAGCCCAATAGCTGGCAATGTGAGCGCAGCAAAGCTTTGAGCCGCAGTGTGGCGGTGATCCCGTTTGCCATGGAACCCCTGGATGTTGTGGTATGACACCATGAAACACCCAATGATAATCACATAGCTTTGTTTTTCAGTCGGTCCAAAACGTGCATTGGAGCTATGTGCATGCTGTTACGCACGGTGATAGAATATGCTGACTCAGCGTATTTGCGTGGACATACCAGTGCAGGAGTATTCGTCCACTCTGATGAAGCCTGGAAGACAGTCACAGCGATGGCTGCCAGGCAGGTTGACGCACACCGTGTTCGACTGGCAGTAATGCATCTGGGTTGCACACTCATCAATATCTGAGGACAAACACAGCAGGTAAAGTGGATTAATAACTCCCTGGCTGTTCTCTAAAGACACACACGGAGCGACTCCTCCGAAGCTCGTCAAAATGTGTTGCTTTATATTTTACAAAAACGTGGTCTCGGGGCATCACCTTGTTGCTTAACACAGAAAAATAAGATAACTTTTTCAAAGGTCAGTTTTTCTCACCTAAATATTAATTATACACATTTATAACTTCCACTGTTTTGTTTTTTAGCTTGAGCTACCAAAAAGAGGAAAGAGGCGAGAAAAGACAAGACTAGAGGAAAGGAGAGCGCTGATGAAATGAGAACACAAAGTGAAGAGGACAGAGAACAGCAGGGCAATTTCCCTGACACACGTAATGCTCGAAGAATATCGTGATACATCGCAGCCTCTTTTTATGCACAGAATCTCTTGCTTCCTAATATAACCTAAAGACGTCGTGTGAGCAGTGAAACAGAGAGCTCGGGGAGGCATTAGCTGGGCAGGATGATGGCTGATTTAATGGAATCAGAAACACACAAGGGAGGTGTTACGCAGAAAGGTCTAGATTTCTGTGTGCATGTGTCTGCATGTATGTGTACTGTACAGCGCATTTATATGGATGTGAGCAGCAGCAGAAAAACAGTTTCCCGAGGTTAACAGGCCTCTTCGCCACTTAAAGGATGCTGTACACTGTACTTAAGGGAAGGAGAGAGTGTATTTCCATATCCTCTTGTTGGATAAATACATCCCAGCTTTGAGATTTTCAGCTCACACTTTCCCATTACCACAGAATGAATGTGTGTGAAGTATGTAATTGACTTACATGCGACACCCAGAGGTTTTTTTTCTGTGCAAATTTCATCCTTGGATAGTGGTACAGTAGGGGTGTTGAAATGCACATTCAAAAGAGACAGATCATGTATTCAGGCACATAAAGCCTCGCCGGCCTTGAGCGTAAAAAGCATTGATCTGCTACATCAAAAACACGGAACTTATTCGAGTCCTTTGAGGCTGCGAAACACCACCTGAATCAAATCTTCGCCTTGTCCTGAAGCACTACTCCACCCTGAAAGCTGCTCATTTGATTACCCTTTATTGGCAGAAGCCACTGAAGCATTGTTCAGGCCTGACGATGGCCGCCCTATGATGTTGCAGACACGCGGCCTCAATAATTCAAAGTCGAGTGCTTGCTGCTTTTGTCAGCTTTCATTTGAAGTGGGAAAAGCATGAAGTCTGAGGCAAGATGAGGTTTTCTGATCTCTGTCATTCCAATGTCCTATATCCCTATCTGTGTGCGTCTCAACGCATGTCTGGGAGTGTGTGCTCGCCCTTTGCAGCCTCCTCTGGGAGTGTCGTACCAGGTGAGGTCTGCTGACAGAACTGGAACTGTCATTTCACACAGGGGGGGAATTAATTTTTCTGGATTTGCCGGTGTGTCTCTCCCTCCCTCTGTCTCTCCTTCTCCCTCTCCTCCCGAGAAATCCTCCTCCCCTTCTCTCGCCCCCCCCCCCCTCTCAGCTCACTTTCTTCATCTCTCTGCTGCTTTATTCATGCTGTGATGTAGGTCAGGGCTAGGGAGGAGAACTGCTAAAAATAAAGCAGGAGAGGACTGTGTGTGTGCATGTATGTGCATGGGTGTATGTGTACTTGCACCAGAGCGAGGGAGAGAGAGAGAGAGTGTGTGTGGGTGTGTGTCTGGATGTTTCTTGGATGCTGAAAGAGAGAAGACGACTTCATATACGTGTGTGTGAGTGTGTGTATGCGTCAGCCAATACTATGCAGATGTTAATGGAAACAGTTTTCTAACCAACAACAATATCGTTTCCTGCTGACTGAAACTCCTTTATTTTCTTTACTCTAATCAACCTGAGTCGCAGCAGCTGATTAGTTTCTTTGAGCGGCTCGTTTTTCCGTCTGTTTGAGACTCACCCGAAGAAGAAGCTGCTAAACCTGTAAAAACTTCTAAAAATATTCGCCTGATTCTTTTCCAAAATATGAAACTTTGGCACTTGGTGAAAACAAAAAAGAAAACGGTCACACACTGAACAAAGTCTAAATTGTTAAATCAATTTCTCTCCAGGTTTTCTGATGGTCTGTCACTCACAAACAGAGTTTCACAAAATTTGGCTGAAAGACTCAATTTGATTTTGCAGGGGACCCACATCATCATCTTTTTTTTTTTTTTTCCAGGAACAAGCTATAGACACAGTAAATGTACAGAAATATGCATCTTTCTAAAAGGAAGAAGAAACTAAATTAAAAAAAATAAACAAACATTGGCATGACAGAAAAATATTCCTGTCGTCAAATTAATGGTGTCAATGTGCCTGTAACACAAATGTACATATATCCGACATGAAAACAAGTCAAACGTACCTATAAACACAGTAGCAGGTGGCTCAGTCAGTCCACACACAGGTAGACTCTCTCCCAGTCTCCTGTAGCAGGTCAAACAATATGCTAATGAGGCAACATCTCCGTCAAAATAAACGTCAATAAAGTCCGTGTTTTGCCAAACAAAAACAACGACAAACTCTAAAAACACGTTCACAGCAACATGACATTGTGTTTCCATGTAGTTTGAACCAAAATACATGACTTTGACGCTTAGTCGAGGTGAAAAGAGCATCGAACCGGCGTTATCCAGCTTTTCCCGGGAACCCGCTATGACGCTACATGTGCATCTGTCGTGTGTTTCATTAATTAAAGCCCCCCCCCCCCCGCTACAACAGGTAAAAAGGAACTATTGTACACTAGGGGTTTACACTTATCTCAAAATAAGATTAGCAACACACAAAGCAGATATTTCCCAAAATAAAATTACACAGTGAGGTTTTGAAATAAAGATAATAAAGTAAAATAAATCAGCTACACTTAGATAAGACAAAACGGAAAAAACATCTGGACAGAAACACTTAATTCTCATGATTAAAAGTAAATTTAGCCAGAAACTCTGGGTGAGTGTAAAAATGGTGAAAGTGTCCAGAGTGTAGTTTCTTTCTTATTTGACTTCTATATATGTGTTTTTTTAAATGCAGCAATTACATTTTCTTTCAAGAAAATACAGACGCAAACATTATTTCTACTTGTTTTACTAGTGGGTTCTTCAAGAGAACTAATCTTAGCTGTAGTACCTCAGCACATTTCTATTCAAACTAACACAAATCTGTATTAAACCTGAGCTGTTACTATAGATGAACTGTCCAATGTTTAATTGAATTAAGTTGGGAACCTAATGCAAAGAACGTACAGTAAAGTTTAACACAAAGGAATTAATTCAGTGTTTGTAGACAGACACCCCAGTACTAAAACAAGGCTGAGAATTAAGTGAAAAGCGTCTCCTGCTAAAACATTTCAATTTTTGTAAAGGGCTTGAGCAGAAATGTCACTACGGCTCCTGAGATAAAGTTCCATCTATTTTTGCTCTCTGCCTCACTTTGTCTGTGGATCTCTATTTTCATGTGCACAGTCAGTCTCACCCAGCAATTACACAACATCATAAATGAGAGCCTTGCTTTCACATAAAGGCGTGAATACGCACATGCACGCACACACATGCACAATAGGTTATTTATTTCCTATAATTTACTTGGTGTAAACAACTAATCAACTTTTTTTTAATTTCAACACAAATGACTGAAACATCTTCACATTTTCCATTAATAGTCATTTTTACACAAATTATTATTTCTATATGAAAGTCTCAGTCACTGCACATAACGTCTTCGTAATGAAATGTAGGAAATCAGGATGGTAAAGTTTTGACTGCAAACAATATTATCTAACTACGTTGGGCAGTTATTGAGTTACAGTATCGTCATTACAGTTTTAAAGTCAATAATTACATTGCAGTTATTGACCGACGCTGTTTGGCAGGTTTGCTTGACTACTAACATCTTAGTAGGATAAGGGACCCTCATCGGTTTTGTGACTGTGTGTTAATTGTTTTTTTTAATACTGTACTGACTAGGAGACAGCACAGACTGCAGTAATGAGAGTGCACTGTTCACTTCTTCATAGTTTAAAAGTATATTCTAAAGCGGTGTGACCAAGCTGACACATGTGCAGCTAAATCAGAAGTCAGGGCATGAAATAAAAAGAATTTCTTCAGTATCGTATTGCAGCAGTGTAGTGGAATTAGCCAATAATGAGGCTGCATTTTTAAAATTCAAATTCAGTGGCGGCTAAATGCTTCGACCTGCAGTTTAAGTGAGTTTCAGGCACAAGTGTTTGCACATGACACCAGTTGACCCTCACGTGTTTCCAGCTTTACAAAAATCCAAATAAACACAATAAAAGGCAAGGACCCCTCAGAGCAGACGGTGAATGAGCCCCCAGGAATACTGGTCAACAACACTGTAGACAGCAAATCAAACGGCTGACTGACTCAAAATGACCTGGCATTAGTGTTCAAGATAAGGACCCCTTATCTCCTGCATGGCGGTTAAACCTGACACCTCCAACCCATTGAAACTCTCACAATTTAGAGCTAACAGTCTGGAATATCTGGTCCACATCCCACTGTGGCCTGCAAACACTCCTGGAATAACAAAAAAACCAAACAAACAAACAACATAATAATCACTTGAAAATGATCATTAACATCTCCTAATTGAAAAAACACCACCTCTAACTCAATGAAATTAGAGTTTGGAGAGAAAAAGGGAGAGAGAGTCAAGAAGATCCTCCACCATCTTCTCAGGAAGCTCTCCTCCCTCTGACCCTGTCCATGCAAAGACTGACCTCCTCATTTAACATCTTCCAGCTTCACATTCAACAGGACTCCACTCTGACTCAGCTGTGTAACGTGAAAAGACTCCCCAGGGTGCACATGAACAGCCCTCAAACTTTACACTTGGTGATAACTTGAATTACTAATCTACAAAGAAGCGACTGTGCTGTTGATTGGACCAGGCGCTTCTCAGACTTACAGTATGTTTATATTTTATAGGTCAATGTTTAGTTTTCTCAGGTTTTGTTCTGTTGTCAACTGATCTCACATTCGTATCCTGCCTCTATGTTTGATATACAGTACAACAAAACCTCACATTTTATTCATGTTTGGACATTAAAATGCTAAAACACCTCTTTGATTCTGTCATAACCAACTCAACCTGAATAATGAATGGAATCATCAATTTAAAGTTTTTGTTTAGAAACTTCCACTTTTTTGGTAAAATGCTGAGGATTTTTTTTTATCTTCCTGAGGACACAGTTTTTTTGTGTATGTCAGGTGATTGACAGGCAGCAGAGCTTAATATAATGCAGAACTCTCATTCAGCACCTTGAAATAAGGACAAAAGAAATGGTTTCTTCCTGTGATGGACTCAATCTGTGTGCGGACCATGTTTTTCAAACTGAATGAACAGAAAAGGCCATAAATGAAGGAGGACATTAACACCAGCCAGCAATTACGCACCATGATAATTGAGACTTACACACAGCTTTGCTATCAAAAACCTCGACTTGTGAAGTAGGAAAATTAGTCTGGATGTCTCCCACTATTTTCCTGTGGCAGCAGGAACTTTGAGTGTTGGTGCAAACTTCAAAAGAACTGCGGTATTATCCTTTAATATGGACTGAGCCACAGGGACAGCCAAATGATTTCACGAGTGAGGTGGGGGGGTTCAGCTCTACAATGAGGGTGTGTGCAGACCTCAGAGTTTAGTGACTACACCCTTTTATCCCTCAGTGCTACAAACAAAATCAAACACAAAAAAGAACAATCTACATGCAGCCCATCTCTCTGACGCCGTGTGTCCTCTTTTAAAGCCACAGAAGATAAAGAACTACTGATGCATTTAATTAGAGGGCCTTTAGAGAGCACAAGCTCTTATCACCATCCTTGTCCTAGAACACACATAAAGAGCAGCAACCGCTCTGGCTGAGCAGATTTGAGATGGCTAAGGAACATGCTGTTTGTATTGTCTGGCAGATTAGGGCTCGTGGGTAGGCGAACTGAAAAACGCTGCGGTTCTCAGGAGAAGGAAACGGTGTGAGCAAGGTGGTTTAATCTATCCATCACTCTGCTCCAACGAGGAGCTGCACACTGACAGACTTTCCGACAGACACTCTGACGACTGAAACTGTGACAGGGTCCCCGTGTCAGACCGAGTGGAACAGTTTACCTGGATGACAGGTGCCCTGTGTGTGTGAGTGTGTGTCTGTGCAGGATGTTCACACAGATATACTTATTGCAAAGCTTAGAAAAAGACATCTGGGGGCCCCATAAACTGATAAATCCATATATCAGGCAGAAGGAGGAGGCACAGTGTGCGCCTTTCCTCACATTTTAACGGATTACTGAGCAGCTAGGGTCTTACTGGTGCAATTGAAATCCTAAAAGCAAACTGACTTTGCTTCAAAGCAGCGAGATATATGGAGAAAGGCACGATCCGCTTTTGCCATCTGATGTATTGGTAACATTAACATTATTAGCATACATCATGTGTCTGCACAGCACAAAGCTGTTCAATTTATCTGACATTTGCCTTCCCCATCACAAAAGAAATCATGCGAAAACACAACGAGCACATCCATATGTTCGCACTTTCAGATCACAGTCAGGCAATATGTCATGCACTAAAAAGTTTGCATTATGTTTTAGACCGACTACTTTGAAAATGGTATGATACTGTCACCTCCCTCTAACATTAGTGCTGCCAGAAAGCATCTCTAAAATCCACAGAGTCTGACTAATACGGCGGCTTATGGTCGTTAAAGTGAGCTGTGACTCTTTGGGGTGTTTGGGACTTTGGAGAATGAGAGGCATTTTAAATACTTGGATTGGACTGACTGGATTGTACAAACTTTCGCTCACCCACATGTTGACCTGCAGTATCACCAATTCATAAACCCATTTCCTTTCCCACCGCTTTGGCTAATCATCCATCAGTGATACAAACTGGCATATTGAAATTCATATTGCAGTGAAGAGTCTTGTTTTGCATAATAATGTTTTGTACCTCGTTTGAATCTGATACCTGACGTTCTCAAATCATACAAGAGATCAATGAACTTACCACCTTCACCAGTTTAGACTCATCAATCTTCTCACGCAGTAACTCACATCTATCAAAACTTTGTTCCAGACATGAGCCGATTCTTCGTTCTTGTTTTAAATGAGCTTTGAGAACATATTCCTTTACTACCAACTACTGGATGAGCACGGGCCTCCTGGAGATTGTTGGCAAACACACATACAAACTAATAACAGACACAAGCTGAAATGCACACGCGGTATGGGGGACACACGTGCCCAAATGAACTTGTATGGAAACTATAATCAGAGAAACACGGCACATGCGATTAAGCCCTTAGAAATCAATGTGCCTCTGTTCTCTGACTAGAGAGAAGGCTGTTCCTTTAAGTTCTGCACAGGCCCACATTCACCACCAATCATTCATATGAGCACAGGATGTCGAGCACTAAGAGTGACACTTTGTTTTATGCACTTCCACAGAGGACTGGTGCTATTGATTTTCTGCTAATGTACTGTCTCAAACACCTATATAGAGAAAATCTATAAACATAATCTATAACAGAGGACCGGGCAATCCGTGCCACCCGAGGGCCAGCGTCCTGCTTGTTTTCCAACTTTTCCTGCTCTGAAATTACTGCATGTCAAGCAAGACACAACATACACAGGTTCATTTGAAGCTATTAGCTCAGCTTGTAGATGCCCGTGCCTCAACACTACGCCCGGCACTCTTTAGAGCTTCAGTGGACATTACTATTCTTACAAATAGGTTGTGCCATAGTACAATTTCCCCGTGGGTGCTCACAATTACTCACCAGTGCCTAACCTCATAAGCAAACATGTCATCACCTCCTGTGGTCTTAACAGAGTTACTGGTTAAACTGATCAAAGCTTGAGAATGCATCCAGTGCAGCAGTGTAAGAGACACGGTCAGCAAACTGACTGTAAACAGTAAGATCGAGCATCAAGTAGGCGACAAAATGCTGTAACTCCTGCTCATTAAATCCAAATTGTCTCACCATTTTGCACTGATGTTGAAAGTTTAAGAAAACAAACAGTGAGATGCTGGTTGCTGCTGCAACAACACCATCTGGATAAACCTTCAGATGACTGAATGAAACAAAGACAACCCACTTTGGCTTGTTGCTGTGAGAACAGTACACGTGTGCTCGTTTGTGTGCGTTCTGTGTCTTTTGTTCTTATTTTGTTCATCCTGTTATTTTTACTAGATCTCTTTTTTTTTTTTAAACCTCAGGCATGGGCAGCATGCCTTACTACTTTATGAACTGTATTACACACACACACACACACACACACACAACCTTGATTGTCCCTATGGTAAGAACTGTTGTAAGGGCACAAGCAGCAGATGGTTGAGTTTAGCTCTCATTGTGTCAGGTTGTTGTAACACAACACAAACACACACATGTGCACAAATACTTATACACACAACCAAATTTGTCAGGAAGGTCATCGGTATTTATGGTGATCAGCTTATTGGCCAGATTCAACCATTAGGGAACAGTTGCTAGGCAACAGCAAAGCCTCATAGCTAATGATCTGCATGATTTAATTGACATCAGCCACCATTCACCTTGTAGATGATAGGAAAGAGAAAGCAATAATAACTTAGGTGAGGAGGTGTGGGGTAGTTATTACCCTGACAATTTGGACCATGTTGTTGTTTTTTTTTGGGGGGGGGGGGGGACTTACCTGTGGTAAGTTTACAAAAAGTTCCGTCTTTGTGGGTCTGTGCGCTTCATGGAAAGTGATGAAGGACGACGGAGAGAAACAGGCCGACACGTTCAAACGGGGACGGAAACAGAGAAACTACGACGAGGGAAAATAAAGATAGAAACAAAGAACAAAAACCGAATCAGAAAAAGCAGCAACACAAAAGAAACATGGACAAAAACTAAAGGAGACCAAAAAAAAAATCTGAGAGATGAGGATACACAAAGAGCCTGTGAGGCATCAGAGAAACAACACTGCACTTGTTGTGACTTCACCGAAGATAGGCAGTAA
This sequence comes from Mastacembelus armatus, assembly GCF_900324485.2. Classification (NCBI taxonomy): domain Eukaryota; kingdom Metazoa; phylum Chordata; class Actinopteri; order Synbranchiformes; family Mastacembelidae; genus Mastacembelus; species Mastacembelus armatus. Next base: position 1,498,753 of record NC_046635.1, on the reverse strand, counting down.
TCATTTGACAGGAGAAACGATATTGGGGTATAAATATTTGACAACACAATGTGGGAACGCTTAATTAGCCTCAGTGTTATTCCCATCCTGAGGCAGCTGCTACCTGGAGCGGATGCCGACAAAGTGTGTGTGTTTGTGTGTGTGTGTCTGTGTGGATATTACATTAGGTTTATTTTGATATTCCTTTTAATTTTAGGTTCAGTTGTGCGTGTTAGATTAGTTATGAGATTAGTTAATGTTATTCACAAGCCGGTATGAGTTTATGTGGGTGGTACGAGCAAGAATAAAAACAAGAATAAACATTTTTTTCACGGTGACAATAAACTTCATGATGATATAATAAGTTTGGGATCTTCAGCGTAACTAGCTGTACTGGTGATGTGGCAGTAGAGGTGGACACTTCACTGGGTGTCAGATATATTCATACGTGTGAGGGATTCAGTTCTGATCAACTGCGACTTCAAATGTGGGAACTTCGTAATCAAAGTGATGCTTCAGGTATGTTTGAAGTTCAAAAATGTAAAAGTGACTGTGTAGCTGTGGTTCGAACAGCAATCTGATCTCTTTCTGATGTTTTCTCTGCTAATTTTCCACAGCAGACTGGACTAGACCACCAGACCAGTATAATACAGCATCAAGCATCGAGGTCTATTGTTATGGAGAAGTCAACTGACATGCTTTCATGCAGGGAATAAACAAGGCCTCACGGCTGCTGAATTTATCCAGAATTGATCAGGAATCCAAAAGTTAATTAATTTAGATTGTTCAGATTGTGTTACCACTTTTCTCAACACTTAGGGAGTTGTAGTTCACTAATCGCTGGAAGATTCACAGGGTTGCAGTTTAACTTTTTAATCAAAGAACCAGGTATTTTCTGTGCATGATTCAACTAGAGGAGTGTTACAAATTATGTCGAAGCTCCCCAGCTCTACAGGCACAGGGGGCCCTGAAGGCAGCAATGAGAATATAATAATAATCTGCAAAAACATGCTGAGGCCAGTTCCACATGCTCAATAATTTCCTTCTGATTTGTTGATCACAAAAATAACTTGTTTGCTCTGATTATCTTTGGTTTTACAATAAAATGCCATCACAACATGTCACAAAACGAACACAGCATTAATCGTACCCTGCTTTAAAGCTGCTGTATTCACTATGTCTGGGTATTAACATTCGATCCGACGTCTAAGGCTAATGTGAAACTACACACACACACACACACAGAGAATTATCACTTGTCCTCAGGTTGGACAATATTTAATATGGCTGCCCCCGAAAAACAATTAGCGGAGCTGTGAGCATTATTTGTAAATCATTATAATTATAGATTCACAAACTACTGTCCTCTCTGACATGTGTCTGTCCTTGTTGGAAAGGCTTTAACACGTTTTCACATGTTAGAGTGACAAACATATTTACTCCTATAAAGTCTCTTGGGAAAAACACAAAGTTTGAAAGTTTTGTGAATTTTGACACAGTTTAGCTGTTTTTTTTTTTGTGAGCATCAAAATTTAAAAAGCTCGAACTGAGTTTGAGCAGAATTTTATGATTTTATCAAATATTTCTGTATTTTTATTTATTACCTAAAGAAGATATTATAGTTGGAGATAATTAGACAATGTTAAATGAGTGCATTTTTAATTTGAATTTTAATGATATTTTACACCTAATTATAGGAACCACCTCAGGTCAACAACCACAGTATGTTTTGAGCAAAATACACTGTAATTGAGAATATAGTATTTTTTCACAGGCTCCTACATTTTTAATTGAGCTGGTAAATGTTTCTACAGGCCCTGATACTATGGCTGTGCTCCATTTTCCTGAAAGGTAGACGTGGCAGCATGGGGTCCAGTGGGAGAAACAGTAAAGTGACAGCAGAGTAGCTGAGGAAAAAGCAGAAGGAAACAGCATTCTCTCTCACACACACAGACACACACACGCACGCACACAGACACACACACACGCACGCACACAGACACACACAGACACAGACACACGCACACGCACACACCCTCACACACACACACAGACACACACACAGGGAGTTATTTGTCCCTGTGCCCGGGACTGTCGGGAGGGCAGCAGCAGCAGCAGCAGCAGGAGCAGCAGCAGATGGTCTGCAATGGCTTTCATTGTCTCACGATGCGGCAACGGGGAGTGAGGCGGGCCCCGTCCGGCCCCGGCCTGGAGACACCACCACCACCACATCCTGTGTCAGTGTCACAGTCAACCTCTTCCCCGTAATTAAGGCCAGCCCCTCTGCTTCCACCGTGACAGCAGAGAGCAGCTGGAGGACAGGTCAAATCCTCCAGCCGAACAACAACTGAGCGACTCTCATGTTCCACGTGCACAAACATGCACAAACTTCATCCTCTGGTTACATGAACACATGTCCTGCTACTTTTACTTGTGAGAAACTTCCCAAACTATGTTCAATAATTGTCACCTTGACCAACAAACCATAATCTAAAACAAGCACCAACCTTAAAGTGAAACTCACTGCAGTGATTCATGAAGAACAATCCCAGTATGACCAGTAATCAGAGTAAGGCTGGATTTTTACACCACTTATTAAAGCAGCCAGGAAGGAGTTTAACAAACTATGGTTAAATGTAAATGGAGGAGCCTCCTTCCTGTGCAAATTATGATGAAATACATTTACAAGGATGAAATGTCTTTTACTATAAAATGGGAATATTTCACCCTGTGCAAACATCTTAACTGCAGTCAGAGTAAATTAAATTTAGCCACTATGCTTTTTTGTTGTTGTGTAAATACATGGCTGTGCCTCTTTAGCTGACGTTTGTGTCTTTTTATGTCATGATTGGTTAATTTCAGTCCCAAGTATGGTTTTTATTGGGTTTACCAGTTTGCCCTCTATGCTCATATTGGTTTTACTGGCTATTTACACCATTTAACTTCCTAATGAGCAGAAATTTGGCCAAACTCCAGTAAACTGCACATAACAAGGGACTAATGTAACAAAGGAATTCCTCTGATTTTGAGTCAGTATGGTGGATAATGGAAAAAGTTGGTGCAAAACAGTCAGCCATCCTCCATTTTTCATTCTAACTTAATCCCAAATTTAATCTGAACTCTAATCCTTAGAGTGGTCCAAGCCAAAGCGAGCTGCATGGGGGGGGATTTTCTTCATATACAGTAATACAGTAATACCAAAATGCATCTCACACAAACCCTGGGTAGATAACCCTGGGCCTGTGCTGCACATAAATTATTCCGAAAATCACTTTTCTAAATCGCTGGGTTTGATTTGAAAGTGACAACTGCATCAGCCACATATTCACTCCTGTTCTTTAGATTGTCAGTCTTTAAACACAACATGTCGACAACCAACATTGGTAACACATCAGCCATGCAAGAGGCGCCACATCTGTTCCTGACAGCATCCACAGTTGTCGTCGGCTCTGCCAGCTGTAAGACAGCCCACTTCCAAACCTACAGAGCGAAAGATGAATCATAATCAGTCCTGGGAAGTGGGAAGCGCGCCTGACTCTACTCGTGACCCGCGAGCAACATGTTGTTAAACAGATGCAGACATTTACATCATTTTAGACCCAGATGAAACATTATTGTCTCCACAATTCTTCCTCTGCCATATGTCAGAAACTATGTTGTACAGCATTTTGCTTTCTGCATCTGTCCAACACCTATTACTTTTTAGATTACAGTTTTTCATTTCCTTTCTGTCCGGTGAATAACTATTTTGGGTACCGGGGAGCTAGTAAGTTAAACTATTTTTTAAAATTATCAACTGGAAAATACATTTTCACAAACCTGAAAACAGCTTTCTTTTTTTACCTCATAAAAAGTTGACTTCCAGAGATACGTGGTACATTAATCTACCCACAATTTACAAAGCAGTTAAAAATATTGCAGCTGCAATGGCATTAAAGTTCAAACTACATATTATTACATTTCCTTTATTACAAAAAAATACCCGTATGTCCTACACTTCGTCATGCTATGCATTTGCAAGTCACTGAACTCACTGAAGTTCCCACTTGTCTCCTCACACGGCAGAATTTTTAATTTTTTTAACGCCACCATTCACTTTTGTATTCGCTGCATCTGACTTGACTCTCCCCTTAAGATCCATCAGTTGCTGTCTTAGTTTCCTGTAGGAGAACTGAAACGTTACAGCCTCTCATCCTGAGGGTGATCCAACTGTCACGTTTCTGTAAGGATATTCATTAACTGCCATGTTAGTTTTTCTTCTCTCCGACAGATGTAAAAGTTTCAACTTAATTTGACCTCCTCTTTTAAAATGCCACTAAGGCTTGAGTGCCAAAAAATGTCCTCATTCAGACTTTGATTTTACTCACTTTCACATCACCTCTTATTATTCTGATTATTAATATTAATATATGTCATTGCCATTCTTTTTTTTTTTTCCTATCACTGAAATTGCAGAGGCATAAATGTCATTGTGATCTGACATCTCAAGGACAAAGCTGCCAGGTTAGAAAACAGATGTTGTCGTTATTTACATTAAGATACGGGTCATGTTGGCATAGTCTATGTTTCTTCATTCTAAATGCATCCATGTACAAACTGTTTGCTGTTGCAGAACCTTGAATGGGAAATCTTTAAGTCAGCCTTGATGAACACTCCAGCATGAACGACCGTTTTGCAGATGCTGCTCCTGAAATCAACACTTTTCTGCAGAAACACATCAGATGACGGAGCCTCCTTGAACACACCACGGTCCCACCATTGTTCACAAAAATACTGCTTCCTAACTTAACTCTTAACAACAAAAGACAAGCAAATACATGTGATTTATTAGCAATATGACAGAAATCAATTAATCTGATTCCTGGGCAGTAAGGCAGTCTAAAAATATATCACATGCCGAGATGCCTAATGGGCTAAAGCCGCAACATGGTCTTTAAACAAAATAATTATTGATATGGTACAGAAATGAGTATCAGCAGTATAAATGTAACACCCCATTGTACTTTCCACATGAAATTTCTTATTTACTTCTCTCTCTAATTCTCCAATATCTCTTCTGGTTTATTCCGAGGTGACTTGCAGTCCGCTTTGGCTCATCCACCTGTGTCCTTCTAGTGGCCGTGGCTCTATCAACCCGTGCTGAGCTCGCCCTCCTCCACTTCCCCGCCTGCGCTGATGCTATCAGTGCCTGATTCACAGTAGCCGCCTCGACTCTTATAATTGATACAGAATCCCGATGCCCCGAGCAGCTGACATTCAGTGCAGTCTGAAGGACAGCTAGGGAAATGAGGAGCGTATAATGTAATACGCCGCCAGCACAAACAGGAGGAAGAGCCACTTGTAATGTGATCTGCTCCGGCGCTTAAATATCAAGTGCAATTAAATGCCAGTGAGGGTGGGACAGAGACAAGCTGCATATGTGCCTGGAAACTAATTTGCTAGTAGTGACATCGCATACAGTCAGCTGTCATTTACTGTGTGTGAGTGAATTTGTAGGTCTCCTCTTTCTGCCCTGGCAGGGAGTAAAACAGTCTCACTTAAATTTGTGATATGAGGACAGAATTCTGAGAAGCAGATGACTTTTTCCGGACACAGACAGTGTGTCAACTGTTCCTCCATGGTGAGAGGTGACATTAACACGACCTTGGGTTTAGCTACGGGCGAAGTGAAAGCATCTGTACACACTTTCCCTAAGTTAATACTCAAGCCTGAGAATAAACGACAAACTCACTGTCTGGCTGTGTGATAGAGAGTTATTTCCATATTCTCTGGTTCTTGCATTAGTTCAGTCCTTCTGGTCAGAGGTCATTAACTGGTTAATCCCGTGTCCTCTGCATTAGTATTGTCCATCCATTTCTCTTCTTATCTCCCACCACTTTAAATGTTTTAGTAACATTAACAATATTTTGCTCAATTGAATAAAAACCCTCAATTTATTTATAAGGAAAAAACCTGAAAATTGATGCACATCTTCACTTAATGTAAATAAAAGGGTAAAATTGGGGACTCGGGTAGTTCAGATATAGTGCTTATGTCATATAATTGTGTTTTTGAGGATATTCTGAAATGTTATATTCAGCACTGTCCCTGTTTTTGTTCTCTAGCTCTTGTTTTTTTTTTTTTTTTAGCTGTAACCTCTGTTCTTCCAGCCGCACCAGTCCTTTCCTGACCTCCGTCCTCAGCCCCAGCTCTGAACTTTTGATGCCCCTGCAAGGGAGGCGTTGTCTCTGGTCAGGGAGACATGGGGAAGGTGCACTTAGTCGAGTGCCGGGTCATCTTTCTTCATGTAACACAAGTTTGTGCACTGTAGGACTTTACCTGGAAGCAAGAAAGTGGCAGGAAAGTTTATATAGTAGTTCATGTGTGTGCACACAAGTGTGTGTTTGCATGTGACCTTCTGTAAGGGCACAGCACTCAGGGGGTAGACGGAGATTAATGATAGGAGGTGACAAGTCTCCTCAATATTAAGGGAAGGAAGTTGTGTCATTGTCTGGACGGGGAAGGGAGCAATAGGAAGGGAGCCCTGAGCACCTGCTGCAGAGGCACAACAGACCCCCTCCAGTAGTTTTTACACCCTGAGAGACGGGGATGAAGTCAAATACCAAACTAGAGTAATTATCATCTCCTTCACTGTTAGAACTTTGAACTGACGAGAATTTTCCGATTCCTTCTACTACCTGTTGATTAGCAGTAAATGTCACAAAGAGAAAGGATGAATGTCTTTGTAAGAGCGAGGAGAAGTCCTGGTGTTTTGTCTGAACTAGCCACTGTGGCTTTAGCTACTGATACTCAGATGATGGTTTACCATTCCTTATCAAGATAAAAACTATAAATTACAGCATTTTATATCACAAAACAAGGCAAACCTGGTGTCTTTGGCTTGTGGTAAATATTTTGTCTAAACAGTCAAAACAGCAATATTACATTTCTTTAAATATTTATAATCCTTGCTTTGACAAATTTCAGATTTGAGCCCACACATTATCATTCCAATAAAATTCTCTATAGAGTGTTTGCTATTGTCTTCAGCGTTATTCCTGAAGGAGAGGAGGAACTCTGTAGGATGAATAAGGTGTTTGTCAATGTCACAATGCCTGTCAATACAGCTGGAAAGAAGGGAACTACATTATTCTGCTGTTAGAAAATCATATAAATGATCCCTCTGGGGCAAATAACCTGCAGTTAAAACACAACATGTTAAATTAAAAACTCTCTCTTTCCCTAGTTATGCTTGATCAGAGAATAGGAGGGGGGGGACAGTATTTTGACAAACCTGCCAAACACTGCTAATCAGAGCTGGTGCTGCTTGTCAGAATAAAGACTTTCAGTTTAAATGACTAAAGTCTCTGGGATCCCTCGAGGAACTTCATTCTTTACACACTTCCTAACGTCCCTCACTCTCGACAGCTAACGGGTTATATTCACTTCCATCCATCCATCATCTAGACCCCCTTAGTCCTAACCAGGGTCCCAGGGATCAGCTGGAGCCTATCCCAGCTCTCTTTGGGTGAAAGGCAGGGGTCCACCCTGGACAGGTCCCCAGTCCATCACAGGGCCACATAGAGACAAACAACCTCACACACTCACACTCACTCCTATGGGCAATTTAGAGTCACCAATCCACCTGACATACATGTTTTTGGACTGTGGGAGGAAACCAGAGGACCTGGAGAAAACCCACACAAGCACAGGGAGAACATGCAGACTCCACACAGAAAGGCCCCTGATGGGTTTCAAACCAGGAACCTTCTTGCTGTGAGGCAAGGTTGCTAACCACTTCTCTTCCCCATTAAATGAGGAATATATAGCACATCAAACTACAAGATTTATGTTCAGTGCTTCCACAGTGCTAGTACAGATGTCAGTGCTGTGATGGTAAATAAAAGTCGAGGTGGCTTCACATTGTAATTCACCTTAAAGTCTACAAAACTGGTTACTTGTTCAAATATCAGATACCAATGAACAATATCAAAGTGTTCCTAAATCAGGGCGTCAGGTTGAGTTAAGTTGCAATGAGATGCGATCCATACACAGCCAGAGGGCAGTCTGCACCACCACTAATCCAAACCATTAGAAATATTCCTGCATTGTTTGCAAGACAACATACGATACAAATAAATACCTTACAGAATCAATAATACAAACAATGTGGTCCCTGATAGGGCAGACGCAGGATTAACCTACACAGGTCATCATGCTCCCTTCAGGTGTAATCACATGTAACTGCATGGTCTTGCATTGTTCTCCAGCACACATTAATCTAGATGCCAAACTTGTTTCCTGGCAAAGGAAGTTAACAGCTATAGTACATGCACCCACAGAAGGACAAAGTGGGCTGTGCATTGAAACAAAAGTAAGGAACTCTTACAGAACAAAGAACCAGAAGTACAGAAGTCTTGGATAAAACATACAACACACTAATGATTTTTGTTCAAATTCAGCTGGACTCTTTCTGAATACATTTTATGATGGCACCCAATTATTTGTTTTGTTTCTAGTTGAGCTATTGATGATTTTCAGTCAATAAAATAACTCAGCTGAATGAGTGACTATCAGTATCAGTAGCAGTATCAGCAAATCTTAACTACTTTACTACTAACTGATGTCTCTAAAATGGTTTGCAGTGGACAAGAGGAAATGTTGGCCAGTGTGGTACAAATGAAAGATGAAGTGGGCTCCATAAATAAGTTCAGAAAATGTTGTGTCAACCTCTTTGTGAGAGATATACCCGAGGGACAAGGGGGGATTTTGGCCTGATGTTGACTCAACCGTAAAGTCGTAAGTGTCATCATGACACACTGGGATTTATCTGTCCCGCACATCTGGCCAGTAGTTATCAAAACGTCTTGGATCAAAGTGTTGGACAGACGGATCAGCCCACCTACACCGAAGTCACCCAGCCTCTCACCGAGCAGGGGGAAAATGGCTTTCATGAATGTGCTGTAGATTTACATCAGTACCCCTGACTTTGTCCTTGTTCCTGCCATTGTCCATAAAATAATTCCTTGCTCTCTTATTTCAATCCTCAGGAGTTTAGCGCCCACACATCAGATTGCTGCTCAACACTCCAGAGTGACATCACCCTCTTCACTTCAAGGTCACCTATGGGTGGCATACAGTATCAAACAGATGTCAGCAGAGAACTTCAGCTCATTTTCCTCTGGATGATTTCAGTTTAGCGGTGTGTTTCCACTTCATCTGATGAGCGTGTGTGTGTGTGTGTGTGTGTGTGTGTGTGTGTGTGTGTGTGCGGGGATTCTTCATCGCTGTGATGTCATGATGAATAGGCGGCTAACAAAGCGCAGGAAAGGCAGAGTGAGAGAAGGGAAGAGAAAAAGCGATCTCTCCTCTGCCTTTTTATCGCTCTATTTCATCATGGAAATCACCTCATTTACTCTGAGCACTTCTCCATTCATCCCTTATTGTCACTGGCAAAACCCATTTTCCATTTGCACCAGCGCTGTGTGTGTGTGTGCGCACCAGTGTGTGTCTGTGTGTGTCACAGGGGACGGGGAGGGGAAAAGCACTGAGCTTACTACACGCAGTTATGTTTGCACATGAGCAGTTGCATTAATGAACTCGGTACAGTCGAGTGTTAACATCAACAAACATGAAATTTATTATCATTTTGTTATTTTTCAATTAATAGATTGCTGATTGGGTCACATTCTACCACAGAGCAAAATCTGTACTTGTTTTAAAAAATGTGTTGCAGCATGTGACTTACAGCAGATTGAAATACATGTTGACGGGGCATCATTGCCAGATGGACTCCCATGAGATGGGACTGATTCATTCATGGTCCTCAGACGAAAACCTCCACTGATTTTGATGATCCACTAGAACTTGGGTTCTGCAGCAGGGCAATGATCCAAAACACACCAGCAAGTCCACCTCTGAATGGCTGAAGAAAAACAAAATGAAGACTTTGGAGTGGCCTAGTCAAAGTCCTGACCTGAATCCGACTGAGATGCTGTGGCATGACCTTAAAAAGGTGGTTTCATGCTCGAAAACCCTCCAATGTGGCTGAATTACAACAATTCTGCAAAGATGAGTGGGCCAACATTCCTCCACAGCACTGGAACAGACTCATTGCAAGTTATCGCAAACGCTTGATAGCAGTTGTTGCTGCTCAGGGCGGCCCAACCAGTTATTAGGTTTAGGGGGCCAACACTTTTTCACACAGGGCCATGTAGTTTGGGATTTGGTTTTCCCTTAATAATGAAAACCCTCATTTAGAAACTGCATGATGTGTTTACTTGTGTTATCTTTGACTAATATTTAAATTTGTTTGATGATCTGAAACATTAAAGTGACAAACATGCAAAAAAATAAGGAATCAGGAAGGAGCCAACACTTTTTCACAGCACTGTATATAATTCAATGCTTTAATTCAAAGGTACAGTTCCTTTAACTATCTCATCAAACTATGTTTTCTTCCTTCACTTTCCCTATTCCATGCTAATCGCAGGTTAATTAGCACGTTCAGTTCTGCTGAACTAGCCACACATACGACACACTTTTAAGAACAAATGAAGAATCTTCTTCATAAGAGTCCGGGACTCAGGATCGTCTCCGCAGATAGTCTGTGTTGAGGTACTTTTAGTCCATCAGGGATGGGACAAACTGAAAGTAGGGGACCCACAAATATGGGTCAGCGTGGTCCGATAGTCGATATCATAAGGGGCAAATATGGCGACAAAGTGGTGGCATGCCTTTTTATTTTTTATTCTTGCTTATGTATTTCAACCTGTCTTTTATTTCTGTAAAGCACTTTGAATTACTCTGTGTATGAATTGTGCTATATAAATAAACTTGCCTTGCCTTGCCTTAACAGAAGATCACCATTAGGCATTATCCCCAAGAAAACCCTTTTAGGGATGAACTGAGATCCTTAAAACTTGCAAAACTGTGTGTGCAAAACCTCTTACATAAAATGTGTATATAAAACTGTATACCTGCATTTTAGCTGCACTGTTTTTTTTCTCTTTTAATGAATGACTCAATTTACGAGTTACATATAATGATAATTTCCCACAATCCCTTGCAGTGTCTATTCCATGCCAAGCTAGGTGAGGGTAAAATGAAAGTTACCATAAATGACATGAATACAATTAATTATCTGGAACAAACCCTGTGTGGTTTTAAACAGAAGCGTGCCAGCGTGCCGGTGCCTTTCATGAATGGCAGGAGAGCAGCCACACGGCGGAGTAATCCGACATGACAGCATTCACCTCGGATGATAGAGAGTGGAAGAAAACTATCAGGATGTTTATAAATATCTTATAGAGCCACTGAGGAGCGGCAGAGCTGGGGGAGGGGGGCAGGACGAGAGCAGAGGCTGTCAGAACACGCTAATCACAAGGTAGACGGAGATGATGATGTGTGTTTATCAGTGTGTTTTGTGGGTATGTGATTGCACTTGCGTGAATGTAGCACAGCATATGGTTACAGTGGGTGATGATGATAGTGGCAGATTCAGGCAAGCAGCTGTGGGAGGGGAAGTGGTTGTACCTTGGCAGCAACACAGTCACACAAATGGGACTGTGGGATTTCAAGGTATTTGTGTGTGTTTGTTTGCATCTTGTGTGCGTGAGTGTCTGACTGACCGTGCACCAGACTGGAGCAGACAAAAAAAAAGATAAAAATAAATGGAAGCAAAAAAAAAAAAATAAGAATACTATTGCTGAGCTAAATTCCTCTGTCTCCAGGCATGGCAAAAGAACACAGGTAACACTGTTTTTCAGCAAGTTGTAACCTGCTCTCTCGCAATGAAAGGCCCGGTTAGATGTGAGAATACACAGGACTGCACAGATACAAACACTTCACCCTCAAGTGTTGTGCAACAAAAAATCTGGAGCAAAAAAGATCAGTTTCAGCCTCTGGTGATTGTAGGCAGGACAAGGTAACAAAGGTGAAGCATCAGAGGCTAAGACTAAGACTCTTCAGAGACATGTTTTCTCTTTCTCCATGTCACTCTGTATTGTGCTATTGACACATTTAATCTAAATATTACACATTTTGAGAAATACATTAGCAGAAATCAAATATAGTATCCATAAAGATGTTGTCATTTGTGTGTAATCACTGGAAAATACCAACTGTTACATTTTCCTAATTAAATTAATTAAATCTCCATAGGGAGCGGGTCCCCTTTCACTGAGGCAGCCATGTTTCTACAGTAGCCCAGAATTTGACAAACCAAACTCTGGGTCTAGACAGGGAATAACGTTTTGTTTTAAAAGTGATGGTCACTGTATCTTCCCTTGTGTCTGGAACTAGAGGGTGGGGTGTGAGGGGAGCTCAGAAGGTTGCATTCTGCAATCTCACCACTAGATGCTGCTAAATCTTTCACATTTTGCGCATTGCACCTTTAAGCCCACTGTGAGAAATAAAATCTGTCCCAGTTTCTTTACCCACTAGGTGCCAGCTTTGTTTGCCATTTGGTACAAGCGGTTTAGCAGAATTTATTTGAGATTGCTGGGACTGAACCAAACAGTAAATATGCCATAAAATGAAATGAGGTAAAAGAGGATGAAAAACTCAGGAGAGCATCAGACTTGAATGATGATTCTCTGTAGGTTTATAAAGTAAGTGAGGCTTTTTACACCATGCAGTCATTTCATTTAATGTTAATAGAAAAAATGACTGATTCCCAGAGATTTAATGATACATGGTGAATTTCAGTGAGAAATTGGAAATGTTAATAAAAAATATATGTTTTTTGCACAGTGTACTTTTAAAGGGACGAAATAAAAGGAAAGGGCAAGAATACATCCCTTGCAATCAGACCAACGTGTCTCCTCCTCAGCACTAATCCTGAGGTTTTTCAGAGCTTTTCCTGAACCAGGTTAGGCCTCCACAATTGTGAGTGTGTGTGTGTGTGTGGCTCGTACCTTAATAGAATGGCCTTTTGGACTTTGATGCTATATCTCAGAGGATTAAACACCTCCCTGCAAAGGGGGAGCGCACCTTTTTCTTTAAATCTCTCCCCTGCCATGCCCAGACCAACCAAACACATTATTGATCACAGGAGGCTCCAACCTCAACCCGCAGCCTAATTTAGATCAGCTTCATGTTTTCCTGGTGAAACACTTACTGGCACCCTCCCACTGAGTGAGTTTAATGTATGCTGCTACCTTTTAAAGACCACGAATCTCACTCCAGTTCTCCATTTCCATTATTCCATCTCATCTATCTCGCCCAATTCCTCACTTGTAAAACCTGCTCTTCTTCTCTCACCAGCCACCACAGCATCCAAGCAGGTTTCTGCTCCCTCTGCAATTACATTTCCAGTGCTATATCCAAACTGGAGGAATGGCATAAAAAACACCAACACACTAAAAAGATATCTCACATTTTAAAGTCACACTCCTCCTAACACCTGAGGGACTCATCAAAATCTCTTTTTTTTCCTTTAGTATCAGAAATACAACTGTACATTTTTGGTTAAAGTGCCATCAGGGACTGCAGAAGCAATGCTTTAATTCTAACTTGCTATGGTGCAAATGGGCCAAACTCATGAGACGTTCAAAACATCTTTATCCCAAAATGGGGGTAAACATAAGGTGTCATCTATCCATTTCTAAACCGATCAAGTAGGTACAGGTCATTTAAACCTATAAGATAAAGAGTTACAGCACATTACCAGTTACCAGCACAGTTACCAAATGCTGGTTTAACGTTAAGGAAACATCACCTGCTGTCCCGACTTCTGACTTGCTAAAAAAGGTCACAGTACTTCCTGAAATAAACCAGTGGGCAAAAACCATGACGTGTCAAATCTTTTCCAATATGGATGTAATTCTTTTGCACGCTGAGTCAGAGTACGAACATAAGGTTTTAAATAAGTGAAAAGAAAGTGTTTAAAACTTGATACACACTAAAAATAGCCTTGGATGAAAAAAAAAAAAAAACGCAGCCACCATTTCCATTGTAATAAGGGCAATATATCCCCATTATCAAACGTCCTCATGGATTCCAACGAGATAATTAGACTCTTTAACTTTTCACAGACACCAATAAATGTGCCAGTCACATATTTGCATGCAACTGATGCAGTGTTAGATTTTTTTGTGTAAAACAACAACAAAAAAAAAAAAAAATGTCAAAGAAACAACACTATATTTACATTGTGTATTTTGGGACCTGAAGTAATGAAGCTACCCACTCCCCTCCTCAGCCAAACATGGATTGTTCCTCCCTTTACCCTCTGTATGCAACCCAAAGATGATTCCACATGCCATTACTGGGTCATGAAACTGGCATCCGTCCCCCGTCGACCTCCCTGAGTGAGTCGTAGCGTGAGAACATCACAAGATCAAAGAGAAACTCATTTCAAACGCATCAGCGTCACATTTTCTCAGGCCCTTCTCCTTGGCTAGGAAGAAAAAGAAAACACCATGCTCCTATCAACACAACCACTGTAATTTTATATTGTCATTGTCTTCAAATCAGAGAGTGTGTCGACATGTCACATTCTCATTACTTGGCAATGAAAATAACACAGCAGAGGTAACACACAGCAGCATGGGCTCTTTAGGGGAACCACAGAGCAGAAGTAAAACCAAAGGCAGAAAACAAACAAACCCAGCAATATATGATGCTGCATAAATAACAAGGACAGGGTCTACTTATATTTGTTCTTTTATGCAACGAAGACAAAACTATGAAATGAGGGAAATTACTATGTGCATTACAGAAACATGTGTTTAAGCAGGGGAACGAAAGCTCAATGTATGCCATTTTTGACAAATAAAGGGCCATTTCACTGTGCCTGGTGTGCCTGGGGCATCTTGAATTATACTCTACTGTGTGTCTTTCACATTACTCTAAATGTACATGCCTGCCCATATCTGCACTGGCTGATTGTTAGGTGCTATTAAGTACTATAACAACCGACAAATCCATTTAGCATTGTTGGATAATGAGGACCAAATGGAGCGATTACCTCTGCCGCTCTGCAGGACAGAGCATCTGCAGCAGCAGAGGAACATTGTACAGTTAGTGGACTGAATCTGTTCATTCTGTAGCTGTTCTCCTTTCATGAAGCTTTGAGAGCTCGAGTCACCTAAGAGAGTCACAGGGGACCCATCTGTTTCTTCAAACAATGACCCTCATTCATCAAACCTGCATCAAAAGGATTGCAGGACGAAGCTCTGTAGGCCATGTGACGTCATCCACAATAGATTCACCACACATCTACACGAGAAGCCATTTGATGACAGATTGATCAGATATACCGGTAGATATGAGAATATAATGCACCCTGCCATGACTTATTTATGACACCTGTTTTTTCCAGAAATAATGTTTGATTTTTCTGCGCTCAGCTGTCTCGTGTATTCCCAGCGACATTTGGTCACTTCATGTGTTTTGGGTGGATTTAGATAAAAAACTGGACGTCAAAAATTCAAAGTGCATCTACAAAGCACTGGAGATGAGACACATCCTTGTCATCATGTTAAAAAGGTATAAAGCATTTGTCTTTCCCAGACACATACAAAAAAGTATATTGTGATATTTGCATGTACTGAATGTGCTTCCTAAAGGTCTTGGAACATCACAACGAAGTAATAATTTTCTTTTAATACTTCTATTTTCCAAACCTGGACAGGCAGAATAACATCAATTTAAACTCTAATTACTACTCATCATTATCACCACTAATTTGTCGAACATTTCAGACAGCCCAAGCAGACTGTTTGTCAAGAACACGTAGGTGGTTTTTGAGAATCTGAACAAACAAATGCTGCAGCTTTTCCTGTGAGAACCATCTTTATTTTGTTGTTGAAAGCTCAGCTATTAAACTCTCACTCATTTGAAGCTCCTGTAGTGAATGAATACATCTTTTTTTACCTGCTACGGAGCTGGGCTGTGTGAATGGACTTCTTCCTTCTATCACAGGCATCAAAGAATACAAAGATGGTTACATGAAAATAATTTGTGGAGCTATCAATGTCAAGTACATAGGTAAAAAAAGTTATTTAAATATTCCACTTTTTTTTTTTTTACAAACCTTTGAAATCAAAGTCGGTTTATTTTTAATGCAAAATGTAAAACATGGGAGAACAGCAGAGTTTAATGTACCGTCCTACAGTCACATTAACAAAAGTCACACTGAATGATTTGGCTTTTTGGGGGCAGTATTCAGTGGGTGCAAATATTATCCTTTTCCTAATCTTTATTATCATTTTTATTGTTGTTGTTGTTTCGCCTCTCAGTTACTGTAATATCTTATTTAAGTTTGATAAATGAGAGCCACTACTTTTTTAACTATCTAAGTTAACTTTTTTCTCATCTTCAACAACATCTTCCCCTCATCATAAGGAAATCACCGGATAAGTAGGCTGGTATGTTTTTGTTTTTAACTTTGAGACCAGAGAGCTGTACAATATTGTTGCATTAATTCAATTGTGAACTCACGAGGAAACAGATAAATATAACAAATGGTGCTATTAGAGCTTAGTGTCTCCTTGCAGCCATAGTTGTCCATGTCTTGAGGCTGTTTCCTGGTAGTTGGTTTGGCTTAGATTCTCCATCCTAATGAAACTCACTGTATTCTCTTCACAGAAAGAGGCTCAGTGTTCGCAGGCGATCCGTTGAAACCTTTGTTGTCATCGGCCCAAATCAAGTGGGCTGAATGAGAAAGCATTTCAGGGTTCAAGTGAATTTCTACAAATGCGCCTGGTGTGAATGCAGCCAGTTTCTGGTTTGAATTGGATGTCTACTTTGGCCTGAGGGTTATGCTAAGAGGACAGCACTGATAAGAAGAGTGGTCAGCCCGAGCGTTTAATGAGCTCCATGGCTATGAGTGGTCAGAGGAGGCTGTTATCTTTGGATGTGCCATCATCCCTCTCCCTCTCTCTCTCTCTCTCTCTCTCTCTCTCTCTCTCTCTCTCTCTCTCTATGACGTGACATTTTTCCTAAAAGCTTTATCCTTGGTGAGTTTGGGTACAAAAAAACACTCACCACACTTTAATTCTCATAAAAACTGCCTCTAATTAGCTTAGGGCAGGTGATTGGATGTTGTGTTTACATTATGCTGTTCTGTGATTCCTCTGATGCTGTGGTGGTTAAAATGTCATCAAAATAATTTGACGTTTGGTGTTGGGGAGATTTTGTAAGTGTGTGGTTTATTAGATGATGGTGCATCATTATACAGGCAGAAAGTCTTGACTTCACGTCAAAAAGGTTGGTGTATTTTTGAAGTCAGTTTTTAAGATTGTATTTATTTTGGGATGTGTACTGGTCTTCTGATTTGACCACTAAATGTAATAATAATAAAAAATGCAAGCTTGTCTGGAATAATACAATAAAATGCTTAGTTATTGCCAATATGTGTGTGTGTGTGTGTGAGACACGAATTTTAGTGACATTAACATCCGACTTTGGAGCTTGGCGCTTTGGTCAGTGATATGTTTGAGTTGTTGAACACAGACCAGGGGAGGTAGGTACCAGAAGAAGACCGAGGGGTGCTGCATGTGAGGAGTGTGTGAGCAGCAAGCAGAGTGAAGCTGTGAGGGTTTCATTTGTCGGGTGGACGGCAAATGGAAAAAGAGAACAGAATAAAATGGAGGTGTAGGTGAACAGAAGATGAGGCGGAAGAGAGAGCAGAAATCACTGGGAGTCGAGACAGCGGCAAACGCTGCAGACACTTCTGCAGTGGTCTGAATCATTCATTTCCCTATAGCATTTATGGTGATCTCAGTAAACACGGGTTCTGTGCAGTGCCAGAGGAGGTATCTTCTCCAACAGCATGTACAGTAAATACAGCACAAAGACGACTGATTGCTGTTTGGCTGTTCTTTCCTTATTGCGCTGCATTTCTTTTAACCTGTAATCTCTATTTATTAACCTGAGAACTGATGGTCATGAAGGTTCTGCAGTATATATACTGTACATATATATGTATATAACATGATGGATATACCACTACCGTTCCACGGTGCTCGAGAGGCCACCACAATCATTTCTGGCCTCTCTTTTGTCTACTGTCCCAATTTGCATCGTTCACTTATTTTGAAATGCATTTCTGATTATCTCAAGCTCCACGTCACCAGTAAAATAGCAGAAGCAATTTCTCCGATAGTGTTTTCAGCCAGAAGTTAATAAAAAAGTCCACTGATCACTGACTTCCAAATGAACCCATAAGTTCAGTCTGACCTTGTTTTCTGACCTTAAAGTATCTTGAGGTTAGAAAACAGACAAACTGTTGTCTCTCGTGTCAACGGACTCTGCCTTTGTTTCTGACTGATAAAAGTCCACATGTACCCGACTAGCTCCTTGTCAGAAAACTTCAAACTGAACACAAAACTAATGTTATTGTTTTTCCTATTATCAGTAGCCTCATTTAGTATTCAACAATGCTAAATGTTCACATTATTCCCACTGACAACAAATGTTTAAATTCACCTCTAACAAATCTGTTTTGTTGTATGATGTTGCTCCTATGCTACCCATAAACCTCAGCTGCCTCTCACCTGGAGACGAAGCCAACCCATAGGTGTGAATCCGACCTACAGTAAATTAAGAACAGTCTGTCACAAAGAACAAAACACTGCATTCATTCAAATATGATCCAGAATTAACCCTTTGAGCCCAATTGGGGGACTTAGAGGAGCAGTTAGTCAACACAATGTGAAACAATGCACTGACCCTGAAATTTATAGTGATGTTGTACATCAACTTAAACAGCACAACCTGGTCTACAAGACTATATAAACATTATTTACATGCCCCAAACACAACTCAAATGACAACTAAATGAATTACTAAATATCAAACTCTGCACAGCACCACTGTGCCAACCCACCCGCCACATTGTACAAAACACACAATATAGACCTCAAATGAAAGCAGAGGCTCCAAAGACACGGTACAACAAAGCATATAAAACACATGTACTGATATTTACACATCTGAACAAATCTCACAAGTGTCCCCTTTAATATGACACCAGAAGTCTGTCATTTCATCATGGGTTTGTAATTTTCAAGCAAAGTTCTAAAAAATAGGCCTTAAGGTTCAAAGGGTCTTTACCAGTATGCATCCTGGGAATCGTAGTTCTTCTCTTAATGTTTTATATGCACTTTTTATTAAAAAAGCAAATAGCTACAGTATATACTGTATATATATATTTTATTTTTTCAATCACTGTTAGCTGCTCTGGTAAAACACATTAATAAATCCTCAGTATGACCTTTGATGTGTACTCACTACTTATCTGCTGCTGGCAACTAGTTGACCATCTGCCAAAGCATGTAGCAGTCAATACATTTGTATGGGTTGACGACGACATTACTGTGAATGAGATATAAAATATGCCCATTCATTTCTTTTTAACACCCAATTGTGGCACTGAATCCTTATTTCCTCCAAACGCTCACACACAGTTGCAACTTTTGGTGATTTAACTTTTTTTTTTTATTATAAGGATTGCTGTTTCTGAGAACATTGGGTTCTAATTGACCCATAATGTGGAAGATAAGATGCAAAACTAATTTCTCTGACTTCTGAGAGCCCATATAAGGATTAATTTTATGAAAATGTAATCATGAACTGTAAAAAAAGTTAAATCAATGAGGAAGACATCAAGTAGCTTGGGAAGTGGTGCAATAAAAAAACAAATTCACAAAAAGCTAAAATTCCTGAATTTGAAATTGCAGTCATGCCAGGCTGAATAATTCATGACCTACTCCTGACGCTGGATGTAAACAGAAAGCATCAGTGGTTTTTGCAAGTTTACTGCTTGCAGATTTTTGCTGTGCTGTGAAATGATGATGTTGAGGAAATATTTACCAGAGAGGAAACTTAGGTCATAAATCCTTCCTTTAAATTAAAAGTACTATCAAATCTCACATAAACCGAACCTAAAGTCCATGTCTTCAGTATGTTCTGTGGATTTTTTTCGGGGTGGAAGGTTCCTTTTTTTTTTTTAAAGTGAACTGACCCTTTACTTGCTTTAAACATTTAGTTTCAAGACTGAGTGCCAAGAGGGCAGATTAAACCATTTGACGCTGACTTCCTTAGCTGAAGATGTGTAAAGAGTTCATGTAATGAATAAGTGGCATAATTTGGGTTTTTTCATTCAGCTCCTCCACACTCTGCAGTTATTGAAATGAGTGGGAGTCTATTCAGCCTCTTCACTGAGGCCAACACCAGTGTCTGATTTTAATGTGGAAGGGAAAGCAAGGTCACGCGGTCGCCGCCTGGTTAGACTCTCTCTGAATAACACACAGGTGATTATGAGATCCTGTACTTTCAGAATAATTCATAATACTGCAAGATAACAGCAAGGCAAATATTCAGCTTCCACGCTTTGCCCTTAATGAGGTCATAAAAAGTGCCTACTAGTACAAGAAGGAAATTACAAATGATGATTGTAGTAGTGAGTCATGTGATCAAAGATCCATTTGATTCAACAATTAATTAATGTATTTTACTTTGTATGAAAAGTCTAAACTGAGCCAAATGTGTAATCAGACATGTGACATTTGGTAACGCGTGCCTTAATTTAAATATTCTAAATGAAGATTAAAACAAGATTAATATAATCAAACAAAAAACTACCGTAGATGCAAATGTACATTCATCCACAGTAAACGTCCGAGCAGGACAGTCTGATGTTGTACCTGCTAAGATACAAAGCAGTAAGATCAGAACCATGAAGCTATAATTCAATTACAAGGCAGGACAGTTTCTAGTTTTCATAGTAAAGTATAAAAATCTGCCTTTGATTAGATAAATACAACAATGGCATTTTTTAAAAGTGAAGTTTACATACTTCACTTATTCCAACTACAGTGTAGATGTGGGTATAACACCTTCCTCCTTTTAATCACTAATTATCATGAGCCTGCATAGAAAATAAAGGCATGTGGTCCAGTTTTCAAATGTTGTGTGTTTGCCAGGAGGACAAGCAAACCTGAATCTTTTGATGAACCAAACTGGCTTTAAATTTCTCTTAGCCAATCCCTGCAGCGCATCTTTACACGGTTGGCGCTGATTGGCTGCGCAGTGAAAAGACTCTGCACTCGTAGCCAATGAAACGGGCTTTCTGACCAAATATGATAATTAGCAGAGAGCCGCGTAAAAGGAATCATCAGAGTGTTGAACGCGACATATGGACACAGGGGGAGGTCCCGCACCACAGAAAGTTTCTGTCTCATAACTAGTCAAGACTTCAGGCATGTTTCTTTCGGAGTCTGGGGATGAATTAGAAGAGCTGCACTCGGATCTAGACACCGAGAGCGGCTGCAGCAACTGCAGTCTGGACGAGGACTACGTCCCGGTTGGTCTGTGTCGGGGGTCAGATCGGTGAGTACAGGCATCCTCGTTTGACTTCAGTCCAGACAAAAGCCATCAGCGCCTAAACTACCAGTGATGTGTCGGACCTGGCAACCACATGGGTCCGGGACAGTGTAGTCCCGGAGACAACAGAAGAGGGTCCGACCGGACCAGCTCAGTGCGCAGTATTAACACTGCTTGACCACTGCTCCTCAGACAAGTGCGCAAACTGTTTTTGCGCAAATGCTGCGACCCTCTGGTTGTTGCCTGTGCTATTGTGCTGTGTCGACCCCCCCTTTTAATAGTGTTTCCCTCCCGGTACAACAGCGTTTCCCGTAGCGCCCCCTCCAGGATTGTGGCCTGGGCTTTTATGGTCAGTTATGGTCGGGCGTGACCGCTGTGACCGCTTTGGGTTATGGTGGTTTGGTCAAACATCCGAGAAGACTAGAGGAATAAGTAACTTACACACCACCAGAGTCCCCTGAAATAGCAGACAACAAAGCTGCTGAAAGGCGAGTCCCGGTGAACCAGGTGAACCCGCGACCTGCAGTCCTGATTGGTGCTTTACCACAAAGTGCATTCCACTTTGCGCACACTACCTTGTGCAACATGAAGCCCGTGCACACGGGGCGTGGAGTGGAGGGTGGAAGGTCAAAAGTCACTTTAGGGCAACAGACCGCACAGACTAGAGCACAGATGCTGCACTGCATGTTTTTGATCGATTCCATCTTTTGTCTACCAGCTCAGGGAAATCTCAGAGTTAGCTCATCAATAAACACCTGGTTAAAAAACTAAAATACTGTGGGTCAACATGAGGAGACACATGCATCATTATAAAACAACAATATATATATATATATATATATATATATATCGTGCACTGATATCTTCAGGTTTATCTGATGATCACTGGATCTATAATTCAGTATTTCAGTAGAGACGGATTTATTCTGCAACAGATTTTCTGTAAAATCACTTCAGAAACTGTCTGCAGATAAAATAACCAGCTGGCTATGTCTGTTTTAGGTTAATCCACAGAATGAGTCACCTGACTAATTACATGCATCATCGCATCGGTGCATGAATATTAAAGGAAATACCCAGTTTTCCCATCAGTCAGTCCTGCTCAGTCACTTGCAGATTGCTCACATGACCCAACACACCCAGCTCTATTAAAATGACCTGCACCTTGGTACACACTCTGTACAGTGATGTCATATTGCCCAGGCCTTTAGAGACAGTAATGAAACGACTCTCCATCCTGATTAACGTCATGTTTCCCTGTTAGTGGTACATCACTAACACTTCTAATGTTAATATTAATGTGGTAGTAATACAGTTATTGTTATGGCCACCTCCTAATTCTGCCCTCATTCATCTTTTTCACCTTGTTTTTTCATTGTTATAGTCTATACGCTGTTTGTTCCACCCTCAGTCTTACAAGTGAACTATAGTTTGAGCAAAGTTGCCAGTTACATGTCCAGAGGATTGTTATTATCTGCTAACAATCATTACCCATCTACTTTATCTCTAGGGAAGACTTCACTGATGAGGACAGTTCAGATGAGGAGTGGAACAATACGCCCAGGAAGAGAAGAACTTCCAGGAAGCGTAATCGCCCTGTTTCTGCCTCTCCTGCGTCATCACCGCTGAAAACCCAGACTAAAAAGTCTGGACAGGGTCCTAACAGGAAGAAGACCCACTATGCATCTACATCCAAAAAAGCCTCTTCCAGCCCCGGCACTGGCAAAGCACTCTCCACACCACGCAGGAAAAGTCAAGGTGGAAAGAGGCGATCAGAGAGACGAGCCGCAATAGAGGAAGAGGATGGAGCAGATGATGAAGACCGGTGGCATGACGTTGATGAAGAAGATGCTGAGCCTCCTCAGCCACGGTTCAGACCCGAGAGAGACGTAGGGCCGCAGCTGAACAGAACGGCCTATTACACACCACTGGAGCTGTTCCAGCTGTTCTTCTCGACAACAGTGATCGATACGTTGGTGAAACACACCAACGCCTATGGGAAACTGAAACACCACGGTCACAAGGACAGCTGGGTGCCTGTCACAACAGCAGATATGTACTCCTTCATCTGCCTGGTCCTCTACATGGGTATTGTGCCCCTAAAAACTCTTAAAGAGTTCTGGAGAGGATCCAGGCTGTTCAGCCTGCCGTTTCCTGCCTCCGTCATGCCCTGCAGACGCTTCCTAGCCATCTCCCGTAGTCTACACATGAACGACCCTGCAGTTGAAATGGCCAATGACCAGAAGAAAGGGACATCGGGGTATGACAAACTTTGCAAGATAAAGCCACTGTATGGGCAGATTTTGGAGGCCTGCCACACTTTCTTTCACCCCTACCAGCATATCTCCATAGATGAACGTATGGTGGCAAGCAAAGCGCGGACTGTGTTAAAGCAGTACATTAAAAACAAACCTACTAAATGGGGCTTTAAGCTTTTTGTTTTAGCAGACTCTGTGTGCGGCTACACCCTGAACTTTTTTGTGTATGGTGGAAGAGAAGATGAACGCACGGGGAAAGGGCTGGGTTACGATGCCGTCATGAGACTGCTCAACATCCCCTTTCTCGGCAAAGGGTACAAGCTCTATGTGGACAATTTTTATACCAGCCCAACTCTATTTCTTGACCTCCTCAAGAGAAGTATCTGGGCATGTGGCACCGTTCGTTCCAACGTAAGTGGTTATCCCAAAACAAAAAAGAATGACACTACCAAGAAGACACCAAGGGGAACGATCCAGTGGATCAGAAAAGGAGCATTGTTGTTTGTTAAGTGGGTAGACACCCGGGAGGTAACCATGTGCACAACCATGCACAAGGCGTACAGCAATGACATGGCAAAGCGCAAAGTGAAAGATGCGGGTGGACAGTGGACGGTGAAGGAGGTGCCTATTCCAGGCTCCATCAAAGACTACAATCGGCACATGGGGGGTGTCGACCTGTCAGACGCGCTCATTGGCTACTACAATGTCATTCATAAAACCCAGAAATGGTACAAAACTCTGTTTTATCACTTTGTAGATATAGCCACTGTGAATGCCTTCATCCTCCACAAAGAAATATGCAAACTGCAGAATCGGCCTACGGTTACACAAAAAAACTTCAGGGAGCAGCTGATTTTGTCCCTGTCTGAGATTGGGTCCACTCCTCGCCGGTCAGCTCCACAAAATAATATGTTGCCGGTCTCTCCTTTCAAAGTGCCTCATGCTTCTCCGACCAAAGTTCCACCTGCCTACCCGATGCCTCCCTCCTTGTCCCCGCTGCCGCCTGCCCCTCCATCCAGCGTGCCGTCCACCACACCTCCGCCAGCATCCCCGTCCCAAGAACCTCCACCCTCTTCTTCAACGGTACCACCTCCTTCTCTGTCTAACGGGGCGCCACCGGATCCAGTTCCTCGTGCTCCAGGTCTAGGTCACCTGCCAGCTTACTTTGTAGAACAAATGAGAAATGTGGCCTCCAGAAATCGGGCCACCGTTGGCAGAAGGGCATGTGTGGTATGCAAAAGAAAGTCACCGGTCTATTGCAGCACTTGCCAAAAAACACTCTGCTTGACTACTTTAAGGAACTGCTATAGTAAGTGGCACAGAAGCAACAGTATCTGTATCTAAGTGACTTGGACTTGCATGTTGCCTGTAAAGGGCAAAGTGGACTAACTTCGTAAGCACGTGCCTCTGATCACCAGTGGTGGACAAACGTCAGCTGCCTTGTGGCTCCTTTGCCAACTATCCTTGAGATATAGTCTTAAAGTTCTGTCCTGATTCCACTGAGGACTTGAGCCTGTTCACAGGATCTCCAGGTATGGATGATAACTAATATAGAGTAGACAATAACCTTTAAAACCTGTAGTTAGTAAATTAAAAGAGGATCTACACAAAAGGATGAATCTACCTATTATCTTAACTGGCTGAATTGACGGTTAAGATATTCCCAAGGCTTCAGTATCTCTTCAGGTCATTACCCATTGAAATACAGAAAGGTGTGTCTCTCTGCGCTGTACTGAAAACATGAAAGAAGGTACAGGAACTTATAAAGCATCTCACTTGGAGCAGCAGCTTTCCTCTAGTAACTGCACAGAGGAGTTCCAGTTTCCAGGCTGTGAGGGCTTTTGTTAGGCGGTCTTTGACCATCCTGCTGTAAAATGAATACCTCACGGCTTTTGTTACCTTAAACTAGAATCCTTTCTTACAAAATTCCTGGAACTTGAACTTATTTTACCCGTACACACTGAGGAGAATGTCGTCTTCATGAATTCATCTGGATTGTACATTTTAATTAGAGTGAGAAACAGGACTGACACTAACATCTGAATATATCTTTTTTTTTTTTTTTAACTATCACTGAATATATTTACATGTGCACCAGTTTCACTAGTTTCTATCTGTGATTTGACAGTGGGAATATAGGGTTTACATGAATCATAAAGCAGTCTGTTTCTGTCATCATGCTGGGTTTGACTTATGCAGTTGTTGCAGGCATGTGCTTGACATTACAGCTAGACTTAATCCTTGACATTTCCACTGATAATCACCATCTGAGCATAAGCTCACCTTGGTTTCTGGCTACATTTAACCTGCTCAGTAAGATTTGCTTTCTTCCATGATACTTAAGTTGAAAAAGCATCAGCGTAGGTAGATTACAAATCCATATAATGTGTTTTCTTGCTACAACAGCACAGCACTGCCTCTGATTTTGATACCAGTATAATAATGATTTATGGAACCAGGACGTTTATGCACCGGAACATAAAAAAAAAAAAGCCGTATTGTGCATATAAACACACTCATTCATTACAGTTTACCTCATCAATTCTACCTCACTCTGCAGACATATCAATACAAACCTCAATGATCTAACAGATCTGGGGATTATTTTTTTTGGTATAACTTCAGTGAGACAATAACTACTGGATCCTAACATTTCAATTGTGCATATTAAAAGGGCTTTCTCCGTTTACAAAAATAAATGATTACAACAAAATGTTTTGCAACATGAAGAAAAAGTGACCTCTAATTCTTACTGTGTGTCTCAAAGCTGTACGGACTTTGGAGGTGGTAATTAACAGATCCCCTCCTTGAAACGCAGACACATTCAACAGAGATATAACAATTCAAGCCATAATTTTGGATTATATGGGCCAAAACAAGTATCAGAGCTGTTATGTCTTAGTGCCTGAGATTAAATTAATTACCTCATTAACACATCCAAATGGTCTCCTCCTCCTGTGATTGTCTTACACTGTATTATTTTTTGGCTTTACGTATTTTGTATATGGGATAGAGATTTACGGTTGTATTCTCCTGTGTGTTGTGTACAGTTAAAATAAAGTTTCATAAAGGGGTCTGGATATATTCTTTTATTTTCTGGTGATGGGGGATGAGAGTGGTATAGTTTGCAATGAAATACTATTTTATAATGTATACATATAGTGTTGAATTTTGCTGTAAAAAAAAAATATTAGCATACAGGATTCAAAGAAGAAAGATGATCATATTTAATGAACAATTTTAAAAAGGGATGAGCTGGGCTCATTTCACCACTTTAGAGAAGATGCTCAGCAGAGCCAAATATCTATAATAATGATGTGGCAATTTGGGAGTCGTACAGTCATAACTTTTCATGGTCGTCAAAGTGATTATCATTCGGTAAGAGATTGTTGTCAGAAATTAGAAATAAAATCAGAAATTAGAAATAAAATATGCCTGTGTCATTATATTAAATTTAAAGTCTGTTTTCTGTTTTTTTCCTTCATATCAGGACTCCCTTAGGAGTCTACCGTCATGATCAACAGATGGATAGAAAACAGGCCTGGACGTCTAAGGGTTAACATTGTCCAGTGTTGGTTTGACGATGACGTGATACATATTCATTAGTGTCTTCTTAACTGTTATGAAGGCACAAAGGTCAGAAATATAACAAAAGGCGTAATGATCTGCATGAGGATAAGGAATAATTGTGGAAGGCTGTCATCTTCTGGTGCTCCTCTGGGCTTGTGTTGTTTATAGCTATTGATGTGAGCTTTTGCATCAAGGTGTGAAACAGAGGTGCTCATGACCTCTCTAATTAGACTTGTGAAGATAAAATAATGTGAATAAATAAAATCAACTGACAGCAACTCCTGGTAACTGTAATCAAACACAACAACACTTTTAGAAACAAGCCGCCATTATCTGTTCTTTGTAATGAGCCACAGTGTGAATATCTACTACACAATATGTTTAAGCTAAGTGTTTTTTCAGGACAAGCTCCTGTTGTATGAGGACGTGGTAAATAAATACGTAAATGCTATTTACTTTAAAGTTAAAGGAATCCAACCCTTAATAACAGCATCTAAAGCAAAACAGGGCTGACACATCAAGTAAAAGGTTGAGTGAAAACCTTGGACTGATCCATTTCCGGTTTGATGAAAACATGCTTTAGCAACCAGCAGTGCTGCTGTGCCTGCGATCAATAGCCCGATAGCTCCCTTTGCAGATGCTTCGCAGGCAGAGCAGCCCTTTGGGTGAGGTGTTGTTATGTGAGGATCCTTCTGTGATTACATATCCTGTGTCTGCAGATAAGAGACTGTTTAACCCTCTGCCAATCACAGCCGCAGACGTTATTTAGTTTTCCTCCGAACATTAAAATGGAAGCAATTCTGCAGATGGGGTGCTGAATCTCATATCTCAGTCCATAAAGCAGAAGCTTCAAGAAGGCAAACTTTTGTTTCCATTTCACAGGAGATTAATAATTTTCAGCAAGGTAGAGCGAGCTCCATCTGTGACAAAATTTAATGTCTACAGACAAAATAGACCGTGTTTAATCTCACATTGCTTATTCAATCTTTTAACTGCATTCAGAAATATTAGCTTGCTTTTCTATATCACAGAGCATTTTCATTGGTGGCCCTGAAGCCCAGTGGTTAATGGTTTGTAGTTTGTAGTGCATGCTGGGATATTCTCTGGACTCCCATCCCCCCCCAGCATTCCTGAATAAAAGTTGGCAGGAAAAGAAAATGACTTGAGCTAATTTCATTAAAAAGGGCGGAGCTATGACAATTATCAATCACTAGAGTAAATGGGTGGCACTGGCACCTCACAGGAAGGTCTCTGACTCAAACCCAGCCTCATTAGCTGGATTTGCATTTTCTCCCTGTGTGTGTGTGGTGTGTGTGTGTGTGTGTGTGTGTGTGTGTGTGTGTGTTTGGGGGTGGGAGGCCCCCAACAGCCCCAAAGACTTATAACAAAAGCAGCAGGTTTGTTTAAGATGCAAATTTTGTGTGCAGGAAGACAACAACACAGGCCCACCCATCTCCTTGTTGTTTTTAATTTACTATTTTTGTGACTGTGCTGTTTGAATGGATGTTAAAAATGAAATGTGCCACTCACTACAGCAAATTCAGCCCCAGGGATCGTGAACTATTACCCCTAAAATCAAAATACACTGTGGTTCCTCTGGGCAAAACTGAGATAAAAGTTCTGAGTGCCTGTTCCTGGAGTTGAAACACCCTCATGTGATGAAGGTGATGCTGCTCCTTCCCCTATGACCTTGAGAAGGAAACATATACAGAGAAAATGGATGGCTAGATAAAATAATTGTAGAATTAAATGATGTATAATAATATATTATCTGCAGAACAACACCTAAGTTTTAAGTTTATTTTTCATCACATTATCTATTATATCAACCCGATCACTGACCCCAGGCTCAGCCAATCAGATGTGCAGCATATGCCCTCACAATGCTACTCGCCCTGTCATTATGTTAATGGTGCTGGGTGTCAGCACCCTGCTGCTGCACCCTGACAAGCTAAAGCCTGATCACATCATTACACACCGTTACTATTAACTTAATGAAGTCAACAGCTCCAAACTGAAGATTCCCTGTCTGACTCTGTAAATGATCTAACTTGTGAATAACCCAGAGCTCAATTATCAAATCACTCAGCTGTCCTTGTGCCTGCTCACCTTCTTCTCGCAGTAACACTCAGTCACAAATCTGGTCTGTTCTGTCACTGTGCATGTTTGAGAGGTCCTGATTATGGTTACAGCAATTTATCTCTATGCCAGTATTTGTTTTTGTATTTGATATTCAATCACGGTGCCCGCTGTCAGTGTGATTGTGGTTCTCTAAGGGGTAAAACAACAAAACGTATTATTTGTTTCCTCATGGAAATGGTTAGATTTGAAAAGTACTGCAGCGTAAACTGTGCTGAGCCAGACATCACTGAAATTGGGTGGTTAAGCAACCTGTTTACGCCGCAATATGTTCAGCAGGGGCATGATGGACAGAAGGCCTGTGTCTATTTCTGTGCTGCCATTTATTTCCTGCATAATATATGCACTGGTCCGTCACGCAGTTTTTGCAGTTAGCTCAGAACCCAACACACTTAAAGAGACCAACAAGTTCTTTTATTACAGCAGATTGAAATGTTGTTTGACGACTTCATTCCCTATTATATTCACATTTCTCCATTTGGCAACACAAGTGTCTGAAAGGAGGCGTCAGAGCTTCACTAGATGAAGGAGAAGAGCAACTGAACACTCAGGTCTATGCTCCAACAGGTGCCAAAAGGCTTGCAGGTGCATGACATAACATTAGTTATGAGTTATCAGCTCAGCAGTATTGGTGCAGGGTGAAACAACAGCCCTACCTTCAGGAAGGTTGTGGTATATTGAGAGGTATAAATGGATGACAGAGGATCCCCACAGACGTGTGTTCCTGTTATTTTGTCCGGACTAGGCTAAATAATAGAAACACCTCTCTTTATGATGCAGTACCATTTAACAGCAGCACGAACTACAGCCTTTAAAAATCCCACTGACATGACAGTGACAATTTAATGCAGAACATTAGTTTTAGCTAAGGACAAATCGTCATTGTGAGTGTATAAATGCTTAGCAAAAGACGTTTACATTATATTCGTTTGTTACTTACAGCATATCAATAAGTCAAATGTCAGCACTTTCATACAGGAGGACATAGATGTCGATACAGATTTGCTGTATTTGTGAGAAGCTAAATGACCTAACCGAATGGCAAAGTGGTACTTAACCTTACAGCTGCTTGGCAGTGCTGCTAAATGAATGTATTGCAATGCACTGGACAATTTCCATGTGTGAATCTGTGTAATTCTGTGGGACAAATACCTTCAAAACAATGTATTTTACAATGTCATTTAAGTAGTACAGAAAGGGCCAACACCAGTGTGAATGTTATGTGTGTCTATACACTTGCTAGGTGTGCACCTCATCCATCAGAGGAGCTCCTCTCCACTTACTGCAGGACCTTCACGTGAAGGTCAAGCCAAAACGCCACCAGCTGCTCTTTATTAACACTCAACCTTTCAATTCAACCATCTGCCAACCAGCAAAATGAAGGTTCAAAGTATTCAGGAGGGTGGATGCGGATGAACAGAAGACGCAGCAGGTTTGTGTTTTATTTCCACTTGTGGGTATCTTCCACTGACAATACTCAGACACTAAGCTTAACACCTGCTGGTAAATGCTTAACGTTTCTCTCTACAACACGTTCTGATATCTTGGATTTACTGTAAAAACAAAATGACGACCTTTTATTAATTAGATATCTCTCACCAGGCAGCCAGGAACTGAAAAGGTGGAAAATAAAATTAACAGCAATAATAGTATTCGTAATAATATGTCATCTCTACCTGCAAAATGTAGTGTTAAAAATGATGTGATTTATAGTTTAGAGTTGTAAATGAGACCAGCCTCCAGTAATGCTGTTTACATCAGCAGTAATACATTAACATGAGCTCTTTGGTTTACCTTACGATTTTCTCACTTTAAGCCCAGATCATTTCTGTCTATACATATTGAGCCATAAGAAATAAATACCGTGTATTTAAAACTTGGAAATAAGACTGCAGGTGATGATATGAATGTAAGTAAATCAGATCTAATAAAAGGTCCTTCATTTATGTTAATAGGCAGTTGTGCCCAAAAGTCATGCTTATTAATTTAGTTCCATTTATTATCTCATTTGGGAAAGGCATGTTTTAACTACTAATTAAAAAACTATAAATGAGAAATGTCTTTTAAAGTTTGGATAAGCCTTATCAGAAAGTGGTACTTACATACACATCTACAATATGCATAGACACACACACATAAGGACACACACTTATGCCCAGCTCCCTCTACTTGCTGTTTCTGGACTCAATAGAAGATGCAACTTCTACAGTGCAAAAAAGGAAATGATTTATAGATGATTTATAAATGATAGAAATGCTTTGCACATGGCTTTGATCGTGTAAACCTTAAATAAATCTGTGGATTCCCTCACTGTGCCGGTATCCTGAATTGCTGCACCAGGGCTAAACTACACTCCTCAAAGGCAGCCACAGTTGACATGCTTTGGGCAACAGGTGCAGAGAGCTGAGGCCCTTTGTACTTTGAGCATCTGTATTATAGCTGGGAGCATTTAGGAGATATTTCTGGGGAAACATTAGATGAGACTTTTGCTGTTGCTACGAGACTGTCGAAAACCCCTTTGAAGCATGGCACTGTTGAGCTCCATGTTAAAATATTTTTAACTTCTTGCACTTGGTTTCGGCGCCTTGTTGACACCAAAAACATAGCAGGATTTTAAAGTTAATTTATAGCAATATGAACAATAACAACACAGCAAAAATGCTGCAAAGGGGATAAGAATGAAGAAAAGAATCACTTGCAATAAGCAAATAAAAGCAAACAGGAAAAAAAACCAAACAAAAACACTCAGACCCACATTCACTGAGGCTGATAGTAGAAGAGGACCCAATATCCAAATGGTCAGGGAGGACATGAGACAGAAGCATGAAAGGATGTCGGCCGTGGAGAATTTACTGTAGTTGTGCAAAAATAGTGTTTCTGTTGGCCGAGCAAACTCAACCCTTCCTTTTAATAGACAGCAGCATTACTAGTTTCAGATCAGCCATACTGAAATTATTCACTAATGAGGATCTAGTTGATTTGAACTGAATCAGTGATGAAGTTCATTAATTTATTTTCCTTCGCAAACTATTTCCAGGGCTGAAGCCGACAACATGAAAATCTTTCTTTTCCCTGAACGCTAAGGAAAGACTGTGATTGTGCAAATGTGTCTTGTGATTCTAAGATTATGACTGGATGATATCAGCTTGAAAATATAGAGAAAACAATACATAATATTCACAAACAGAATGTTCTTGGATATTTGGTGATCTCTGGGATATGTTAAATGCTAAATGCCATTGACAGCAAGTGCAGAACTGTCACAAAAAGCTCAGATCCCAAAAGATCCATTCAAAGGGATGAGCAGAGGGACTATTGAGCAGCTGCATCACCTGGTTTGGGAACTGCACCGTCTCCGACCGGAAAACCCTGCAGAGGTTAGGAGAGGACAGCTGAGAAGATCATCGGGGTCTCTCTTCCCTCTATCAAGGCCATCTACAATACCCCACTACACACCCCTCACACACACTCCTCACCCTTCTGCCGTCTGGAAAGAGGTACCGAAGCATTCGGGCACTTACAACCAGACTGTGTAACCGTTTCTTTCCACAAGCCATCAGACTCCTCAGTTCAACAGAACTGGACTGACACACACACACACATCAATATGTGCTATTGTGTGTATTATATGTAGAGAACTGTCTCGTCTCGTGTATTGCACCGTTTCTTATCTGCACTGTTGTTTGTCTTGCACTGTTTGCACAAGTTTGCACACGTGCACTTTATGTAGTTTGTAGTCCTTGTCAAACTGTCTTAAGTTTAGTCTTATGTTGTTCTGTTATATGTAGCACCATGGTCCTGGAGACACGTTGTCTCACTTCACTGTGCACTGCAACAGCTACTTATGGTTGAAATGACAATAAAAAGTTCTCGACTCGACTTGACTTGACAAAGCTTCTGACTCACATTTTCCGTCCTAAAAAATAAATACATCTTTCTCAAGGCATTTTTGTCCACAGTACATCACAGCCCTAGTTAAAAGTCATTTTCATGTATTTTGCTTGATTGACAGGAAAAGTGTCTCATGTCAGTACAATCATCCGTAGACGTCCTCAGGCGAGTATTAAGAAAATGAAATTTTGTAGATGTAGTGACTTAAACTGTAAAATCAAACTGAAGCCTCTTTCAAAGACAGATGGTTTCTCCAGCCTGTTCAGTGAATACGTGCAAATCAGGTTGAAAAATCAGTAAATTGTTGTGTGAAGATGAATAATTTTGCATGGAAAAACATTACCTACCATAATAACATTCATTAACATCAAGTCACCTTCACTCCCCCGTGTATACCGTCTTTATAAACATGTTGTGAGCATAGCATCCTCCTCCTTTCCTTATAAAGACACAGCTCATGGCTGCACTGGAGTATAAAATTAGTGCTTGACAGTTACAATGAAAAGTTGTTGGTGGATTTAATTGTCAGCAGTTAAATATGGTGTGAATGTACGGCAGCCTGGCAGAGCGTTTGGGTCATAAAACACTCTGGGCTGTCGTGCTTTGTGGAGCCGAGCAGAAAATCACTATTCCAAGGGAAAATTCTTGACATGTACTCTGACAGCTAAAATCAATCCCTGCACAAAGCTAAACTTCAGGACAAATTTAGAGACTTGGCATCATGTCATCAAAAAAGGGATGACTGAGCTGAAATATTCTGTTGTTCATTCATCACTTGATATACTGTATATTTAGCAGGGCAGGATGATTTGTACTGTAAGCTGTTGATGCTTTTTCTTCCCCCCCCCCCACAGTCGGTGCATTTGCTTGGTGCAGCGCTGGACACTAATCTTGTCTTTCAAAAGGCCCTGTCAGTTCAGTAACTTTGTGTAAGAGAGTAATTTAGTTCAGTGACACAAAGTACCATCATCTTATTCACTTGGTCTGAGTGTGTGTCCATGCGTGTGTGTGTGTGTGTGTGTGTGTGTGTGTGTGTGAAAGGCCAAGGACACAATGTGAGAGCTAAGTAGAGATGACTGATGTCCTCACAGTCATAACTGTGTCATTACCACCCTGTGGAAGATGATCATTAGTCCCTGCAGTCTCCGCAGTAATTAACGGCTTGGGCATGTCTGAAGACTGAGGAGGAGCGTCTGCCCATGTCCAGACATGACTGCAGCCATATCTTCACCTCCCAGCCAAAACACACAGGAAACGACCTTAAGCCCTCAATTTTTTTTTGATTGTCTGTGTTCAGACAGTAGGTCTGTCCCAATTCAGGGTCTTGGTCTTTGGAGGTGTACCTTTCAACACTGACTTTGTTGTAATGGGTCAACAAGGTCTGCCCCACTGCAAAGGCTCCCTGAAGTGCAAGTCGTCTTTTCTTGTATTTAGAGGACACAGTCAAACTATCTGACATCTGTGACTTTGAGGATGCATCTGAAAATTTGCACCGTCACATGTTTAACTGTACTTTCAGGTCAAGCGGTTACATACAACGTCAAAAATTATATATTAGATGACCGAACCGTGTGACCTTTCTAGTTTTTATCTGTCATCTTCCTCAAATGTCACTTCCGAGTATAAATAATAGAAATTGTGGGTATGATGTCAATCAGCGAGGAGCTTCACAGGTTATTGAGACGTGTACTTTATTAGCTGGTACGCTGCCAAATGAAACTAAATAGTGACATTAAAAAAAGAAGCACATAAGATCAGTCAGTCAGGTTATGCTTGTCCTTGGACAGAGAACATTAAATTATGTTAGTCAGACGGTGTGTACTGAAAACTAGCGATGTAAGGATGTGGAAAGTGAGGCGAGGCCATCTAAAGATCCATGAGTGCAACAGGGATGTGATAGAGTGCTACAGGGTCAGTAAATAAAGATGTCTGCCAACATACACATCAGACTGAAGCTAGAATTTACAACTATGTTCGCCCCTGTATCAGAAAGGAGCTCACGACTGAGACGGTCTGTGACTGTGAGGAACGTTTACATGGCCCCATCTGTACCAAAACAATCTTCCTGCTTACATTAGGATTTGTAGCTGATGTCATTATAAAAAAAAATATCACAGTTGTGGCATGATCATTGAGTTAATTCATGACGATTTCTCAACGACAAGACAAAAGAGAAGGATAATCTACCTACTCCCCCTCACCCCCCATTCCCTTGACTGATAGCTGAGTCACTGTCTGTTATTGGAAATCACTTGGCAGTCTAGCTAAAATGAAAACAGGGAATAGCAAATTGTCTCAATACTTGGGGCAATAATCTGCACTCACTTCCATTGGGCTACTTAGAGCAAATAAATTTTTCGAGCATTATGGGAGCTTTCAATTCCAATGGAAATTTGAAGACTTCGGCCCATGGACCATGCAGAGCAACAAGCCAGCAAGCCCTTTGGCTCCGGGATTACCACTCCAATCCCCCACAGCTCAGAAATGGTCAGGAAATTGAGCAGGAATAAGCAGGGATAAATAACCATATGAGGAATGAGGCGAGGGAGCAGAGCGATGCCAAGGACAGCTTTGGCAGTGCTGCAGCACATGCAGTCAGTGCAATGCAGATGGCAGAGATGGATGCCACCCAGAAGAGAGTTTGAGAAGTGGGCACAGGGAGAGATGGGAAAGGACTCGGAGGAGCAGCGGTACACCCACATGCTCACTGTTCACACTGCCAGTGAAATGACTATAATTCATTACAGGTCTTTGACTGACCTTTCACCACAGAGCTCACCCACTGTGACTCCAGAAGACCTCTGCCAGTGTCACACAGGAGGCTGAGTCAATCCACCCTCCGCTCACAAAGAAGCTTTCCTCCTGCTCAGCCTTCTAGCACCACGGACGGAGCTTGGCTAGCAGCACTGCCTGTCCTCTCCTCATTGCCTCAAATAGGGTTTTAGATCTGTCCCGCTGCCTGTTTGTTATAAAGAATAATTCCAGTTTATTTCAACGTACTTGCAGTGTTTTGGCCAGTGATTCTATCAGTCATCCAGAAGTTAGTCTGTGAGCTGTGATCGATGTTTTAAAGAATTTCTTAACTCTGACTGTTTGTGGTTCTTCCTCTCATCTGACATTTTTACGATGCATCCCAGATCTCAGCAACAATTGTCTCTCTGCTCCACACCCCCACAGTCTAACCTGTTGGCCACTGGGCTTTAGGAGCCTTGTCCGGTGACACTCCATTGGTCATAATGAGGGAGGGGCAAACACTGATGACTGACACACTAACCTCCTGGGCTAGATTCCCTCCATTGTTTCAGCCCTAAAGTGGCAGGAATAATGCCACCAGAACTCCAGTGTGAGACTTCACAGCTGAATACACTTAATAACTTTGTTGAAGACAAATAAAGGTCCATGCCACTTAACACAGGAAACAGAAAAACTGTAACAAAACCTGCCTACACTAAAGCATAACTTAAAAAGCAATATGATTATTAGCTCTTCAACAGGAAACATCCAATTGCAAAGACATTTTATGGCCGGTCACAATAAAGGTAAAAACCAAGTCAAACCAAGAACCGATTTATTATTATTATTTTAATTTTTGGCCATTTGGCACCACCAGTCTTTGTGTCAGCCTGCTGTTGGCTGCAGCTTTATATTTAATGGACAGAAATGAGAGTGATCTCCTCTGGATTGATCTGCTCCTCTCAAATCTCTGCCTCAAAACAAATACATGTTCTTCCCAAAATAACAAAGTTGAGGCTGAATATTTTATGACGTAAGAAACAAAACTAACAACCAAACACATATATGCACCGACTTCTATCAAATGTAATGTGAACAACACTTCACGAATGGCTTGTTCTCCACATGGCATTAACTTGAATTACCACAGAACAGTTCAGATTCTTAAGAGCATGGGTTTTTGATCACTTCTTATCTAGTTACCAGGGTATTTACTCACTTTTGGGAATGCCTACAGCTGTCGGGTTGATTCAGTTCAGTGTTTTGTCTGGGGGGACAAACAGCAAACCAAAAAAAAGTTTACGACAGGTGCTGTTGCCTGTCCTGGTTTGTATCTACCTTACGTACTGACTGTCTGACTTCCTGTCTGTACTACTGCTAACCCCACCATCGACTCACTCTTTCCACAATGTACAGAACCGAGGAGGAGCAGACGCTGTTGCTCGTCCGTCATTACATCCTTGTTTTAACATGGTGGAGGCAGAGTTCCCACAGAGAACCTGATTGATTTGCAGAACTACGAACCCATCCAATTACACTTTAATGTCACTGAGCAGAAGCCAAATCAGCCAGCAGCGCTCAACCAGTGCCACAAGAGACAGACGCACAGCACTGCTCACATCATGGCGGCCTGGGTAAGGACAAGTGAGGATTATCTAAA
Organism: Mastacembelus armatus; assembly: GCF_900324485.2. Lineage (NCBI taxonomy): Eukaryota > Metazoa > Chordata > Actinopteri > Synbranchiformes > Mastacembelidae > Mastacembelus > Mastacembelus armatus. Next base: position 1,461,211 of record NC_046635.1, on the reverse strand, counting down.
CTGCTCCCAATCAATAAGTCTCTTTCTTTTGCATTTATGCCTCTCGGTGCACATCACATTAGCTCACATCAGTGCCACAACATTAATAGTAATGACTTGAAGATTTTGAACGCCAAGATGAAAACAAATCAAACACAGAAAAAAGGGGAAATACACTAAACATTATTTGAATTTCATGTTTATCTGTGCATTTATTATCAGATGAAAAACACGAAATAAACTGCTAATTATAGCTTTGTCCTCAGTGACTGACAAACTCGTTTTAATGTGAAATTAATTTTGCATGGCACCTTAAAAATCACACCAGAGCACGGAAAATAAAGTGAAAGTGCGTAGGATTTTAGCTGTTTTCCAGTAAAGTGCTGCATAAACCTGCCAAAACTAAACACACTGGGATGAGGAGGTGAGAGGGAGGTTTTTCATTTTAAGTGGAAGAGCATCACTCGTGCCACCGTGAAAAACAACCAACTGTCCAATAACAGATTTGGGGGTGGGAACATGAGCGGGCCTTATCAGTAGTGACACAAGCTGATGGCAGCTCTAACATACAGCTCATCCATCCCTCCATCCATCACCTGCACCATTTACCTGATTAAGAGTCGCAGGGGGACTGGAGGCAGTCCCAGCAGATACTGGGCAAGGGCTGGGGTACACCCTGGACAGATCACCAGTCTATCACTGGGCTGACACATGCAGACCGAAGAAAATATAGTGTATTTTTCATTTAATTGTGACACCACAAGTGCATACATAGCAACAAAGAAAAATAAAGTGTATTGTGATTCACTTATGTGATTTGCTTTTCTCTGAGCATTCAGAATCTTCCATTAAAAGGTGTCCTGTGATATAAAAGCGATTAAAACTCTCCCGACACATTACGGGTGTGTACTTCCATGTGTCCGTGGCCCCTGGTGTTGTTATGTGTGAGCAGACTCAGCAGGGGAAAGTAAGCAGAAACTGTCAGTTTTAGCGGATTAGCCGTAACATAAGGGGCAGGTGCTGCACTCCGGGCGCAGACACAATATGTTTTCCTGAGCTTATCTGAAAACCCAGGACATCTACACACATCACGAGCACACAGACACTCGCACTTACACACACCTTCATCCATACTGTGAAAGCTCTGCAGGCAGGCGCCACCCTTGATTAACTCATTTCCAACCTCTGTGGACATGATTCCTGTAGATCTGCACTCCCAGGGATCTGTCTGTATTTCTGTTTGTAACTGCGGCCTCCCACCATGACAAATCTCTGTTTTTCTGTCTGACTATCCGTCACTCAGCGTATTGGTCTGTCTGACTCAGAAACCAAATGTCCAGCTCAGCCTCAGCCCATTTCCAAACATACGCAAACACCTTTATCAGCCTCAACGACATAGAACGACAAGACGAGTAAGGTCAAATGTCCTAATAAATTGTAAATCCCTGGTCCCAGGTGTAAGATTTGCCTTACAACACTATACAGTATGGTCAGAAAACAGGCCTCATACACAACCAAAGCTTCCTGGAAAGGGTTAAAGAGAGAATAACTGAAGACAGTCACATTTACATGCTCAGTACTTTCAAAAAAGCATTTTCCTTTTTTGGGGTGAGGTGACTACCCCTGGTAATGTCTCGCCTTGCAGATGACTGCAGTTTTAGGAATCAGCTTTTTAGCTTTTTGTTTGGAGATGAATGGAATTTAGACTATGGCACTTAGCGGATCAAAAAATTTACTTTAAATATTGTTATTAACGTGTCTCAGAAGGGAAATTATCACTATGAAGACCATTCACAGGGAGGCCTGTATATTGTGAAGCGTGGCCATAACAACATATTTCTACTGAACTTTAGAAAGCTCAGTTTTCAATATTTTCATTATCCAATTCACAAATACTGTTAGAGGAAAAGAAATATAATAAAACTCAAATTGTGCACAATAGATATAAAGGTTATATGTCAAAAAGCAAAATTTGATAAAGTCATAAAATTTGTGATAAGATCTTGTCTTTTCTTTACTAAGATAAGAAACTAAAAATAAATGATTCTCCATGAAGGTAGCTATTGTCCCTTAGAGCAAGGTCTTTTTATTAGGTATTGTTTGTAACAAGATGTTAGTCTGAAAGGTAATCTGCATAGTTGTCACTCTCGCATTCAAAAAATCTATTAGGAGGAAACTAGATAATCAACAGTGAGATTGCTTCATGCACGCTCATACAGGAATAAAATGGCATTAGTAAACCATCGCACGCTGAGAGCTTTATCTCCAGAACTTTACACTTATCAACTCATGAGTGCAGTATCGTGTTCATGAGCTTGCTTTGTAAACTAGATTGCTTATTTTAGGAATTAGACAAAATCAACATTTTATCAAAAGATAAAAATCAACATTACAGATATTTTCTATTTTCTGTTTCTATTTTCGACTGATCAAAGCCGAGGTAAACATGCGAAAACACTGTATCTGGGAAAATCTTACATTTGGACCTAAATTCTTATTTATTATATTTCTAATATTACAACAATGACACTTGATGCTACAACACTTTTCAAAGAAGTCCAATTAGTTTTATTAAGAGGTGCCAGATTTCCAGATTTCCTGTTTGAGCCCCACTTTTATGCTTTTATGCTCCTCATCATCAGGTGTAAAGAAGTTTTGCTGCAGACTTTTTTGTTGTATGGCTCTAGTGTATTACTAACTTATATCCATCATTTTGTCTTCAGAGGGAAACAGGTGTGAAGCAATGACAAGACTGTCAACTAAAAAAAAAAAAGTCACTGTTCTCACTTCCCATTTGTGTCGTCAGCTGTCGGGGGGATTTTTAGTTTTATAAATTCTGTGACAGTGTAAAATGGACGAACAATTGATTAGACCACTCCAAACCCACACACTCATAACCACTCCACAGATTTTATGTAACGCACTGCATGGACATCTCTGAGATCTGTTGGTGGCACTGGCACATGGCTCTAAAGTGATTTTATTGAGTTTATTTTCAGTGATTGCAACCGTGCAATATAATGCAATCAAAACAATACTGTTACCATAAGCAATGCTTTGATTTATTTTCAAATTGGAGCAGGTGCACAACACAAGTGCAATGGAAGTTTTTCTCTGTTTGATTAAAGTACTTTTACTTTAAAGCATAATTATTATTTTTTTCCCTATGAAATTCATCACGATGCATGAAATTGGCTATATGAACATACTGACAGATTGACTGTCTATTGCACCACCCAGGAAATGGCAGCACATCAAGCAAGATGCCTGCAGTGTGTTCGAGCAGCTCCAGTTGCAATAACTGTGATGCTATTAGCACCAAAGTCACGCCATATTATCTGTGAGCGGTAAAGCCAGAGAGAGAGAGAGAGAGAGAGAGAAAAAAGAAGAGAAGAAGAGCTCAAATCTGCTGCGGTGTCAGCGGAGATTGACTGGAGATCAGGGACATCATAAAGTGCCTTGGCCCAAAACCTGTTAGCTAAGGCGACACATCAGAGTCGGTCTCTGAACCCAGGGGTTTCGACTGGTCCAGAGCTAAATGAAAGCAAGCTGAACAAACAGAAACAGCACTGATTGGTTTGATGTGTCGGCCTCACACTGGGCTCTAATCTTATTACCCACAGCAGAAAAAAAAAAAAAAAAAACAGAGGTCTATAGTCCAAAACTACAGAACAGTGCAGCACTAGATTATGATTGACAGAAGTATGAAGTAAGGGAGGGAATTATAACACACATTTAATCGAATGCATGTTAATTTGGTCCAATTAAATGTACGGTAGCGACTCTGCTCCAAGCAAACAGCTGCTAAAATAATTAAACAGATCCACCTTTATATGTGAAACAAGGATAAGGCAATGTTACAGAATTCAACATATGAGACGCTGAAGATTTACAGGGCACAGTAGGCACTAATGCCACCATTAGTGTGGACACAGTGACCCATGAGGCTCCTCAACAGCAGGAGGATTCTCCACGTCAGTCTCCCGAGAACATTTCCATGGAAATAAGACTCAGCTCTGCATGTGTGACATGAGCATCTCACTAACTGCTCTGACTTTTCCCTAATGTGCTCACCCATAAACGTTTCCAAGGACAAGCTGCGCTGCTGGAGCTTTTAATTTGAAACATGAAGGAGGAAGTGCACGGAACAGGAACAGCAAGATCCCTGCAGACTGGGAGATTATTTGGGTATAGTGACAAAAGAGACGGGCCTTACAAAAAGCTGAGAGCATATGTAGTGAAAGAAAGATTTGAAGTACGTGGGGTCAATATTAAACCTGTGCTGGAAAAAATGCACCTTTATTTATACAGAGCAGCCTCTGTGGTTACAAGTGGCCGTTTGGGAGGAGGGTCCCTGCAGACCTTGGCTGGGAAACAGGGACTCATGTTGTTTGTCCTTAGCTGACGCAACTATTCGACATCATCAGGTCTAGCTTTTCTTTATTTAGAGATCTGTTGTGGGGGGGATTCAGCCCAGGGTTTTTCAACAAAAGTACGGGATATTTTTTTAGGTGACAATTAACAAAACAACAGTATTAATGTCTGTGTCCTTTGGAACCGAGAGACGATACAGTGCATCCGCTGAGACTCTAAGAATATCAGAGACAACATAAGCAAGAGCTAATGAAGACTATAAGCCTATGATAAGCCCACTAGCACAAATGGAGGTTGAATGGAGCAGCAATAGGTGGCATGACACACCGAGCTGGACACAGAACAGAACCCATGAGGTGCAGCCAGTTCTTTTTATCAATGGTAATTAGTGTTTTAACACCAGTGTCTCAGGGTTCCCAATAGTCCTGCCTCACAGGATTTATCTGATCGTACAGATAACATCTCTGATCCCAGGATACTGGTACTTCTGCTTCACTATGTACTAATAGACGGGCCTGGATATGTATATAGGGTAGAAACCGTGATGCTGACAGTGTCAGTGATAGCCAACAAAATGTTTCGGCGATGGCTGATCAGCTCACGGCAAAACACGATGACACTTCATAGTAAAGACATGAAGATGAGCATTAGGAGCATTAACTTACGAGGGCCATGGTTCGCTAAACAGCGTCAAATTGCCTCACCTATGGACTGCAGGTAATCATAACAAGATTAACTTCACACTGTGTAGAGATCATGTGTCCACATACTGCAGATATTTTAACAGGTAGATTAATAGAACAAAATGGGGATTTTAGATTTTTCTTTTCTTTAACCTAGTTACTGGTATGATCATTTTAGCCACACATATAAAATCATAACATTAGAAAACCGCAATACATCAAGACAACCAGTGTTTTAAACCAGTATTTGCATGCATGTCCAAAACTAAAATCTAATGGGTTCAATGGAAAAATATGATGTTTCTCTAACCCCAACAACCTGTTTGACCTCCTGAGCCACAGCCCGTCTCTCCTGATCAGCTGAGGTTAGAAAGGAGCATCATAGATGTGAAGCAAAAACATCTGAAGTTACAAGACTCTTCTAAGATTTAACTTTGTGGATATACTGTATTTTATACTGCTCATAAAGTTTATTTGAGGTAATGGAGATAAAAAAAAAACTAAAGGTCTATCAGGTAATTGTGGGGAAACATTAAAGGGCTGATGAGCCAAACATTTCACGTCCAGCTGGACTGAAGTCTTGTGTTTCTGAAGCCTGTTTGTTGCGGCAGGGCCAGCAGGCCAGCCTGCAGTAAGCTGTCTTGAAGCCTTTGGGCTGTTGAGTGTTGACTAATCAGTAACAACCACCACCTTCTCCCAAGGCTTCCTCCGAGATTAGGAATTATTTCTGAAGCTAGAAAGATGGGGGGGGGGGGGGGCAGCTGTCTAAAGATCCAGTATGGAGAGTGATGCTTCCAACTGGACTGCCCTCTTAAATCTAAAAAGATGTCACGCCATATGCAGTAATGCATTTTTAATGGAGTAAATAAACACACACTTTGACTAGGGAGGCACAGACCATCATTAGCCTATGTTTGTGTTTCTACATGTGTGCATATTTTGCATATGCAGGCATATTTCTACTTTTTCTGAGCTTAGGCAGATGGCTTTGAATATTAACACATTCACCATGTTCTGTTGCTGAGTTTAGAAAGTCGGCCCGTGTCATACTTGCTGCATCGGACAGTCGCTATAGGCTGTCGCTGCACTGACTTCTAGAGAAAAGTGAGAAAAGTGTTTTTCATTAAAGAAAAAAACAAACAAAAATCACTTCTCAGTCACATGGGAACACACACACACACACACACACACACACACAGACACACACAGACACACACAGACACACACACACACACACACACTGCTGCAATAAATTCAGATTACTCTTTTCAGTGAACTCACTTTCTCTTCAGTCGTCCATAAATGTCCAAATCTATTTAGAATGAAAAACTGATATTTACGACTTCAGATCTTTTATTTTCTTTTAATGTCAAGGTGAACAAAAGTCTGACCTGTGTTTAAAATAGGAAAAAAAAAAAAATATATATATATATATATAAATTCCAGCTCTCACAACAGATGTGGTGCTACTTATCCAAAGTTTGACACGCTGGAGACCAACATCCCAACCAGATATCCCACTGAGAGTAATTATAAGTTAAAGGCCGACATTATGGCACCAAACGGTGGCTGAATGCCATACAGGTGGCTCAAGGTGGCCTCTGTTTAAATCCTTTGGTCCCTCCTCAAACAGCTCTCTATTTACAAGTAACTAATCTCCTATTCAATCATTTAGTTACACATTAAATGATTGATAAAGGATGTACTGGTCATGTTTAATGACATCCTGGGGCCAAGGCCAGAGACAATGTCCTGTTTATAAAGGAGAAATTAAAAATGAATTGACTGTGCAAACATCTAGCAAGAAAGAAGGCCATTACTCCAGTCTGCTGTGTAAAACACGTTACACTAAGCTAATTTAAGTTTGCGGTAAGAGTGGAGACATGTCAAATATCACCATACTGTACAACGGGATTCCAGTTAATCCATTCACAGAAGAGGTTTGAGCTGCCTTAAGGGAGCAACTCCCAAACATGGATAATGCCACCATAGCCAATGGAACCATGGCTCCATAATTTACATAGCTGATCTAACAATCAGCGCTTCTCAGCCCTCACTCATATGGTGTGGGACTGGCGTGGATTGAAGTGGAGCTCTTGGTAAACCTCTTTACCATGCAGATCAAACAGAGGCAGACAGACCGGATGGCTTGCAGCTACACTGCTCTTAGCGCGTTTAGTGGATTCAGTCTGATGTGGCTCTGACCCAAAGACAATGGCACCGAGCATTGAGCAAATCCTTCAATCCGCCGACTGCTGCTCCCGAGCCTCTTAATCAAATAAGGCCATTAGCTCCATATCACAAGTAGTCTGGGCCTCCAGCACCCACAAGCTGGGGCTTTCTACTCTGCCAAGTCCAACAATCAGCGTACTAGAAGCACCCTGGCAACCTGAGATGACTGACCTCTCCTGAGAGGTTGGGTTCCCGATGTCTCAAAACTCAATTATGTGTTTTCTGAAACAAAGCCAAAATAATATGAGCAACAGATTCAGCCTAATAAATACAAATCCTTGTATTAGAAAATTACCCACAACAGGAACAACATTCAACTTTACACGTGGATCAAAAAGTTAATTCATTACTGTCAACATAAAGTCTTTTCTGATTCTGATTAAAGAGAACGCCAAACAGCAACACTGTTACATTTACCATTTATAGGAATAACACTAGTCCTTCAGATGTAAACTATAAATGTCCTCAAATCCAAAGTATTATGGTCCTTTAATAAACCTATTTAATCTGCATAAACTAAGTCTTAACCTGAACCTTGACCAAGGATTTTCACAGAACACAGAGATCAGCAGATCTTGATTTTCACAGACCGTGCTCTTTTCACTAATCTTTGTGCAGCCACTGATGCCTTGATAAAGTTTCGGGCCCTGGTTCAAATCTGACCACAGAGCTTTCTTAGAATAATCCCTGTTCCCTTTATAGCCAGTCATCATCATGTTATATAGTCGGTGTGTCAATATCAGCTCGTTACAAATCTCGGTCTGTGGCCCGTAGCCTGCATAAATGTTCTCCTAAAAGAGAACAGTGAATTTTAAACACACTGTGCTTTTAACATCCTGAGCTAATACATAGAAATCAGTCACATGAGCCCGAGCTGGTCAAAGTACAGTCCTACCTTCACAGTAAGTAGCGTCCCCGTGGATGGAGGCGTAGCCGCTCTTGCATTCACACTCTGCTTTAGTATTCCGGTTTTTACACTCGGAGTTTTCTCCACAAATTAGTCCCTCTGCGCAGAAGTCATAACCTGAAAGAGAGGGACAAAGGAAGCCTTGATTTACATCGGTCTTAAAATTTGCTCATTGCAGGCAGTGAAAAAGTTGTGCACAGACACACACAGACAGACAAACAAAACCGTATGCAGAGATAAAAGCAGCCAAACGCACAAATGAGCCACCTCGCTGATGTCGCCGACAGTACTGTGGATGGCAAGAAGTTTGATGTTTCAAGTTTACGGCTGCAGTTGATTTAATGCAATAATAACAATTTTGCCTTCCATTAAGACAAACAAGTACACAAACAGAACAAAAAATATACACACATACACAAAGCATGCTGGTTATAAAAGATAACTTCGTATGATGTCATCTCTCTAAGAGACAAAGTACCTTCATTACTTGGGTTAAAGTATAGATCCCCCTGGTCAAGTATTAATACTCCAATACAAGTAAAAGTTGCTCAGTGAAAATATTACTTGAGCTACAGTACTGGAGTATGTGCTTTCAAAAATACTTAAGTATTCAAAGTACTTAAAAAAAAAAAAAACAAAATCTGAAAATGTCTTTTTTCACAATGCATTTTCAAAAGAGTCAAGAATCACGTCAATCTCACGTTCTATGGATCCCTCACTCAGGAACAAGACCCCGAGATACTTAAACTCCCCAACCTGAGGCAGGATCTGACCCCTGACCCCTCAGGGAGAGAACTAGGTCTAAGTCAAGTCTGAAAGTAGCAATGAAAATTAGTAAATGAGTGCAAAGCAAAACACCACCAGGATGTGTCGCTATACAAAATCTAATATAGTGAATAAACAAAAGCACCAGCGTTATTTCACATCACGTTTCAGTCACATGGATTTAAAGACAGATGTAGACAGATGAAGACAGAGTGTCAATGAAATCAAACACAAGCTTTTTATTAAACATTGCTGCAGCAGGTCTAAGCAAAGTGAGTACTTACACTTTTCAAGTATTGAGTATTAGACGCTTCACATTAGAGAAACTAGAGCTGTGTCTAAACATTATACTGAAATGAAACCAGGGCAAAATCAGGTCTAACCCAGGACTCATATGTTAGCAACATTAAACCAGGACAAAACAAAGACTAGACCAGAACTAGACCAGAACTAGACCAGGACTAAACCAAGACTGAACCAGAACTAAACCAGAACTAAATCATTACCACCACGCACAACACAAACGGCCTCTGAGCGCGATACGGCAACACCAGTGGGACAAACCTCCTTCCTCTTCCTCTTCCTGGCAGGTTGCAACCAGCGTTCAAAGGTGCATACTGCCACCTACTGTACCGGAGGAGTGTGTATCTTTAGGGGGTTTAAGTGGGACAAACCACATGCAAACAAGAAACTTGCCTTGTCAATTGTCAAGTCAATTGTCTTTCAGTTTTAAGACAATTTCTCCTCAAAAGTAACGAGAAACAAGAGTCTTTATAGAAACCTAGGGAAGTATAAAGTATTTAATTTGTCTTTCAAACTTAGGGAAGTATAAAGTATTGTATTTATCTTTCAAACGTATGGGAGTATAAAGTATTACATTTCTCTTTCAAACGTAGGGGAGTAAAAGTAATAAGTTTCCCCAAAAAAATACTACAAGTAAAGTACAAATTCTTAAAAACTGTACTGTACTGTACTAGATTTACTTGCCAGTGTGCTGCCAGCACAGTGTTCATCTAGTAGTTTGTGTTGATGTTTAGGTGAAATGTGTCAGTGTGCAGATTTTAAAGGGGCCTTTTAGAAACAATGTGCTGCACCAATTTATTAGAAAAGCCTTTAGTCAGCCGACACAGGTCAACTCAGGACCTTCACCACTACGTTTTTTAAAACCACTAACAGCATCACAAGTTGGCTGGCTTTTTATCAGCTATCCAATGGGGGCTAGATACATTGGGTACATCTCAATTCCCTTAATTGCGTTGCTGTTTTCCTCACTCGCATCTTTGTCTCTGCAACTGAAGCCACAAGTACAGATCCCAGAAAAAGGTGAGAGTGGAGAGGAAGCAAAGAAATGTATTTTTAGACAAATGAGACTTTCTCCTTTCCTCTGAACCGTCTGCTGCTGGAGACTGTAGCTGAACTGGATCAGCTGTCAGATGGCTTTACTTCTGTCAACAGTCTCACAGACATTTGCACATTTATTAAATATCTGCATTCTGTATTTCTGTAGCTCAGCGTTCAGGAACTACAGGCCTATGGACCCGTTTTTAATGAAATAATTATTCACATGTATTTATATTCTGTTTGTAAATGAATTAAGGAATAATCCAGGTCATGACTATTGTTATAAAATATTTTGTAGAAAACCTAAATTAGCCAAAATATGTTAGACAATAATTATGCATATAGACAATAATTATGCATAATGCATAATTATGTAAGTCTGTCACATCCATCTGTATTTCTACCCAGTGATTTATAGCCTTGCATGTGGCTGAATGGAAGCAATGATAGACAATTAAAATGTCTTTATTGCTGAAGGACACCAGGCTCTCGTTTTCTCCGTGACTATGATATTCTTCATGAAACAGGTACAAAGGGCAAAATAACAGTAGATTCAAAAAATATTTCTAAAGAATAAGGAAAGTTGTTTGTGGTTCTTTCGCGAGACCTGCATTATACACAGCTCCACTGCTCTTAACAAGAATCTGAGAATAAAATAGAAACTGCAGAGATGTTGTGACGTATTATCATATCAGTTCAACCAGTTGTAGTGTCTAATCAATAGCAGATTTGTAATTAAAGGGTGTGTTGGACTGTTAAAATGCTTTCAAGAAGGAGGGCAACGTGTATCTTCGTTCACGGCTCCTTAGAGATTCCTTCGTGCTCCTCAGAGCAGAAATAAACGTTCTTCAAGGTGGACAACCAAAATGTCTTCGAGGTCAAGCGAGGGCCTAGGTGTAAAGAATGATGAAATTGGGATGCACCCTCAGATGGACAGACCCTAGAGGATGCTGCAACTCCAGCACAGAGATTTCATAAAAATGTGAACAAAACAACTAAAAATAACCACTTGTGCTGCTGGGTATTGCTAATTTTCATGAACTAACAGTTCTGTGGTGGGTATGTTTGGAGAAAGATCAGGCTCTTGGTAAAGACAAAGATGAAACGTGTTCACCAACATTAAACCAAAACCACAAACTTCCCCTAACTTTAAACAAAGGCCCTTTTGTTGCCTCAACACTAAGCACATATGGGAATCAAAAACTGCTGCCTGTGAGCATACTGTAATCCAAGCAGTGATAACAGTAGACACCACGTGTGACTGGGAAAAATCATCATTTGCAGAAAGCAGGGTTGTGAAAAACAGTGGGGAAGTAGATATGTTTGCAACAGCGGTTGGAGAAGGTGTTATGGATATTTTAGTATGTTTGGACACCTGCAGTGGAGTCTTTAGCAACAAGCTAGAAGGTTTTCATAGCCACCATGGAAATGAAGGAGTCGCTACTCTGGCGGCAAAGTTCTGATCCCTCACTGGCTTCGCACCTGTAAATGTGGTCAACTGGTTTTCACTTGCCCAAGAAGTACCGCTACCAGGAATCAAACCCTGAATCTCAAGGTGAGAACGTTACCCTTTTGCGCCACCAGTTCGGCACAGCACCAATCTTTTTCAAATGTAAGCACAGCAGACTGAGACCAAAGCACATTATGACAGATAGACAGATGGGCTGAGAATCAGTCTGACAGATTAGGAGGCAGACAGACAGACAGACAGAGAAATGATTGTCTCCTGCTCAGCAGGTATGAGCTGATGTGGCCCATCATGTCCTGTAATGAGTGACAGACTGACTGCACATAAAAGTCCTGAGAGGGATGAGCCATTACTGAGGAAAGAGCTGTGTCTGCATTAGTCTCCCCCCCCCCCCCCCCCACCCACCATCTACAGCCCTGCACCACAAGCACGTTAAAGCACGGACTGGACAAGGAACCGGTCCAGTTCATGTACAGTGTGTTCACAGTTCAACCAGACACACCAGTGCTATTGCAGATGTGATTTGTGATCACTGGTCGTCTGATCTGCAATACACAGACATTGGTCCCTCATTGGACTATTTGCTATTTTAATAAAACAGGCGGATACAAAAAGTTTAATTTAACTGAGCCAGTGTGACCAAGAACCAGAGAGAAGTAAATTTCAGAGTAGTGTACAGTAGTACTGTAGTACTGAGACCCACAGTGGAGAAGAGGACTGAAGGTGATTCTGAAATAATGAGCGGTTCTGACTTTCAGTGTGTGTGTGTGTGTGTGTGTGTGTGTGTGTGTGTGGGAAAGAGAGAGAGTGGAAGAAAGAGTTTTATACTGAAGGGCAGTGTGATTCTAATCTCAAACTTCTCTAACAGTGTCCACCCTCTCCCTCCTACATTTCACTCCTCTCTCTGCTGTCAGTGCCATTACACTCTACACTTCTCCTCTCTCACTCCTCTTCTTCTTAACACAATAAGCTTTGTTCTTATCTTCTCCTCCCGTCTCTACTTTGCCTCTTTCATCCTTCTTCCTTTCTTTAGTCTTCTCAACATATCTAGTTTTAGTGTTACGTTTCAGCCTTTTGTCCCATGCAGCATTATACTCTTCAACGTCCCCTTCTCTCCTTTCCTGTCCTTTCTCGTCAACGTGAACTAGATCTAATCCTGAGTTAAAACAATGGCTGGAGCTGTGCTGGTGGGGGTGCACTGTTTTCATATATTGGGAAGTCCAGTTGGAAGAACAGATTTACTCAATGTGCTTAAAGCTTATTAGACACCAAACCACAGCACAGTGGTTTGTAATGCCCAGAGAAAGGGTTTTATAAGTCTGGAAAGGCTTCATAGGAGCAGCTGTTTTATGGTTGGCCATCGTCTTGAGGCAAACAGCAGAGATAGTGTTCAATAATCCTACAGGAATGCATGTAAGAGATTAACCAATGCAGGAAGAGTGGAATGAGATCCAACTTTTTTTGCATCACTTTAGCAGAAGTGCAAAAGCAAAAGCTGCCTTTTTTCATGCATAGTGAAGGTCTGTATAAATCCAGCCTAAGACTTAACATTTACTACCCCCAGCTTCTCCTTTACACTCAACCTCTCCCTTCTGTCGTTTCCTTGCCTCTCCTCTATGTATTTTCCTTGCCTTCTCTTTTACCTCCTTTTCATCTTCCTCTCATCTGAATGTGATGACGCTAAGGCATGCTGCTTATCTTACTTAAATGAGAGCGCAATTTTCTTCGCTCAGAATCAGCCCTGGGTTTCTTTCATTAAGGCTCTATAGCTGACAGCCTCCTACAGTTTGTTTATTCAGTGTATTTACTGAATTACCGGTGGCTATTTACCCTGTAGTACCTCACTGCCAAAGCAGCGGGGTTCAGGCAAATTGGCATAGCAGGTGCTCTATAGCAGACAGACCAATCTGCTCTGATAGGTACCCCAGCCAAGAAGCATTCATACTGGGTGGAAAGGGAGAGAAAGCAAATTATTGCAGAGGCGCCGCCTGAATCAGCATCCGGCAAACTGGCTGTGTTTACTTCTTATAGCGGCAAGGGATTGGTGCGTGCATATCCAAGGAAAGAGTGATTTATGCAAGTGAAAATAGTGCAGTAAGAAAGAAGACATACCTCTGCAAACATTGCAGCATCTGCCTTCTGGTAAGATCTGTTCGCCGATGGTGCAGTTGATCTCTGGACAAGTTTCTGTGACTTTCACCATCAGGCCATTCTGGGAAGACAGGACAGAGGCAAGACATTACAATTTCATCGCTGAGGTCGAATGTGTGAAGGAGTGTGAATTAAAAGGGGCTATCTTCAGCAGAAAATTACACCATTGGAGGAAACATGACATAATCTGATCTGTTCCAGGGCTTAAACCGGTAATTTTGCAGTCACAAGCCCATTTCCTCAACCTTTGGGCCACCACTCTCAAACAAATAGGTTTACTTGCCAAAGCACAACCAGACAACATGTCATGTTAATCATTTTACAGACGAAATGGTTAGTCAGTGGCAAATAAAAACATTGATTTGAAAGTGGGAATTTGCAGACCCCAGTGTGTCATAGTCACATTGACAGTGACATTTTTTTTCCATACTGGTTAATAATGTCATTTCTTTAAACCATTTATTACTGAAATGTCATATCGACACATACTGGTGACCTGTCCAGGGGCCTTTCACCCAAACAGAGCTGGGGTATAGATGATGGATGGATCGATACTGACACATGCAGGTTCCTACAATTCCATCTATAGTTTTAAAAAATATGAATAAATGTACATGATCGTCCACACAGACAGCAACAAGAACACACACTCATTTCAACACATAGTGAAACACGTTTCATGATAACAGAGTAGCCAGAAAGAGAAGGGTGTTTGTGCTGCTCACATTCACAACAGGGTATGAACACAGATAACAGGTGAGGTGCAGATGCACGGCACCAAAGAAGGGAGACAAAGGTAGATAAAACCCGGTGTGATCTTCCCCTGGGCCTTCAATACAAATAGGAGACACAAAGCAGCAGAAGCCTGGCTGGTATATCTGAGCTCAGGTGGTCCCCTCGACGCCTCTCAAGGTCTAAAAGTATCGACTCAAATCCCTAAAATGCTTTTCTCCTTCACAGCTTACTTCAATGTCGTGCTTTTCTGTTTTCTTTCTTTATGTTGCCTTTTAAGTAAAGTACAGATGTTTTGTCTTTTATCAGTCACATCATTTTTTCTTTGTCTAATGAATATTAACTACTGTAGTGACTTAACCAAATAAGGTATATCCAGTGTAAAAATGTTAGTTGGACAAAACCCTGGAGAATTAACATCTAATTTGCCTCAGACCTTTGTGGCTTGGATGCTTGTTTTTGGTTTTAAATCCAGCCTCATCAATACCGTCTCTATTAACAGAAAATAGCTGCAGAGAAAATAGGTTTGATATCCCTGTTCCCCGCCCAGAACAAAACATCAGACAGGCTTAGAGCCACTAGCTCCCTAAATCAAAACGAGGCACGCTGATACGTTTCTTAGGAACTGGTGGTGACCAAAGCAGTGCCACAAAGATAAAGTGTACTCCAAATAAATGCAAATGTTGTGTGTCTCTTGTAAAAATGCCTACTCCATCTATAACAACTTTATAAGACGACGAGGCCCTAACTGCAACTTTAATCTGAAATATCTTGTGCATGGCCAACCGGTTCAAATTGAATATGTCTCCCAAAAACAAACCTAAAAAAATGTTTAATTATTTAAAATAATGTCAAATGTAATGCAAAAGAATCCAAATGAGACAGGATTTGGCAGCATACCTTTTTCATTTTTTCAGTACTGGAAGAGACTGATTGTGTAGCACATCTGACTTTATTGCTGGAGGCTGAAATCTGGTTGTTTTGAAGCTGTCAAAAGTAACTGCATGAAACAAAACTTTACTAAAGTCTGTTCTCCTGTTGTTTAAGCTTACAATGAGAAAAACTCCATTTCATGTGCAAATAAAAAAGTAAAACTGATTATTATTAGTGTTTTTGTCTATGGATGTGACCTGGCGATGAGCTGAAACCAGTGGTCGCCTTGACGGTAGTAAGTAAAAACTGATGGTTTGGAAAATGGTGAAGTGCAATTCATTTGTAATCAGTGGCCTCTAAGATGCAAAAAAAGCCCCAAAAATACAGACTTTCAAATGAAGACAAATAGTTTTAGCTGTGAACCCGAATGATCTGACTCATTTAACACATCATCAATAAATAGCTTAATGTGGCCCTCACGCTCTCTCCCATTCATCTCGTTTATCCTCTCCATGTGTCAACGCATCGTTTTCTCTCGCTGCGAGTGACAGGACAGAGATGATCTGGAGGAGAAAGGCTACCGGCCAAATCAATGCTAAACTTAAATGTGTTTCTAAGTCTGACATGCAGAAATCAAAATAAACCCAGGCAGGTTCACATACTTAGAAACACAGGTTAAAACATCCTGTCCAGCTGAGATTTATGGCCCTCACCTAGAGACCCCTGAAAGCCTCAAAATAAAACACTTTTTGGCCCCTTTTAAAAATAATTCCTCCACAAATTGGTCATTTAGCAGGGTTCATATCCAGCAGTAAATAATGGCTGTAATTGGTTGAAACGAAGCTTGCAAACAATATAGTGATGTTTCCGGGTCTCACGGGGCTTATAATGAGTCTAGGAATCCACCGTGTGGCTCTTTGTAAGCAATTATATGCACAAAACACTAATTTTCTCCTTAAAATAGCGTCTTTAAAGATAAATGGCCTCACACTAAAGAAAGCTCACCTCTGTTCTGTGCTGAACCGGAGTAATGACTTTAATTATAATCCACACAGTGATGAAGTTCCAATTCAAATCAGGCTTTTGTGTTGCTGTGTTCATAAATTATTCTAATTACCTGGCAGTCTCTCTATTGGATATGAGAAAAAAGGAAGATAGAACAGATTGGGGGAGGGGGAAAAACTAATAAGCCCTGCTGGCTAATTGAATAACATACTGAGCAGTGCGCCACACACAACCATTACATGTTTGCACTGAAAGAGAAGTGGGGGATGGTGATCTGATAGCAGAGCAGAGGGTAAATGTTGGAGAAACAAATCTTCGCCATAACAAGGAGTGTTACCTTGCACTCCCTGCAGGTTCTGGACAAAAAACGCTGGCCTTCAGAAAAGGTCTGGTCCATGTAGGTACATTTTGCTGTGGGCACAAAAACAGAACGTAACTGCTTCAGTATCACTCTAAGGTAAGTACAGTAGCCAGATCCCAGAAACAGAATAATTCATCAGCTCATATCAGCACTTGTGGAACTTTCAACAGTAGTAAAAAAATAATTTTTTAAAAAAAAGTCTCCAGCCTGAAGTTTTGCATAGTCAATTCTGTTAGAAACAAAGCTGTTCTTGGCTAGTGTGAATAAGTGGAGAGGAAATGTAACAGCGCATTAAGAATACAACAGACAAGATCCTTCTGCATATTCCTCTGGCGATAAAGCAGAAATAGAAAATGAAGCATATGATACGAAGTCCTGCCTTTCTCCTCTCCAGGGTGCCAGAGCGCAGAGTGCTCGGTTGCAGCTCTGGAGCACTGCTCTCTCGTTCATCTGTGCCAGAGCTCTGATGCTCACAAGGGAGGAAGAGGAGGAAGAAGAAGGAGCGAGCGAAGGGATGGAGGGAGGCAGGGGAGGGCTGGGATTATTCAAAGACCATACGTCAGGGATCTAGTTTTTTTTTTTTTAAGTATATCAAGGGAGGCACAGTTGTCCATGAGTCTGTGAGCAGTTACCAGAGCCCTGTGAGCTTTACACTAGAAATAGTTCCTCCATGGCACCTTCATGAACATGGGGTGACTGGAACCTTTGTTCTCACAGTTTACACTGAAGTGATCGCTCCAAATAACAGCCCTCCTGTTTGCCTGCAGTCATTCTTCTTGTATGAGTGTCTTCAAAGACATAATACCGTAAAGCAATGCATTTAAGACTTAACGAATAAGAGCACCCACACTCTTTTAAAATGTGCACAACAACCTGTGTTTATATTTACCTGACAAGAAAACTGTCATGTTTGTGCAAATAATGACCAGAACTGGGACTGGCATGAAATCTCTTCCACATCACATTATACTTGTAACAAAAGGCGCCTGCACTTGGCCCCAAAAACAGGATGTGCTGTCATATTCCAAGTGTCGGAAACAATTAAAATATTGAGCAATTACAAACACACCACGACAGTTACAGTCTGCTGTATTACTGTGATGATGTGAGAACAACGTTAAAGAGGTAAGCAAGAATATTAACCTGATTTCTAGTGGATAAAATGTTTATTAAATATTTACTCATTTATATCTACATTAACTGTTTGCTTGTTCTTGAAAAAAGCAGAATGTTAATGAATTTAACATGAAAGTATTTGTTTGGTGTGAAAGACATTTTTGCACACAAGCAAAAGTGGTTTACCGCAGATGTAATAGTGAAACTTTCCCCTGCTTCCTGCTGGATCTAAACGAGTGCTGCTTGTTACTTACGTCTGCATTTCTTACAGCAGGTCCCATCGACATGCACAGGCAGCGAGTCCTCTGAGCAGTTTGCTGGTGGACAGAAAATCCTGCGACACTCCACCACACCGTTCTGTAATAAAATGCATTTTTTAAAAGACAAAAATGTATAAACCTCCATATTTTCATTCTGAGCATATGACTTTTGTCTGTGGCTCTGCCAACCACGCTGCACCGCAGATGTCTTCTCCTTCCCACAGTTTACATTTCAAATAATTAAGCAATAATAAGAAAATAAATAAAATAAGCAATAATTTTATTGTGATATCTTTATTCCAACATATATTGATGAAGCTATATTATATTACAGTGTAGGTTAATATAATATTATATTATATTATAATGTAGGTTAATGTACGATATCCCACCTACTGGGCAGCAAATTGAAACTAAAAGTTATCATATTCTTCAATTTAAAAAAAAGATAATGTCATACAATCAGATAACAGATTCATCACTAAGGCTGGCTGACGAAGGCTGAAACCAAGTGGCCTGCTGATAGCAGGTAGTTAGTCATTCTGGCCCTGAAGGACCGCCTTCATTTTTAAAGCTGATATCTCTCTCTGTGTGTGGCTCTTCATTTCATGAGTCATTGGAAATGGTTCCCCCAGGACGCCACAGTTATCAGTTAATGGCATGTCCACAGGAGGAAATCAGACCGGCTAAACTCCACCCTGTGCTTGATGTGCAATGATGCAGCAAGTCTAATTCCCCAGGGCCCAGGATGGCCTGATTCAAAACATTTCAGAGTCTGACTCCTATGTATGAGTGCAGGTAGGGGAGGCTTATTAGGGGGCACATATTAGGAGGCAGGGACTGGGAGAGAGGAAAGTGTGATGGCAGGGCAAGTTAAGGACACTAGTGTGGAGAAAATAAGGTTCTAGATCTACCCTCAAATCCTGCTACGCTGAAATGCATAATCAATCTATGATGCTCAAAGTGTTCCAGTGCTTATTTTGTTCCAAATCTCGCAATTTGTGATGTTGCTGTATTGACTTTCCCATAATTGCTGCTATTTCTTTGTTGAACTCTGTATTATTCACCACAAAATATTCATATCATCTGGTCCTTCTTTTCAGTAAAAATATATATTTTTTGAAAAGAAAGTATGCTGTCTTGGGTTTGAATATTTTAGTGCAGGTAATGTAAAGCTTCAGTGAAGAGCTGATGAACCTCAGTGGTTGAGGGATTGAAAGACCTTACTGCATATCATCCTGGGTTCTGGCCAGAGACCTTTTCATTCTTCATGTCTTCCAGTCACCTCTCTGCCGCCACTATACATATAAATGCCCCCAAATACTAATTATAGGGGAATAATATGGCAGCAGACGACAGTGGGAAAGGTTGACTTTAATAAACTTAAAGGAAAATAGACGAGGGCTGAACCGAGCTTGGCCTCAAGTTGCTTCCTCTCTAGATTCTGACATTCATTTCTACAGAAATATTTATTACAAGTTGACTTGTACTAGAAACAAATTGAGATAATCTTCTCCCAGTGGTAATTTGTTTTCCTTGTTAGAAGAAAACAACACTTGAGGCTCAATAATAAAGTACTAAATATTATTTAGATAGTTTTTTTTCCCCACAGTGTGATGGTTTCAAGCCAGTGCCTTCTTTTGAGGTTGAGGGTGGTACTCACCTTACATGCACAGTTCCTGCAGTTCTCGGGTTCCACCCACAGCTCTTTGTCACGGTACACGAGCCCATTGGCGCTACAGGTCCTCTCGCAGTGACAGCCCTCGAGCTGGGTCAGCCTGGACTCAGCGTAGTTCAACTGTGGACGAGCACAGAACCACCAGAGCCTCAGAAACTAAATCAAAAGTGAGTGTGCATGCAGCATAACCCCTCACCACCCCCGTGCCCTCTGGCGTGTTACAGTCGGTTTTCACAGAGAGCTGCTCCACTGGGAGACACTCATTATAGAAGGGCACATAGAATAATAAGTGATCATTATTCAGCTCATGGGCCAGACCTCAGGCTATAATCTACTAAGAAATGACAGACAAGACTGACAGCCCCCATCCTGGCTCACCCCTCTTTTCTGATCAGCCTTTTTGATTCCGCTTATTTCATGGTCATCACTCTCCACGAATCTGGAGTCATGCATCTTTCACAAAAAGTGTCATGAGGCAGAGGCACAGGGACAGGCACAGAGCGTGGGTTGAAACACAATGAATAATTTAAAAGTGGGATTCATTTAAAATTCTCCACAATAATTTGAAAACAAGTTTAACAAAACTTTGATCAGCTTAGGGTCAGTTTAAATCAATGCTTGTCCAGTGTTTTGGCACCAATTATAAGACAGAGTAGTGTCTGTAGTAATGACTCTAATTAGGTGCAGAAAGGGTGTTGATATTTTAACAGGACAGAATCCAGAATCCAGATACAGCATATGATTATTTAATACTACGAGCAATACTGTGATACACAGCATCAATATAAAATGTTAATAAATTAATCAATGGCATTGTTTTATCTATATTTCCTGTCGCTAAATCAGCCTCCATCAAGGTTCACTTTATATTTATGGACAGTATAATTTACATATTTGTGTTCCATATATACCATCTAGACCCCCTTAGTCCTAACCAGGGTCCCAGGGATCTGCTGGAGCCTATCCCAGCTCTCTTTGGGTGAAAGGCAGGGGTCCACCCTGGACAGGGCCCCAGTCCATCACAGATATTTGTTTTTTTCTGCACAAAATAGTCCACTAGATCCATCAAACCTCACTTATGGCCTTGAGTGGGCACCGGCAGATGACACACAAACAGCAATTCGTGTATAAACACGTATGTCCATCAGATACAAGTACTGTGTGACCCACAATAAAATCAAGAGTCCTGTTTGAAATGTTGGAAGGGGAATTTAAAAAGGCCCAATTGATCTGAGCATCGTAGGTCAACTCAGAAAAAGTAGGTCCACTTAAGGCTTAAGACTCAAGGCTGCTCTGGCTCTGCCCCCTCTGCTCCTCTGAGACCTGCACAAGCCACAGTGTCAGAAAGAAAGGGTTCACTGTGAAATGATAGAGTCTTCTCAGTAAAAAAGAAAAATGCTGGATGTCACTGAGACTTTATACTTCATTTAGAGGAGTCCCGGCTGGCTGCTGGAGAGCCGTGAGCAGTGGAGATGTGTCCTGTCAAAGCCCTAAACAAAACGTTTGAAATGCAGTTTCAAAGGCTGGGAGGCTGCCTTGAGGCACCACAGAGGAATACCTTTCCTTACAATGTGAGCATCAAATGGCACAATGATACCACACAAAGGCGTCAGAGGCTAATAGGCATGTACCGCATCTCCTATGGTTGATACACGAGGGCAAAGACATGAGTGACATAATAAAATAACAGCTGAAGTCAAAGCCCAAATGAAGTAGGACGAGAGAAAAGGTGCATTTATTCCTTCTGATCTTTTTTTTTTTGTTTGTTTGTCTGTGTCTGAAGGTTATGTCAAACATGGATGAATGAATTTCCATGAAATGCACGGGGACCAATCTGTCTCGGGCCAACAAGCAATTAATTACAATAGATTTTGTTTGTAATCCAGATCTGGGATGTTTGCCATCAACTAATTATCATATTTTATCTGTAACAATGAAACAACACACACAGACTCACAAACCTGATGGTGAGTTCGAAGGTTTAGTAGATCAGAGCATCTTAAAATGGAAGTGATGGTGCTGATGTGCTTATGTTTACTGCAGTTAGGGGAAGCCCTTACTCTTAAATACTGTGACAAAAATAAGGACTGATCGAAGCCAACACCGTTTTTAAGCAAAGAAATCCTAAATAAATCCCTCAACACTGGAGTAGCACACACAAAAAAAACATAAAATCTATGCTGTTCACTTATATTGATCCTCACTAGACACTGACAAACTGGTTGTGCATCTACTTTAAGTGAATTAAAGGAATATTTTGTCATTTTTCAACATTGCTCTTAAGTTGGATCCACCTTACATAAAGGTTTACTGCAGTACTGGTCTGGCGTAGATATTTGTTGTAGTTTTTACTGTGCTGCATTTCACCACAGTGCACTAGACCTATGCATAAAACAGAATTGATGAAACCCACATTATCTATGCTGTATCTACCGTAGTTACGTGTTTATACTACATAGATATGCCCTGACACTAAAGTACTACAAGTTCAATTTTATTTGGATAATTGTGTTCAACTTTCCAACCCCTACAGTTTTCTATTGTAGGGGTTGGGGAGGCAGTACCACCTATACAACATATAAGAAAAGATGAACTTTATTAATTCCTGAAGGGAAATTCAGGGGCAGGCAGAGCAAGGTTCTCTATCTGAATAAATTCAGCTTTTTAGAAATCATCTAAATGCTTATCTCAAGAGTTGAGTCCAAAGTAAACACAGAAATTAGGATTTGCTATTGCAAATGAATATGGTGCCACTATGGAGGAAAACCAGCTATTCTGCAGCGATAATAAACATTTATACATCCAACACATTGACCAAGAATCCTCACAAGTCATTCAGTAACACCAGCACACAAGAAATGCAGCAGCAGCGGAGAAGAATATTTAACAATTTATGCATCATTTATTAAAAAGTATAGATTACTGCCTTAATACCTACATACCCCATAGGACAGTATCTAGACATGCAGGCAGTTTGAGTTTTATTTTCAGTGTTTTCAAATATAATATCTGTCTGTGACCTTGCTGTCAACAGCTTGGAACTATTTCTTTAGTAGACAGTAGTTTAAACACTATAGGTTCCAGCAGGTCCCAGAGATCCTAAAATAGAAATAACTAGGTATAGATAATGAACAGACGGATGGATGGTTTACAAACCGACTGAGAGGTCTAGGATAATCCTAGAGTAACCAGGTAATTGATTCTATAATAAAACGCTGCTGCAATAACAATAATTGTTTCAGTGCTGTGTTACATCCATTGCTAGGAGAAATCTGAGACAGGTATCTGACAAAGAACTGTAGATGAAAAAAAACCTTTAATGTTTTGTAACTGGGAGGAAAAGACCTTTAAAAAATTGACATCTGTATTCCCACTGCATGTCGTGCTACGAGGATGAGTGATACTACTACGCAAACACACAGCTGTAACACATGCAAACGCTTTCATGCTAATTCACACAGAGCTAGGATTGTTGTGACTTCACCTCGCCTTGACACTCCACACTGCACATTCAGGACCAAGCAATTATTCACCTCATGCTGAATTATTTTATTCTCTGCAGTGTAAAAGCACAAAGCCATTTAGAGCGGGAGATGACTGCATCCTCCCTGCTGCGACAAATATGAGCAATGAGGTCAGATGACAATGGGTCGAGGTGTGTTGCTGTGATGGAGGTGGCATTGACACAGCGGTAGGGTAATGTTCTTCGTTTCACACTTATTTACACTTAAAATGATTCTATAGCTTGTCTGACTGCTAATATGTCAGTCACCCTCAACAGACAGCACTCACTCATGCACATAGAGACACACACACACACTGAATAGCATATATAAATACACACACATTACACACACACACACACACACACAGTTATGCAGATGTTTAGTCTAATAAATGGTTTACCCATTCCCCCCATGGCCCCAGGGCAGAAGGCACAATGCCTGTTAGCCTCCTGTTGTGCCTGACAGCTTTCAGATTCTTGTATGTATCTGCCTCCTCTATGTATGTATGTATGTATGTGTGTATGTGTGTATGTGTGTATGTGTGTATGTGTGTATGTGTGTGTGTGTGTGTGCACTACCTGTGAAAACATAACCTCTCGGACAGAGGAGCACACATTAAAATTTAAACAGAAAACAAGAAGATATATGCAGCAGTTATATCACTAGCTGCCCCATCCCCGCACATGCTAATAAAGACGTATTGTAGCAGCTACTGTACAGTGATCGATACAATTTATGTTGTGATTAATTGTTATATTGGATAGATCGATAAAGGTCAGACATGTATAAATATCTAACTGACCTCTTGTGTACTTATATTCCAATTCTCAATGAGCAGTCTCTTAATTCTTTATACTGTATTTAACCACAAGTTCCAGAAATACAGAGAAGATGCAAAGAAAAGCAAGAAAAGAAACGTCACATACGGTTTTATTCACATTAAAGAAAGAAATGTCCTTTTGTCTAATTATATTTACTGTTCCCAACACCCAGAGTCAGTTACAGGAATCACGTTGCTGCAGTTCATAAGAGATTCTCAGTTGATCCTAACAAGGAAGCAGCTCAGTTGACGTCCAGATTTGGTCTTCCCTGCTTCCTTCCCTGCTTCCTTCCCTGCTTCCTTCCCTGCTTCCTTTCCTGCTTCCTTCCCTGCTTCCTTCCCTGCTTCCTTCCCTGCTTCCTTCCCTTTCTCCTTTAAATATGATGCACAAAAATCCCTAAACTTGAGGTTTAGTTGAGGTTGTTCCCCAACAGCCAGACTCCCACTCTTCTTCTGAGAAAACATTTACAACCTGACGTGTTCGCACTTACAGCAAACTCAATGTGCTGGTGAGGACGACTTAGGTAAAAACCACCATAACATGGAATTGAACTGACACACACTGAGCTTGTTTTAAGCCTTTACACTCCTTTATCATCAGTACTGTTAATCAAGTACAAGTTCTAGTAGCTATAGTACATGCACATTTGTCTCCATTGTTTCATTACTGAAGCCCTGAGAGGAAAAAGAAGTGATATATATATATATAGATATATCTCTTTTTGCTGTTCTCTCTTAATTGCACATGAATGTCTTACAGTCTTTTAAAATCAAACTGATTAAGGTGCATGTTCATCTGGTCTCTATTTTCCAACTATCTTCTTTGGACACTGTAGATATTTCACCAGAATGAGATACTGACTTTACAGTAGAAAGAACAATGCACTTCAAAGACAGCAGCCCCAGAGTCAAAGGGATCCAGCTGTCGGTGGCTGCAGTGTAAAAAGCAAGTTATTTATTCATTTTCCTTTATAGATTTACTTGCTTGTCAGGCTGCAGCTGAGAAAGGTAAAAGTGGATCTTTTTATTTCTTTCACTAAAATGAAACTTTGCGTGTTCAGTGTTTTTATTTTATCTGTAAACTGTCATTTTGCATTATGTTACACATTCTCCTAAGTTGTTATCTGGTAATTTAGTTTTCTATATGGGAGGTTGTTCTGGGTTCTTACCTTCAGGGTCATCTTGGCCAGTAGCTCCTGAAGGTCCATGATGCCTTGGACCAGGTTCAGGAAATCGCTGCAGGTTGGACAAGCTCAACAGAAGAAAAGGACGCAATAAAACACAGAAGAAGAGGAGAAAAAGTGCAAGAGGGAGGCATTTAGATTGGAGGTAGACAGACAAAAAAAAAAAAACCTTCTGTATTTATTCTGACACAGCTCAGGATTGCACCAAACAAAGGGAAGACTCACTCATCTGTTTTTTTTTTATTTATCTAAGACTTGTAGATGGTGTTAGTATCAATAATAACCAGGCAAGGTGTGATTACATGCCTTATTGATCAGTGACAGAGACAGTGGCACAGTGGTGGCCTTGTATCTTAATCTGCTTGACAGTAAACAGATGGAGAAATGAGGTAGCGAGAGAGGAGGCTGCACTGAGCCTGAATTACAGCAAAATGAAGATTAGTGGAGTAGAGGAGGCAGAAAAAAAGAGTCTCTCTCTGTGATCAGCAGAGAGAGGTTACTACCAGCTGACACATAGCTCATTAAAGTCCAATTTTATAATGGCACAGTAATGGAAAATGTTCTTTTTTTCTGTCTACCTTTGCTCTCAGTGTGTGCTCAGAACACTATGTACGACTGTGTCATCATGATACTTACTGCGATTAAGGTTAGGACACTGGGTGATGTAGCCATTGGGTGCGAAAATCAACTTCACATCCTGGATAATGCCCTAGCAACACACGGGGACGGAAAGGAGAACGAGAGAAGAACATGAACTGGCAAGATCACGGGATCATTTTCAGAGCTAATAGTCCAAATTATAACAGAAGTGATGATATATAGAAATAAAGCAGAGGTGCCAGTTTTCCTTAATAACTGTGTTTTACAGTAGCAGGCAGAGGTGGCAAGGAAACAACACTTAATAAACACCAAGTATGCCAGCTAATTGTTCAGGGGCATCAATTAGGCAAATGATGTCAAATGAAAATCACAGCAACAACACAACACAACAATCCTCACAGCATTATGCTAACTACTTCAGCTCTTGATATCAAGGAAGGTTTATATCTCCTAATAGCAAAGTCTTCAATTTCTGCTGCCTGGTATGTCCCAGCGTTTACTGTGATTGATTATTTCTGTGTTATGAGCTGCCTCCAGTCTGGCTCCAGATAGTAAATCCAACCACTCAGGAAGTTTTATAATGTTAATTTGATGTTTCGAGTCTGAAAACTGATTTTCTGAGCCAATACTAGTGCTAGATGAAAGGGGATGACATGAATGTGTATATCGAATGTCATGACAATCCATCTAAGGCTAGTTGCCAAGATATTTCACGCATAATCAAATGTTAATCTCACTACAGAACTAGGGAAAAAATCATATCCGACTCTAGTGGGAAACCTTGTGACTCGTGACAATCGTCCATTAGCTTTTGAATTTGAATTGAATGAATTTTGAATTAGATCATGAATTGATTCAAGTAATTTAGTATCAAATCAAGTATTTAAGTAAATCAACAAAATAAGAATGTTAGGAAAAATGTTGATTAGTGTTATGAATGTTAATGAATGTTAACATACCTGCCTATATTATATAATATAGGCTTTATATAATATTTCTCTAAACAACATGATCTTAAAATGGTGGTCAGGCACCAATTGAGGCCGTTTTCAATGTCAGCCATGGTGTCTGCTCCCAGGACATGGTCAGACTTTACAGTTTATAAGACGATATTACATTTTTGTAAAGTATAAGGAATATTCAAAATAAAGTCCAGATTCTAGTATAATATATAGTCCCATGAATCTGCTGCAGCTCTTTGTCCTGTCAAAATAAAAGACTTTTTTAATAGCATTTTCTCAAAATAAAAGCCCCCTCACTACAATTCATAGCTCTCGATTATTCCAACTGCATCAGGCAATTCAAAATATGCTTCAGCTGTTTAGCGGTCAGCGACGCAGTTTGCCACGAGCTTTTTGCAGCAGTCAGCAATCCCAATGCAATTTCTGAAGCGTTGTCTAGGAGGAATTCATAGATTCATATATTAATTAATATAATTAACGAATGCATATTCATATATATTAATTATATAAATATTATACTATATAATATATTTTATTATCTTAAGATAAGTAATAATTAATTAATATATATTAATTAATAATCAATGTCCTAATGAATGTTAGGAAAAATTACTTTTTTGGACGTTGGTTTATTTTTTATTTATTCATCAAGTATTCAAGTAATAGATTCATCCGAATCTAGTGGGAAGCCTTGTGACTCGTGTATATCGTCCATTAGTTTTTGGAAGGATTATTTTTGTGCTAATTCATCTAGCAGACGTAGACGTCTTTATTAAAGCTTCATTTTACTGATGTCATTGGATTATTAAAGTCATCAGCTCTCATTCTATGGGCACCATGAATACCTCTGTCAACTTTTATAACAATTCATATTTCTTGAGATATTTCCATCACAGACCAAATGACAGACTGACATTGACATCCACAGAGGCATGGCTGAGGAAAAATATAGAAAAGCATTTATGTTTAATTTAAGTTTAAAACTGCTTCATTAAAAGTCCTGGTTATTCACATCATAGAAAGTATTTGCAAACTGCTGACAGTGAGACCAGTGGACCATCCAAATTAATGGGGACATTGTTTCTGGAAGAAGTTATTGTTTTTATTTCTGTGAAGAACAGAAGCTAAACTAAACCAACCCTCTCCAATCTACTTTAATAACAGAAAAGTTTAAATTCTGCCTAATTTAACAACAAACCTGAACTCTGGAAAACTGCAAATTAGCCGACAAAAAGCAAATAATGATAATAATGACACAAATACACACATAACCTCCTACCCTTGGACTCATAACTTGCATTAGGTTCGAATGCGCGTGTATTTCAGTACTACTGTATGCATACAGCATCCATTCCTGACTGAACTGAAGTGAACGTACTTCAACACAGGGAGAAGTAAATGGCCGATAACCAGAGGTTTCTCTTTAAACAGGCCGTCTGTCAGTCACTTTGAATGACAGGCTATCTCCAGAGGTGCAGGGCTGGTAAATAGAGGGCTTCATGATGACCAAAGGGAACAATCTCGGAAAAAAAGGCGCCTTCTGTAATGGAAAACTGAACTTGTAAAACACTGGGGTGCCCACACACACACACACACACACACACACAGGGATAATATAATTTCACCATTTCCTCAGAGTTGCTACTGAAAACATGCCGAAAGGACATTAGAATTCACCACCTCAAGCATATTTGGCATCAACTTGTCTCTGCTCTGTGTGTGCGTGTGCGTGTGTGTGTGTGTGTGTGTGTGTGTGTGTGTGTGTCTTCCATTTACAGTGCATTTGGCTGGCCTGGACACAAGCGACACCTGCCTCTGTTTCACAGAGAAACACAGACAGAGAGCCTTGAGGCAAACAGGCTTGCAGCACAGATTGGGAACAAACACACACACACACACACACACACACACACCCTCACACACGTTTTCTCTCTCACACACACACACACACACTCAGGCTGTGTGAAACATTGGATGGTGAAGAAGAGATTGTCAGTGTCACTCAGAATGAAAATGAAAGTGTAGATCACAGATGTCTGTCCCAGTGGTGTTATATAGGAGCCTTAACCACACATCACTTTCAATGACCAGTAGGTAATTTGAAATGAAGTCATAAAATCTCACCTTTCTCCCTCTCTCACTCTGTTTCTCTCAAACACTCACATGGAGGTAACATCATTCCTCTACTAAAGCCTGACGTGTTTGAATAGCGCGATTAATAAATTGTGTGTGTGCTTCCATGGCAAGATGAGTCAAATTATGTGGCTACGTTTCAAGTCATATACAGCAGAGTCGTATTTTCCATTTTGTCTCTGTACAGCTGCAAATTGGATTTGAAATGAATGAGGTTGTGCTGACTTTGAGCTTTAAAGTGCACTAATCAATATTTTTATATCAGCGATGAATCAATGGACTAGATTTAATATAAAAGGGGTTACCGGAGTGATGAAACCAGTGAATTATTATCAACTTTGGAGCGGGATAGGAATTTGTTTAAGCCACTTACAGCACATAGCTTTCAGTGTTAAGTCTCATATCAAAAGGCAAGTGCTTTGAGGAAACCTTCCAATCCAACTGTACACTACCTGCTCAGACAGACACACTGAGCAATTCCTGTGGCAAAGCTAGCAGCTAAAAAAGTCATTGCTTCATCAGGAGTTGGAGGAACGGCTCCCACTTAGGCCAGAACAGCATAATTGGATAATATTGGTAAGGAGTGTGCTGCCTTTATGCCGTACTGGTGCATATGTGGCCTGGGCCAGTTCAGTGCATACACTAGAACCTATTCATCTGAAGAGGACGCACACATCGAAGCTAAAAAGCAGCTCTGTAACATTATTGTTTCACTTTCACTTAAAAGCCAGAGCTGGAGTATCGAGACAGAGCAATTAAAAATTCATCACTGCTCAAATACGTACAAGGAGCACTGCAAAACAAAATAGGGTGTGTGTGTATTTATGAGAAACAGATGTATTTATACATTTAAATAAATGACATGAGTTCCTCCAAGTAGCGGGGCCAAGAAATGGTTTGCTTTTGGGTTTAGATTAGGAAGAAGTTCGGTTGATTTAAGATTTATGGCGAGAACGTAAACGAAGCAGATAAAGGCCCTCACAAAGAATGCAAATGTGTTCATGCGGATGAGGGGTAAGGCGTGTGCTTATGCACTGTTTATGCATTATTTGCTTCTTTGTGTCCCCAAACGTTCACAAGTTCACTCACCATTATTGCTGATAAAATTACCTTCAGGCTGCTGCTCTGCACACTTTTACTGTCATAATTCCCAGTTAGCTTGTTTATTATAGCAATAATAGGCCAGGCATGTTTGTCCAGAGCTTTGCCTTTGGGCAACATTGACAGAGGTTTATTATCCCGGGTGATGCTTTATCCTGTGACTCTTTTTTCTTACTTTGATCATGCACAACATGACCTTTGCTTGGTCTAGCAAGGTCTAAGGACTTAACCTCAACCTGTGGCTCGTCTCCCAGGACTAAACAAAGATCAACAACACTAATTAACACATGTGAAAGGGAAGAGACAAAATACAGAGGAACAGAGGACAAGAGGGGATAATAATGCTCCTCTAGTTTGATATACCCCCGCTAATTCAATCCCATACAAATTTTTTAATTAAAATGTTGGCTAGTAATGAACTGACTCCGCCTGTGGTCCTTTTATACCCCTGTGTTTTTAACAGATAACAAAAACTCTAATAAATTAACCAAAAAAGTCTAACCCCACGTTCATAATGTAGTGGCATACAGACGTTGACACTCTGACATTGCACTTTGGTTGCAAATCTCTTGGATTTATACAGAATCAACAATAACCATGTGCACAAAACCTGAGGGGAGGTGTCCACTATTGTACAGGACCTCTTAATAAACATGAAGCAATACAGCAATAATACAGAGGGAACTTGAAACTGAGCAGAAACCCTTTAGATAGATGGCACAGATTGTGTTCAATGAATCAATGATGGGGCAAAACGTCCTGTCTTCTGAAATGAAGGGGATAATGTCTTATTTATCTATTTTGGGGGCAAACAGATGTAGAAAATAATTCTAAACAGCAACTACAAAAAATAAAACTGCAAAGAATTCATGCAATTATATAAAATATTCAGCAGGCCTAATCTTTAAGCCTTCAAGCTGCATAAAGAGAATTACAGTTTACTGCAGGGTTAATGTATCCCATTACTTAAGTACTACAACAAACAAGTAGAAACAGGGCAATACATAGCATCTTTGAGTTTTGTAAGTCATAAAGAAGGTGAAATTTATTCCATAATATGATGTTTCTCCACCATTCGGCTTTTCTTTGGGCCTAACCTACTGTTCGATGGCACATCACTAACAAGCATGAACAAAATCCAGTAAAATGAGGAGGGGTAACACAGATACAGGAAAAGTAGAAGACAGATTGATCGAGAGACCCAAGTTCTCAATCTGTCACGTTCAGGTTTGACTTTTCTTCCATCATGTTACCTCATGTAACGTGTTCAAGCTTTTCATCATTGTCTGTGTTAGATTCATGACAATCCTGCGGTGCATGAAACACTGGGTGTTTCACAGAAGCACCAGTTCCAAATACGTCTGCAGTGTCCCTGAAGAGTCAGCATCCTTGGCACAATGGATTCTAGATAAAGATAATTTATTACAGTTGCTCCTTCAGATGGAGAGGCCCCGGGGAGAAGACGGTGCAAGTACGAGGAGCATCTCGAGCCACTAAGAGAGCTCAATATGTTTTTTTAAAGGCCTAGTTAGCTCGTCTTATCATTATCCCACTCCTGTCCTGAATGGGATAGATTACAGCTGCAGCTTTATTTCACGTCCTATCTCCATCTGCATTGCTACGTCTATTTCTATTGGCTAGTTTTCTTTCTCTTGTGCCTTTATTCTTTTCTCTCGTTTCCCAGCAAGCACGTTTCCCTTTCCTGCTGAGGAAATGTGGATAGGCTGTGTTTATCTGTGTGTCTTTAGTAGGTTAAAGAAGGGAAAAGCACAACAGTTGTGATGTAAAGTTGTACAATGTGTCTCAGTGCCAGCTCTGTGGTTTTTATGTATTTCTGTCTCTCTAGGTCCATGCACTTCGCACCTGGAAACTGATGGCCAAGAGAATAGTACAGCACTTAGCTTCTTGTAAAACCACAGCGTGTTATGTTTGTAAGAAATGAAACAAATACAATGGAAAGTGTCAGTTTATTAATTAGAGGTGGTGGTACTGCAGGTGTATCTATGTGTCCAGCTAGTTGGCTAACGTCAACAACACAAAAGTACCTGATGGGAACCAAAACCAGTCCTCTGTCAGGGGTTATGAGGGGTTACTAACTAGCAGACCCTACAACTTCCTCTTTTCAGATGTGCATAGGCCAGCAGACATTGAATTGAAGCCTCTATCCCTGGGATCTCCTCACCCTGCACAGTGAAAAGAGGCTTCCTTACTGAGGGGACTACTGTAACATGACGCTGTGCCAGAAGCAAACAGCTAATGGTATCAAAATGATTTGAAATCATCTGCTGTTTGTTTTGAAGACTTAAGTCTGAAATCCTTTCAAACATTGTGTAGTGTTGCGTTAAGCATCGTTGCGTGATTTAATTTAGAACAGTGCTGTCGAAGTTTGAAGCATTGTCCTTTACAGTTTATGAGGAAGATCAAGGATGCGTCAGTGCTATAATCAGAAAGTTTATTCCAATGGTTTTCTTTTATCTGTTGGTGTGTATTGCTATTCTGTAGTGCGACTTGTCTAAAAATGAAAGCTAAATTTGTAACACGTAACATGATTATTGTCTCATAAATATGCATGGGTATGCAATAATCAGGTTACTGCCACAAAGGAAGGTGGCTCTACAAGACGCTTCCAATACACTGAACAACAGGGTCTTTGATTCGAGGTCTTAGAAGTGCACCTGTCAGCCAAGATGCCAACTCATCCCAGCCTGAGCGCGAGTTGAGAATCTCCTTGTTCCCTCTGTCACTTCACACGAGCCTGTGCACTTCCACACCATCTGTCTCTGCTGCTGACAATCATTTTTGAGCACGCCCTGCACATGGAGAGCAGACAGACACCCAGCACTGAGCCAACTGCAGGTATGGAACTAGATGATGGAGCTGCGCCATAAGACCAGAGCTTTCCTTTAGACGGAGGAGCCCTGTGAAGCCTTCGTTCACGTGGGGATGAAAGAAGAGCAGGAGGAGGGAGGAGGACTGATAGTGTAGCACTTGGGTCTCGTGACTAGTCAATATGTTAAGTAGGAAAAAATAAAAAGCCCATTGACTTCATGTGTAGGGTGGGCAGAAGAGGTAAAAATATCAAGAGCACATGTGCATGTCTTGGTAGAACGCTGCCATGTGCCCTTCCTGCTGCGAGCACATGTGATATTGTAATAGGCTTGGGAATTAAGCGTTTCAAAGGACATGCTGAGCTTTTAGTGGCTCCTCTGTGAGCCCTCACTATTTCTTTCTCATATCTTACACTTTCTCCCCCCACACAGCCTGCTACAAATCTGTCCAGTTATACAGGGCAATCTTAAATGTGACACACACTTAGGTACGTGAATGAAGTGTCACCCGGTGTGTGTGTGTGTGTGTGTGTGTGTGTGTGTGTGCGTGTGCGTGTGCGCTTGGATCATCAGTGGACTCTTACCTTGAACAGACCGTGCCTGTGACTGTGTTGGCCTAGCCACACTCCACTGCCTGGGGTGAGCTCCATCTGCGGAGGGTCTATCACCCGCTCATAAATCCTGCCAACGACAAATCACAAGAGAAGGTTTGGTTATGATAACGGCACCGACACAAACACGTTTCTTTTTTGTCTCGGCCTGGCAGAAACACCGATCCAATAGCCGAATACCAGAGTAAATCCAACACAGCGTGTGCATGCGCGCCCTCTCCTCCCCTCTCACGGAAAGCCGTCGCTGTAGAGCAGAGGCTGCTCCCCTCAAGCATGACAGCCGGTCTCGCCCCACAGCTCTCTAACACAACATTGATATCTGGACCTGGGATGCAGGCTGGATTAACTGTGCAACTCCTGACACAGACACAAACGGGCTTCGGCATTACCAAGTCAAACATCCTCGCCGTCATTCAGCACCATATTTCCCGTACTGAGGTGGGCTTAATGATCCCGGTGAGCTCTGATGGGCTTCTGTGAGGATGTCAGAGAATATTTTTTCAGGTTTTGCGGTTCCTCCGCACGCAGAGAGACAACTGGAGTAGCAAGCTGATCTCTCTCTTTGTCTCTATTTTGGCTTCAATGAAAGGGTACTGCAGTAATTTAGCACTTGTTTTGATCTCTGTGACAGAAGAATTGTAACAATATTGTGGTCTTCACTTCAAGTAAGTAATAGTCACTATGCTGAGGATTAATCATAGTGAAGAGAACATACTTCTTGTTATTTGTGGCGTTGGGTTGTTTGGGGGGGTACAGAACAGGAAGATTTGTGAGCCAGAAAGGTCAGCAGCCTGGCAAGTGACTGGCCTTATATCACTGATATGACCAGCCCACACCCTGCACATAAATCACAAGCGTTTTTATGCTTTTTGGTTACACTTTAAGCTCCGTTAAACAATATCTTTGCTATTAACAGAGCAGAATGGCTCCCTGTAATGTAAAGATTGCTAGCAGCGCTAATCTTTGCAGCTCTGCAGTTTTAAAAGGTTCTGTCAGCGTTTGGTTTTGTAAGGGCACTCAGCAGACCCCCCCTCTATAAAACCACAGGCAGCTTAAACAAACTACTTACCCTGCACAAAGTGGAGATGAGACATTAAACAAGAAAACACAGTGTTATTTAGAAGCTAGCAAACTAGGACTATAATTGCTGCCAATATTCAGTTAATGTTTGACAGTAGTGGAAAGAGGTGGGCTCTGTTGGGATGTCTAATTTACTCCGTCTCTGCTGCATGTAAAAATCCATGAAATGAATCTTCGTTAGCCGTAGGAGCTTGAGATAATCGTGTATAACGTTTCAGAGTATGCTTCTTCTTTTTTCCGGCTTCCAGTAGTTAAACATTATCTAATGCAAAATTAATTCACTTTTAAGTTTTACATGTCTATTAATTTAATCAGTAGGACGTCAGATTATGAAACAATGATTTGATTCTAGTATCAGTAATAACTTTTAGCAGTCAAAGTCACTGCCTCTGTCAATCACCTCTAAATGTGCGTTTGCTTGTGAATATATCAGGTCACTACTGTTAAAACAAGGGAAACATTTATTTACTGTATGTGTCATATGATGTGCAGCCTTAACGGTATGAAAAATGTGACAGGATTAATAATTTATAAAACTGCCTTTCAATGTCAGGGTTTACTAATTATAGGCATTTTATTTTTAGGCATTTTCTAAAATAATATTATTTTATTTCTTCAATTTGAGATTGTAAATGGAGATTGGTTAATATAAAAATACGTACACGTGTCATGTGTACTCACGCGTGAACGCAGCAGCGTCTCTGCTGTATATGCTGAAGCTGCCTGACTTCCCACCTGCCGGGCGAACTGTCACTGCAGTAGCGAATGTAGAGGTCATGTGATTATTCTCTATTTTGTCTCACCCCCAGTCTTTCTACCGTTGCTTCCCTCACCTTCCCCTCTCGTCAGCAGCTCAGCAGCAAAGAGTGGGAGTTTCACAGAGGGAATGCTGGAGAGTGGCAATGCTAATTAGAATAGCGATGTGCTCGGGGGCATATTTGCATGCTCTGACACCACCAGCTAAAGCCATCAACAGCTAATTATAGGGGACATATACCAGCCAACATACTGTATAGTATAATTAACAGTGCTCCTCTATCACATTGGTGCAGGATTCAGTGAATATTAGCTACAGTTTGCAAAGCAGAGAATGGAGGAGAATGTGATAAAGCAGTGAATGCTCTGAACGACGTTACTACATTAATCATAAAAACTACAATCACACACATTGAAAATGGTTGGATGGATGAAAAACAGTGTTTTTGAAAATATATATGATTTGTGTCAACTACAATCCAGAATACTTACATACAGTAATTAGCTCTCTTTCAAGTACTCTACTTTCTATTATTAGTATCAGAGTCCCAAACTGCATTCAAACTGCCTATGCATAAGGGATTGACCAGAAATCAAGCAGAATGTCTATCTCAATGATATCACCTTCTCCAGCTGTATCAGAGCTTTAAAAACATTTAACTGAGAAACAGGTACAGGAAACATGATGTATGTGTCACTAAGGTTAGAACCAACAGTGATCATTCAGAGTGCACTTTAAAAGGAGACTGGTTTAAACTATTACACAGAGAAATGGAACAAGGTGGAGCAGAGTGACCTGATTATGAGGAACTGCAGACGACAACTCAGTCACATCCATCCAACCAACTCCACTATGCCTTAAACCCGTCCGACTGTTTACTGCACCGTGTGCAGCATCAAGTCCAGCTGACTGACATCATTGTTAATACAACATGACTTTGTTTAGCTGCTTGCTAAACTGCTTCACAAGTTCCTCTTATGCTGTATATTTTCTGATGAAATAGCTGTTCAATGAGTCTTTGCTGCTTCCAGACTTCTAGGACTTTACTGTCATGACTAACAACCACCGGTGTCAGCAAGTCAACCAGCACTGAAACCTTTAGATTACTTTAAATATCGCCTTAGCAGTGGCGCTGCTCCCGTAGCATCGACCGAGCATTATTAAAAAAAATAAAATAAAATTCTAATAAGATCTTGATGGAAGTGGATTGGCTTACAGGGAGTCCAAGACACCGCAGTGCCAGATGAACCAGACCCATCACTTCATCCATAAGCAGTAAAACAGGGCAGCACTGCTCCACTTTTACACTGCTCCTCTTAACCTTTATTAGCAACTGTGTCCACGTGGATGTGAGTGAGTGAGTGAGAGACTTGACTCTCGGCACAGAAGAGTCGGGCAGGTGTAGAGCGGCTCAGCCATCATTCAACTGAATGTTGAGGCAGAAGCAAAGAGAAAACCCTGAGATGTGGAGGGTGCAGCATTATGACCAGCCAGAGCAGTGGAAGCACCACAAAGCAGAGACTATATAAATCCACCTTCTCGCTACATAACACATATTTTGTTGACAGTCCACCTCAATAAGCTGCCAGGGTGCATCGTTTCCACCAATTTACCGACTGAATTGAATGAACTACCTTTAATCTTGGGCAGTCAGGATTTCAGCTACACTGGCTGGCTGTTTCCCAAGCTTGTCTTTAAGCTCCTGATAAGAGCAAACCCTAAAAAGTACCAACTAAACACCCAATAAAGCTGCAGATGCATTGAAAGGTCTGTCTGTCCAACTCAAGGATTACATGTCAGAAAAATCCAAAACGAACAGCTTTCATCTTCAAATGTGGGACATTATTTAGTTCCATTCATGGCTTCCCTTCAAAAGAACAATCTCAATCACAGTCTTCATTATCTGTTGTGCCAATATCTGTCAGCCACACTAAACTCCAGACCACTTCCAATTTTCCACTAGTTGAGCTTGAGACATTTTCTGTTGTGTTTGTGTCTTTCATCTGCCACAGAGAAATGAAGACACAAATGGGGAGTCTGCTGTCCCTTTTGAATCACTTGCCTCGCTGCGGGACAAAGTTCTCAAAGCTCTCCGTTAATCCTCTACCAAAAGAACAAGCTGGCATATGTCACATCACTGAAGGCGGGTGGGAGATTACTGGTTACTGTGGTGGTTTGGGAAGTTAAATAGGCTGTTCATGCTTTAAAATGCTTCAAAGACAGAACAGTTGAATTATTTGATAAAAAGCTTCATTGCATTTCATGCTATAACCACTTCTTTGTATTGTATCCACTACGAAGGGAATCAAAAATGCTGCAGCTAATAAAACCAGAGCACACAAAACATAACCACTCATGGTCCACGCCTCCACATCAGCTCACTCTTCATCATGACCCTGGAAGATGAAAACGTATGTGTTCACTGTAATTGAATTACTGTTGGATTATTTTTCAGGTTTTTTGCTTTAGACTCTATTTATTTGCATTTTAATTACATTAGTGTAATTTGAGTTTCTATGACGAATATCAATTTACAGCAAATGATTAAAGCTAAGAAAACAAGTGTCTTGGTTAAATGTAATACTAAAATATTACTGAAAATAAACTTCAACCCAGCACTGAAGTGTTTGTGTAGCATAAACCCAATGACCAATGAGATGTGGGTTCTATTTAGTTCCATTCATGGCTTCCCTTCAAAAGAACAATTTCAATCACAGTCTTCATTATCTGTTGTTCACTTTGTAAACCCAAAGTCCACACTAAACAGAACATTTATTTTATGGACAGTAGAAAAAAATCTGTGTAAGAATTAAGTTTCTGCCAGAACCTTTTTAGGCAAAACATTGAAATAGTTTATAAACATAATTCGTAGGGACAGTGTTGCTTGTTTTTCATTAGGTGCCCACAATAGAGGTTACATTATATGGTCTTTCAGGTGACCAAGTCTAGACATTCATCAGGACACCGGGCTCCCGATGTAAACGATCCATAACACAATGCACGACGCCGGATACGAATGTGAGCAGAAACATACTGTGAACAAAATACCATAAGCCAACCTTCCCTTTGTGAATACAAATTATACTCCACTAATTTTAATGTGCTTATAATAATTGGGCTGATTCTCGGTTACAGTCCATTTGCAGAGATTGGATATGAATTCCAGCTCATTTACATGTGAATCTCTATTCGGCTGCAGAGCCAACGCTCCTGATCAGCACTTTCCGCACACCAACACACTGTACATGCTGTTGTTCTTCCAACAAAAGTTTCATCCTCCAGTAAAATGACTGTAACAATGAACATAACCTGGCTGAGTGAAATCTGTGGCCAGGAACTGGCACTTCATCTGTTTACAAATCAAAAACACAACTTCAGCGTTAGCTGTTGCTACTGAACAGACAGTGAGACATAGTAAATGTCAGCACAGGGAATGCTCTGAGGGCAGCTGCAGAGCAGACGCTCCGTGTTTCCCTCTTGACGGTGTAGAAAAGAAACGGTTCTTAAGCTTGACCCTAGGGAGAGATCAAGAAATCCATTAGTGATAACTGAAATGCCTGGGAGGACGATGCATCTTCTCAGTATCAAGTGACTGTGATCATTTCCCGGTGCTTTTGTTATATGAAGTAGGCAACACCGTCACGTTTTAGACAAACTTCTCACAGATGAGTTCAATCTATTCACCACATATTCCACACTAACTGTTTTTACCAATTTAATTGGTAACTCTAAATTCCCTGTAGGTCTTTATGTATCAGCCATGTGACTGACTGGCGATCTGTCCAGATCTCTTACCTCTTGCCCAGTGTCAGCTGGGATGAGGCACTAGCCTTGACCTCGCAACCCTCAAGGATAAGCAGGTTTAGCTAACGGACGGTTGAATGGAAGTATACACAATAAAAGTTAATATCGTTAAAGTCTCATTCTTTAATGTTGGGCTGCTAAATTAATATAATGATGACAATAACTGCTAGTTGTAGCCCTATCCAAATGCTATGATGATGATAAATTGTGTTGTAGAAGTGGGATAATGCTGTGCTGATGTTATCGTACTTTCCTATTTGCATGACTGTAATGGAAGTGCACTGTATATTCAGGCATCTGCCACCACAGCTCTGTAGCGTCTCCTTTTAAAAGGCCATCGTTCGTCTCTCTCATGCTTCTTTAGTGCTGTGCATGAATCGAACTGTACCAGCTCCACTGAAACTGGAGCTCTGCCACCCACAGTGGTTGAAAGATGCCAGCATTATGCTTTAAGAAGACAGGCCTGCGATTTAAGTCAACACTGACATTCAGTGTTAAACCAGTCTGAGCTGTCGTCCAAGAGAAATGAAAGACCTCAAATCCCTAATGGATAAAATATGGGCAAGAAGGAATTTTAAACGTGGTTTTTTAAACATCTTGGCAGTATATGATGCACAAAACCCCAAAAGTATTAACAGTATAACTAACAGAAAAGAACTGGAGCATCCCCACTGAAAAACTATTGCCTAAAACTAGAGCATATCTTA
Source organism: Mastacembelus armatus (assembly GCF_900324485.2). Classification (NCBI taxonomy): domain Eukaryota; kingdom Metazoa; phylum Chordata; class Actinopteri; order Synbranchiformes; family Mastacembelidae; genus Mastacembelus; species Mastacembelus armatus. Next base: position 1,421,193 of record NC_046635.1, on the reverse strand, counting down.
ATAAGATGGCAGATGTGTCATGTTTAATGGATAAAATGACCCAAATTCTTCTACCACCAGCTTGGTGCAGGGGATAAGACTGGGTTTACCTACAGTATGTAGATAAAGGTAGAGTATAATCTGGCTTTGTCACCCAATTCCCAAAGGAACTGTACGCCTGCTTCCACTCTGTCTCAGATATCTGTAATTACTTCACCTCAACAATGACCTTATCTGTTGATAAAAGCTCCTGTCCTTTTCTGATAAAACATGAATACTGTGCAGATATAGTCAGGAAAAAAAAAACAGGAGATGGAGAGGAGGAGATGCTCCTGTAAGAATGTGTGTGTCCCCTGGGTCTCCTTGGTGCTGGAAGCTTCTCCTCTGTCCCTCTTTCTGCTAGTCCTCAGTGGCACCATGGGCCCAAGCTGGGGCATCTGCCTGCAAGAGGTGGGTTGGACCCTGCTGAGCTCGACACCAGGAGGCTACACTAATGACACACTTCATCACAGAAAGACTGTTGGGGAGGACTACCAAACACCGACTCTACATAGGGAATCATGTTTTGTTTTAAAGGTGAGGGTCACCATATTCTGCCTGAAAATGGGTGGGTGGGCTGTGAGGGGTGCTCAGCACTATATGCTGCTAAATTGTTCACATTCTACACAGTGCACCTTTAAAGTATTATCCCGGTTTAGCTTCGCCTTGGTGCAGTGATGAAGTGCATTTCAGGATGTGTCAGTACACTGTGACATCACAACAGACCTGACACTTCCAACTAGAAACTTCATTCTGGCCTGACATGAAGATACTCTGTCATGTGGAGTCTACAGCTACAGTTGTGTGGCTATATATCTGCCAGCTGTTATGTAGTTTGTACATACATGGCATCTAAACTTTAGTTCCAAGATCACTATGACATATCTTTGCATATGCTTTGCAGAAAACAACTGACTAAAAATGTGAGTCGCTCTTTATAGCTGTCAGTACACATTACCCAGGTGATCTCATAGTGTCATACATACATGTGCACTGAACTTTCAGAAACATTGTCATTGACACAGACTGATCCCATTTCAACACAGCAAGGAGCCTATAAAATAATCAAACTAATGGAAAAAAATATTATTGATGTAGTGGGCGAAAAAAGCAATTTCAAACTGATTAGCACCAGATTTATTTACATTATGATTATCACTTTACCAGTTCACAGGTTAAATTAATTTCAGGCGATGAGATGAGATGATGACAAATAATGGGAGTCCACAGTTGCATCAGCAGGCTTGAAATACTGACTGGAAATGCCAGTTAGATGTTAGATGTTAGGGTTGCCTGTGCAGCCTAACTCACACAAGGAATGCATTACAGAAAATCAATTGGAAAAAAGACTTTACCACTACTATTCATTGACATTTAAAAATTTCCTTCATTAGGCTGCCTGGGGCAGATGGAGTAATTATTCAGAAAGGCCTGTATGAGCTGCTATACTGGTACTACAGCCACCCATTGATCTAAATGTGGGTTGTTCTGCTGGAGTTACCCCATAGATTAGAGAACCGAGGACCACATCGTTTTCTCTGTGCTTTCACTGATCGGTCCTGTGCAGCTGTGACAATACAACCACCTGGTCAAACAAAAAAAGCTTCTGGTCAGAGTCGCCAACTGTTTCTCGAAAAGGACATGGGCAACGGTGTCAAGGTTACAGGCAGCATCATGTTGCATTATTAACTTGATCTAAGTCATTATCATTCTTTGTGCAGCGCTCTTCTCTTAGCTGGGGCACCAGAGATCAGGTAATGAAGTAATGAATGCTTGCTGCTCTGCTGAGCAGCACTGGCACTGCCCTTCACAGGAAATTAAAATGTTACACCTGAATTTCTCATTCGGAGCAACACTTCACGCACGGTTTAAATATGAACTAAACCCACGCATACGACATAAACATTAAAATATTAAGATGCAGAACAGCAACAAAGGGCATTCTACACTTGGAAAATAAATAAGGACCAAGAGAGGTTGATGGACAGAAATTAACAGTACTGTCAGATGAGGTCTAGCTATATTGCAACTGTATCATTAATCCAATGTTCCCTTCCAGTCTACCAGCCTTGTGCTTGTCCTAATGATACTTTTGGTCAGGCTGATGATCTGCTTAGCAGGTAAGAAAAAAAGAATATACCTTCCAGCTCACTGGCTTCATTAATGAGCAACGCAGAATGTCATTTTCTGCCTGCTGGACACAAAAGCAGTTGTATCATTATGACATCTTTAAGGTGGAGAGCTCCCAGTGTCTCCTCTCGCTTCATTAGGCAAGTGCATAATGAAACAGACAATATTTCCTAACCTAGGTCGAACTGTACACCTGGAAACAGGTCTGCTGTCATCAGATCTACCACACATCACTCAGCATTCAGAATCGTGATCTTCGTATCACTTAAAGTTCAGAGTAGAGAAGGATCTAAACTATTTCAGGTGACTGTGTGGCATAAGTGTGAACATGAACACCACTGCAGAGGAGATTCATTCATTCATTCACTACATCTATTGATTGTTTCCATTGTCAATCCATCCATCCATCATCTGTACCCCCTTAGTCCTAACCAGGGTCCCAGGGATCTGCTGGAGCCTATCCCAGCTCTCTCTGGGTGAAAGGCAGGGGTCCACCCTGGACAGGTCCCCAGTCCATCACAGGGCCACATAGAGACAAACAACCTCACACACTCACACTCACTCCTATGGGCAATTTAGAGTCACCAATCAACCTGACATACATGTTTTTGGACTGTGGGAGGAAACCAGAGTACCTGGAGAAAACCCACACAAGCACAGGGAGAACATGCAGACTCCACACAGAAAGGCCCCTGATGGGTTTCAGACCAGGAACCTTCCTGCTGTGAGGCAACAGTGCTAACCACTAACCCACCGTGCTTCCCTCCTGTCAATTAATATCTTCAGATAATGTCAAAACATCTATCACATGTTCCAGGATTTCACTTCTAATTTTAGGAGACTAAAGGTCCAAAGATGTAAATTTCCTGTGATAAAAAATAAAGAAAAGGGTAAAAATTCTGACATTAGAGAATCTGGAAGCAAAGAATGAAAAAAAAAAAATTTATTCATAATCAAATTTGTAAATTATTTTTCAGTGGTTGAACTAATAGATAATTCAAGCGATCATCGGTGCTTAAACACAAATGCTGAACAGGTGAAAAGTCACTTGCATTTTTCACATGATGCGAAACACAATCTTCACACAATCTGTAATCGGAAAACATTATGTTCCCCTGTGCCCATTTCACAACATTTTATAAGACTGTGTGTTATAATAGTCAGCTGTTTTGAAGACTTAATTAGGACATCATTCAAGCCAACTACCATGAGACAGAAAGAGAAACACAGAAAGTGGATAAAAGAGGCAACAGGGAGAGCTAAAATATTTAAAAGAGATTTTTAAAGAAAGTCTACTGACAGCTGCACTGTGATTTTGCGTTCAGTGTCAATGCTTAGAGGTGAGGTGGAGGTTTTTTTAAAAAAAAAAAAAAAAAAAAAAAAAAATCCTGGCCAGTGGCAGTTTATTCCTAATGAAAGCAATAACAGCTCCTCTTTCAGCTGCAAAAACAGCTCATTTAGGCCATAAGTACATCTTAAACATTGATGTTCCTGGATGATTTATGGGCCAAATGAGATGAATAATGTAGATCAGACTACATTGTTAGCCAAGCACCTGGTTAATTCAGGCCACGTAAACGCCTCTTCATTACTACGTCCTCATGCTGTTCAGGCATCTGCTCCTCTAACCGTGGCTCAACCAAGAAAACACTGGCCTCCATCAGTCATCATTTAACAGGTAGTTTCAAACAATTTACCTGGCTGGCGACGCTATAAACCAGCAGTAATAATCGCAAAATAACAATTTGGAAAAAACCTTGAAGGATAAGGTCCAATCTGGCATGGTTTTCTGGTGCTAATTGGCCGAACTGGTCATTACGTTTCAAACTGCCAAATGAAATTTGGCACCTTGCTGCTGTCTGCCCCAAAGCGAGAAGGTTTCAGTTGGTTTTTTTTTTAACCTTGTGCTGAACAGTTGCTAAGTCGAGGTTGAACCGCACCCTACGAAAATGTTAAATTCGTCCTAAAGGTAGAGCTCGAGAGAAGAGAAGATCCTGGGGTCATCATTGTATCTTCACTACGTTTTAGAATTTCTTGTGCTGACCCACTGCTGGTGCTACAGGACATGCCGACAGGATTCATCCTACAGGGTCCAAAGGCATCCACAATCTGCCATGTGCAGATCTAGTATGGAAAAAAATGAACTGAACATTTGTGCCCACTGTAAGACAGTATTCAGGCGCAGTGGTGCTTTGAGCTAAATGCTGAAAATGGCAACACTACCATACCAATGTTTAGCAGCTCTGATGTTTACCACGTGCACCATCATACTGTAGTTTAGCACAAAGTAGAGTTGAGTAGAGTTTTACAAGCATTTGGTCATAAAACAAAGTTAATGGGCCAGTATAAATTCCAATATAAATTTTCATTTTAATTCTAAGATAATTGTATAAAACTGAAGGGAATCATTAAAGCTGTTCAAATTAATGATTCAAGAATATCAGTACCAGGGGATTATTAACGTCACCGAGGTAAGTCCTCTGGAAACCATCAATATCTGTGCAGAATTAGATGCGATCCAACCAATAATTTAGTTTCACTATTCCAGTCTAGACGAAAGTGGTGGACTGCCGTTTGACCAGCAGGCCAACCGAGCAAAGCTGCCATCCCTGGTGCCGTCCTGCTGGCATGGTTCAGACATTAACAAGTCTAATATTCATTTTTGTCTGGGAACACCTGTGTAAAACATATAACAGTCTCTCGCTTAAGGATAAAGACAAACAACATGAGACTCAAATACAGAAGAAGAGGAGGCTATTTTAAAAATATCTGTATCTCCATCGTGAGTCAATGTTTGATATTCTAAACGTATACATGCTAACAGTATTTGTGTTATTATTAGAAACATATATTGTGTGTTTATGAAAATATCATCTGTGTTGGAACAGCATTCGCTGAGAAACACTTAACAGTAATCTAACATTTAGGAAAAAGCTAATAACACTAACACTAACACCATATTTGTCTGGTCAGCACTTAGTCCAGACTCTGAAATGTAGGCATAAGATATTAAACGTAGGACTTTTTATAAAACTTCCAAATTTCCAGCACATGTTCCCCAGAGCAATAACCTAGTCCAATCCAGACGTGTTATGAGCTTTTGGCCACTGTCAGGCCAAAATGTTTGTTCTGTCAAGCAGTTAACCAATTAGAAAGGTGGTGATTGGTTGGGGACCAAGCTGTTTTTCAGCGACCCTGTGGTTTTTACTCTAGTACTACTCTCAGGACAAAATTTATATTTCAGCTCTATCAAGGCTTCTGACCTATATTCATACTGTGGGTGCTAGCGGGCCTGCTAGGCTTGGAGAAAAACTAATTCCTGTACACAATCCACTAAGTGAGAGACAGTTTGCAGGCAAAGAACAAAAAAAAAACCAAAAAAACAAAAAGCAAAAGTGGGGTTGAGAGGATCTTGAGAGGGGGGCTGCTTTTGTTTGGTGCCAATTTCTGTGCTGTACACCCTGAAGAAAGAAGCCAACGAGGAGGAACGAGTTCCTTTCAAGTCATTCCTATTGAAGGCTGGCTTTCATATAACATCTAAAGATCACACATGCAGCAGAGCTCTGGCTAAACTGGAAGCCGAATGTGAAGCGGCACCAGAGAGGCAAAAAGAGAGCTGGCAGCAGGAAATGAACCACGCTGAGAGCAAGCAAAGGCCCCTCTGGGAAACACCAGCCAGTCTGCACATGAAATGACCTTCTGCAAGTAGGGGACAACCGTGGTTCTAATTGACAGGCAGAGCCAATGTCATTACTGTGATTAGCTATTCAAGTCCAAAACAAAGAGCTGACTCTGGGTATGTGAAGAGAGCGTATGTACTGGGTGTCTGCCACTAATTCAATTAGGAAAATTTGGAGATTGCAATTACATACCACAGTTATATAAGCATGTGACCTTGTCCAGACTGCAGGTAATATTACACAAATGTGTTTGAGAGCAAAGTGACCTACAGTATGTTCCCAGGAAATGAGTCTAATACTGACAGGTGGAGGCGGTGGAGGGCTGAAAAAGTCGGTATGAGGAAAAACGCTCTGCAGCCATGAATACTTGAATACTTATTATTATATAATTATTATTTCTAAATGTCTGAGCTGCTCATTGAAATGCTCCTAAAATGCTGCTGAAGCAAAAGAGAAAATCCATTTTTCACGTGGACGTGAGTTTTTTTCCTCACAGCAGAACAGACTGATATCCAGTGTCAGTCTGGCCTAATTTATTCATTGAAGACTAAAACAACAGGAAGCATTTACATCCATACAATCAGGGACACATTGGAATCATTGGAATGAATTTAACTGAAGTATATCCATGAACTTTGAACTTCAATGAATTTTGACACCCATTTCTGAATAAAAACATCTACAAATATTCAACTGAGATACTTTTTGCATTATTGAAAGAAGTTTAGATATTTTAAGGGCATTTTGAACAAGAGCACCTCTGCTTGTTGTAATAATGAGTCCAAATGGAAGCCAAGCTGTGGACATGTAAGGCCAAGTCTTCTTAGCGTCTGAACTCAGTGGAATAAACATTTCTCATTTCTTACTGGCTGATACAGATGGAAGATTACACTTAAAACAGTTTTAAACATTTTTACCTGAGACTGGAATAACTTAGGGCAGCACGGTGGGTTAGTGGTTAGCAGTGTTACCTTGCATCAAGAAGGTTCCTGGTCTGAAACCCATCAGGGGCCTTTCTGTGTGGAGTCTGCATGTTCTCCCTGTGCTTGTGTGGGTTTTCTCCAGGTACTCTGGTTTCCTCCCACAGTCCAAAAACATGTATGTCAGGTTGATTGGTGACTCTAAATTGCCCATAGGAGTGAGTGTGAGTGTGTGAGGTTGTTTGTCTCTATGTGGCCCTGTGATGGACTGGGGACCTGTCCAGGGTGGACCCCTGCCTTTCACCCAGAGAGAGCTGGGATAGGCTCCAGCAGATCCCTGGGACCCTGGCTTTCAGGAAAAAAACGGGTATAGAAAATGGATGGATGGATGGAATAACTTAGTCTTTTCAATTACTGTCATAGTTTTCTTGTTTTTCTGCCGAAGTCATTTTGAGTCCAAATTAAAAGTCTGTCATTATGATGATGACAATTATTACTATTATTATAATCATTACTTGTAGTAGAAGCCAGTGGTGTAGCTTTAGGCCTTTATTTCTGTAACAGCTCCAGCTGATTTCAGCAAATAAACACACCTTCACAGGGATTTTGTTTAGAGCCAGCTCACACTAAGTAGAAAATCATGGATGTGAATTGGAGGCACCGGAGGATTACCACAGATGTTGTTTCTAATTACTAATTTAGATTTTAAATTTATGTCTGTTCAACTCAAATCTTATATTTTTTATTCAGCTTCAAAGTTAATGTTTGACCTCTAGTTTGAAAATGAACTTAAAGACGTTGAAGTGCTAAAAAATTGAAATCTTAACATCTACAATTCAATGACGGCTGAGTGTGCACCATCTGGTCATGGAAATCAAGTATGACTGAAAGTTCATGACACTTTAAAGTCAGTCATTCTAAAACAGTATTTTGATTGGTTGATAGCTTTATTTATTATAAACTAATACTCTATAGTTATTCTTTACATTAGCATTTTTTAGTAGTAACATTGATGCGATCAATAATTTTCATTTTCTTCATTTTTGTACAATATTATAATGTAAATCTAAAGGTCAGTGCAGATGGAAAAACGTTTCCACATCTTTATTCTCCTCAGCGTCACACGTGCGACAGTTTATTTTTAATCAAAAAGGATGAAACTGAGAACATTTCTATGAACTCTCCAGTTTCTGATCCACCTTCAGATTATAACCAGGATCTAACCCAAGGTAAAAGCCTTTCTGCCCAGGTCTGCCCTGTTAAAGCAGGTTTAGAATCTCAATGGGACTTTCTTCATTAAATAAAGGTTAAATAAAAAGTAAAATAAAAGTCCTTTACTTGCACATAATGACCCTTGTGGTGCGATTAAACAAATGACAGGTACAAACTGAAGCTGTTGCCCAGCAGAAAGTCTGAGCATTAACATCTTGTATAAAAACAGCATTAAACACACAGTGGAAGGGACGGGGACATCTCAACAGATACAGGGTAATGTTGCTGCGTCACTAAATGTGGATTTACTACTGTAGGAGCCTAATCAGGAGAATGAAATATGACATTAGGAGGAGATTCATTTGTGTTCATTTCCCAGAATTCCCTTTGGTAACATCCAAAGAAAGGATGCATGTGCTCAGGAAGACGTTTTTTCCAGTCGTCTCTTGTTTCAACCAAATCTGGCTCATAGTTATATTTCTTTGATTTGTTTTTTGGTTTTGTTCTGTTGATTTTTTCTTTTACTCTGAGAAATAACTAAGCAAACCCCTGACATCTTTTCATTTTGTTTACCATTTTCATCTACATTGCAGTTGCTTGAAATAGCGAAAAGCCAGAATAAACATCAGCCATGCTTAAAACCATCACTTTGCTCCTTCGTTGTTCATTTTGCTCAAACCTGTGGAACATGCACAGTGAGGTTTTACTTTTTGTTCCTGCTGTTGGTTTGTCAGTGCTGTACATTTAGGACTCTAGAAGGCACAGGTTATTAGAAATCACTACTTCCTTATTCAGATGTTAAAGCCACACAGAGAGTGTCAGGCTATTGGTGAGATTAGCAACCAGTGATGCTGACTGGAAAACTGAACAGGCCTGATTTGAACCACGTATAAGCAAGACAAGTGGGGCGGCCACTGTAGCTTAACCGGAGTAGGCACAACACAGATGGAAGGTTGAGTTATTCACTACTACTAGGACTCATTTACTATTTATTACTTATTGCTTTTGCTACAGGATTACTGGAATTTCCCTTCAGGGATTAATAAAGTCCATCTGTCTGTCTATCATATGTAAGGATAACACCAGAGCTACTTCAGAGGAAACTGCCTTATCAAGCCAGTAGCCCGTGACACTGCAGCCGACACAGAAACAACACAGGGCTCTTTGCTTGGGTGATGGGAGCTGTTAAAAGCTTAATAGTATTGGGGCACAGCAGATTTCTGACACCACAATCATTGTGTAATATCCACTTTGGGCCCAGTCATAGGTCAAAACATTGTTTAATATAAATCCATAGGAATGTTCCACCGATGTTGGACACGTTTGACTGGGCACTGATCACTGCCAAGTCTGCACTTGGTCGGAATATGGCAAGTGGGTGACAGCGACTGACCCACCCACAGGCAGACATACGAGTGGCATTGATCTTTTCATCTAACTCTTGGAAAATATGTATATTTCACAAAATTAAATGCAGACATTTCTTAAATATAATAATACTGGTTAGCAGCATGTTTAGTATTGTCGGCCCAGCAGTCTTTGCATCGTAACCACCAGCCCTGTTTACTTTCTGTAAGTCTTTCCTTCTATATCACAGTTTGGGTGTCAGACAGGCATCACAGATCAACAGCTGTCGCAGAAACTCTACCCTGTAAAAGTGTACCTGAAGATGTGAGGATGAACTGAATCCTATCACAATTATGGCCGCTTCAAAACATTTAATGAGGCTTGAAATCAATAACGTGCTATTCAGTGCACAAATCAAATTCAAGGCTAATGAGTCTGCCAATTTGCTGTGAATGGAGAAACACTTGAGAGGATTGAGATGATCAGGTTAGCAGCAATATATATTTTTTATTTTTCATGTTCTTTTGAGGATTTTTCTTCTGCAAAGTTTTCTTGGTTGTTGTTCAGAGAGCACGAGAGAACACCTAGGGCACTAATACCACCCATCTATCTTTTGTCAACAACATATCTAATAAACGGTCACGAGGGGAGATGGAGCTAATCCCAGCTGAGACTGGACAAGCGGCAGGATACACCTTCGACAGATCACCGGTCTATCACAGGCCTGACACGCAAGAGTCAAACACTCACATTCACACGTTCGGCCAATTAAGAGCCTCCAATTGACCTAACCTGGAGCCAGAGCACCTGTAGAAAGTCCAAGGCAAGTTTATTTATATAGCACAATTCAAAGTGCTTCACAGAAATAAAAGACAAGTTAAAAATACAAAGAATTAAAAGTGAAATTAATATTAAAGGAGACTGAGTGCAGATAAATCACTTTGGATAAAACACTGTCAGTTGTCATATGTTGTAGGCCACACTAAAAAGAAAAGTCTTTAGCTTGGACTCAAACATTGCCAGAGATGAGGCCTGTCTAACATCATCAGGAAGACTAGTCCAGGTTTTAGCTGCATAGAACTGAAACGCTGCTTCTCCCTGTTTAGTCCAGACTCTGGGCACGAGCAGAAGGCCTGTCCCTGATGGTCTCAGAGTTCGAGATGGTTCACATGGCACCAACATGTCAGAGATGTTCTGTGGTGCTGAGCCATGAAGAGACTTATACACAAGCAGGGCTGGTTTAAAGTCTTTTCTCTGAGCGACAGGAAGCCAGTGCAGAGACCTGAGAACAGGAGTCCACACATACAGGGACAGAACATGCTAACTCCACACCTTTCTGCTGTGAAGCAGTAGTGCTAACCACTGCACTGCATAATCAGAATGCAAATAATCCAGGCCTTATATAAATTATCCACATTGTGCCCTCTCAGAAGGTTTGATGGTAATTCTGGACATATCCTGTTCACTAAGGTATGTCCTTCTGTAACAAAAGACTCAGATTTAAAGGATTTAAAACATGCACATATTCTAGTCTACAGCATAAAATAAAACTAAATATAGTATGATTTAATCATTTTTCAGCCCTTTGGGCAATCAAGACTAGAGAATTTGAGATCTCGTTTGTATTCACTGAGAGAAGCATCCAGCACTGGTGATGTTAAAGGATATGAGCCGACAATGCAGAGGTCATTGCTATGTGGGCAGTGCTACACCAAAACATTGTAGAGAAACAGTTTAGCTGCAGTACTTTTCTCTGTTTTTACTTTACTTATTATTTTTGACCACACAGAGAGAACAGTCTGACTGTCTAGCTGAATCCAGAGTTGCCAGCCTTTGGCTCCAGCTCATGCTCTTGCAGGTTGTGGTGAAGTGCATTTGTGTAAACGTGTGATCGGGGCTGAGAGCAGCTGCAGATCAGGCGACTGGCCTCCCCCCCCCCCATCTACTGCGAGAGAGCCTTGGTTAACGTTGCAAAATTCACACTCCCTCACTTCTATTTTCCAAGATACGCTTCACAAAGCTCTGCAAAACGTCCTAATATAACTGCTCTTTAATAATTGAAAATAACCAAATGAACTGCGCATCAAAAATGAGTTGTTACCCTTAGAAAGACTCGGCTGCTTGCTCCGGTCACTGACCTGGTTAAAGAAAATGTTCTGTCAATTCCAGCAACATTAATTTGTTGTTTTGTAAGAGGACATGTGCTTATATAACTGAGACTCATGTGCTCTCAAAATGCTTTTTCTAATACATGCATGAATTAACAGTCAAATAGTATGTAGCTGGATTTATTTTAACATTTGTCAACCACTTAATACTGACAAAATAAGATACTAATGGAGAGTAGATGTAGTTAATGTACAGCTGCACACAAGAAAAAAAATAAACATTATCCAACTCAATATACTGTATCGCACATTAGCATCAGCAAATATACAAAATTAAACTGCAGGATGACTGGGGTATAATAAAAAGTAATCATCACATTTTTCTGGCCTTTAGTGCAAAGTATTTTGGAGTGAAAGGTGAAATTATGTGCAAAGGGGAGACGGGACAATTCATATTTTTTTATTAACTTATTTTTATAGTTACATATGGATTTAATGCTGATCAGGGGGTTCACACGTTTTGTAAGGAGCTTTAGGCAAATCAGTGAGTCATGTTTCAATCTGTTTAGCAGGTGCTTGTTTCTTAAATTTCTTTTGTTTTTAATTCAGAGGTTTGTTGTCACAGGGCAGATGTTTAGGAGCTCAGACTGTTTGATACTGATAGGGGCTGGTAATGGACTGGCTGATATAGTTTGCCAGTAATGTTTTTATTATATGCACCGCACTGACAACTGCGAGACATGAGGGAAAAAAAACAATGCTTTCAACACAAAGAAATAAAAATAATACATAATAGATAAAACGAGATAAAAGAGACAAAGAGAATACTAAAATAGTAGCATTATGTCTGGAACATGACAGGGCTGTGTTACACAAGCAAAAACAAGCAGCACTGGTCAGACAAAGGGGGGGGGTGGGGCTGGATAAGTGTGTTTTCAGGTAGGATTTAAAAACAGGATTGGTGTTAATTCCCTTTCAAACAGTGAAGCTCAGTATCAACGTTCGGTTTCATACCAGTCACAGGCCCCACCATGACAAGTGGCACTAAACGAATCAATTCACTCATTTAACTCAGCTCCCAACCGAAGAGCTGTAAGTAAGCAAAATGTTTTGGTTTCAGTTCTTTTCAATTACATTTTGAGCCTTTCTCCCTAATAACACCACGGGCCCATATGACAGACAGCCACCGCGGTGATAATTAATCGACAAACCACCGGCCTGATGGGAATAATAGGTGTCTGGAAAGAATCAATACCACAAGGCAATCCTCCCGTGCATCATACAGCTTTTCATTCACAAGAGGTGACAGAGCATTACCGCTACTCAAATTTACAGTGCTTGTTCACAGTGTGTCTAACAACTGCATTAAGAAAAGGACATGTGACGCCTTCCTGGCTCTCAGGAGGGAGTGTGAGGACTGAGAAGGATTGTCACAGCTGAAGTGCATGTTTATAGATCAGCTCTGACTGAGTGCTTCTTTAGAAAAGGACCTTCACTGTGCAATCGATGAAGCGATTATATCATTGTTACCTTCCACTTCATCATGGAACAGCAAGCTGCACACATTCTCTAGGCTATATAAATATACAGTCCTTCCCTTACACAGTGTGTGTGTGTGTGTGTGTGTGTGTGTAATAATTTGTCCTTGGATGTATCATTGTCCACACTGTGGACTGTTAACAATCTGTCATGTACGCTGAGATAGTGGCTAACAAATATTTATCTTGATAAACAGACAACTCATTAGACGTGTCACTTCAAAGGAGCATGGGAAAAATTAATCAGCAAGCAGCTCGTGACAGAGACATCAAGGTGTGTGTGTGTATGTGTGTGAGTGTGTGTGTATGTGTGTGTGTGTTACCTGTTGCAGTCGACATGCAGCAGCAGATGCGAGGCGCTGATGGTGAGAGCGATCTTGTGCCACTGGCCGTCGGCGAGACGGTAGGGAAAGGACTCGGAGCGCGGCTTGCCTTTGAAGCGGTAGTGGTAGCGGATCTCCTCTCTCACCCCGCTGCTCTCCAGCTCAAAGTAGCTGCAGGGGAAGAGGTCAGAGGTCAGAGACACTCCTGTCCTGGTACAAGGTCCTGTGCAAAGCAGGTCAGTGAATTATTTTTGTTAGGAATAAAATAATTTCATAGATTCATGTTTCTGAAGTAAAACATCACTGAACTAGTGCTGAAAAAAAAAAAAAAAAAAAAATCAGGTGATTAATTACCAAAATCCCAAACATTCTCCTTCTTCTTCATCTTTTGAACATAGTTCATCCTCTGAGGGACATAATAAGTCAATAAAATATTAATATGTCAATTTGAATGAAATATTTTAAGTCCTTTTGTAGTGGTGGTCAGCTGCATATTATAACGTGACTGGAGAAAATAGTTTTCTGACGAACTAACCATCCAAATACCAAAATTCGTCTTAGGGTTCTAGTGGTACTGCAGCAAAATATATTTAAAATTATAGTTAATAAAATATCACAGTTAAATGTCATTAGGCCTCAAACCCAGTGTTTGTGTTGTGGGGAAACCAAAAGTCATATCTGGCAGACTACAAAGATTTGTTGATATTTACTAAAAAGGACACAGCAGGACGTTATCAACCCAACAGAAAAAAGTACATTTATTTCTGTTTCATCCCATTATCCTCAGTTTGTGATGTGACATGAGGCGTTCAACCTGCAGATCATCTCGCCATCATGCATCCACCATCACAAGCCACACACATCGGAGAGCCAGCAGCCCGAGCGCCGCAGGCAGCCAATCATGACATTTCAACTTCCCTGTGGCAGCAAATGACCTCACCACTGGAACCCCTGGCACCCCAACACACACACACACACACACACACACACACACACACACACACACACACACACACAGACAACATATACCGTACTGTATATGACAAACACAGCACTCATAACCTGAACCCAGCCAGAACTTGGCCTATCCCAATATATTCTGGCCCAGAAACACACAGACTCACACACAGGCCCACAGAGATCAAGCCCATTCAATACCAGAGCTCAGCAGTTCTCATGCATATTTATGGAAAGGGAGATTGGACCCACTCCACAGAATATCAATTGAGGCTGTGGGCCAACAGATTTATCCATCTTCCTGTTTAGAAAATGAATGAAACTGAGAAGAACTCATAAGAACTGAACACAAACAAAACGCCAAAGACATTAAAGGATGAAACAGCAGCATCATTTTCACACTGACCAGGTTTACATTGAGACTGATGCCCTCAAAGACATAACGCTATGATGCAAGCACCACAGCACAGCATCGGACACATGGCATAAGCCAGTGCAGTCGCAGTCAGTTACAGTATGATAACATTATATTCATTCATTAAGTACAGACGCTACACGTTTGAGCAGGATGTAAACAAGCCCGACCGCTTGAAATAACATACGAAGACTCACCTCATGCAGGTAGAGATGGTATTTGAATATTTTAAGGTGCTGAGTGTGTTGCCATTAGGCTATGACTATAGAGACTCCTACCCCAGAGACAACATGCCATCTGAAAATATTCAGATCTGACTTTATGTGACATGTGAAAGAAAACATTAGTCTGTATTATACCAAGAGTAAAGATGAGTAAATCCACAGTTAGAGAAGAAAAGAAAAGAAAAGAAAAATAAAAGGCAAAGGAAATGAGGAGGGGGTGTTGTAGGATTCATCTCACAACGCTCCAACCTTTCCACGGTGCTAATGATGGCCCATCAGCCCCCCACACAGCATGCTATGGTAATACTAAAACAATTATCACTCAGCAAATTAACAAGCATCACAGGGAAATGTTTTTCTACAACATTAAATTGCATTTGCACAGATCAAGTAGCAGTTGCTTACTTGCATGTGTGTGTGTGTGTGTGTGAGAGTGTGAGAGAGAGAGAGAGAGAGAGAGAGAGAGAGAGAGAGAGAGAGAGAGTCAGCATGGGTATGGCTGGCCAGGTCGGCTGTCTTTGTACAGCATGTCATCACCATGAAATTAAATGAATACATCACTCTGCGGCTGCGTTGGGCACCAACCTGACAGCTCGTCTCCATCAAGCTGCAGGAGGCTTGTCAGCTGGAGAAGAATCATTTGCATCGGGTGTGGAGTAAAAGGAGAAAGAGAGCTCCCCAGTTTTACCTCCTCCACTGACAGAAGCTTCCTCGTGGCTTCAAGAGCCCTGGAATCACTGAACGGGCAGAAACACTGCTATGCTGCGTTGACTCATGAAACAATCATCAGAGGCATTACCTCCACTTCACAGCAAGCCTTTACTTTATGAAGCATTTAGTGGTGACTATTGTATCCCTGCATTACGACATACTTAATGAAGGGGAATAATCTATTGGCAGGCGGTCCATCTATAAAATAACAGTCTAGCCTGACAGAAAAAATATCCGTTTTGTGCTTCTCAGGACAAAACATAAACAATGACCCATTTTACCATTCACCATTTAAAGGATTTCTTTTCACCGCTTCTTTTCATTGCTTTTTCCTAATGTCAGCTGCGTGGATCTAAAAGCCCCTTAATGTTAGCATCCATGGGTTTCCAAAAACAATCATCTTTGCCTATGAAAGAAAACAGGGCCAACTGTGGAAGAGAGACACTGCTCTATGATTAGGATAGGTTTAGATTTTGCTGTTATAACTAAGCTGCACAATAGGCCAATTACTTCTGAAGAATACGCTTGTTTATGTATAAGCTCTGGGCAAAAAAGAAGAATCAAAATTCAGCCTAATAGTTGCTGATGAAAAAAAAAAATTGTTTTTACCCAATAGCTGGATACATGTCACAGAGTAAAGAAAAGAAAGATGGATATGATGAGGAAGGTTTTCTCTGCTCTGAACAAAATTAACTTTTTCTATCGACAGTAGATAGATTCCTTTTATACATGTGAAAACATATCAGGACCATGGGGGGCTGTGCTTTCCGACTTTAGACAAAATGCTGCACTTCTGAGCTCCACTAGCAGCAACATTTCAAAAGCAAAAAACTTTGTTGGCCAGTTACAATACTACTATGTTGAGATTTTCCATCCATCCATCATCTGTACCCCCTTATTCCTAACCAGGGTCCCAGGGATCTGCTGGAGCCTATCCCAGCTCTCTCTGGGTGAAAGGCAGGGGTCCACCCTGGACAGGTCCCCAGTCCAATGTTGAGATTTTTGCAATCTCTATTGCTGCTTCTGGTAATCGATACCAGACTCTATGGACCAGCATGTCATGGCCTAAGAACTGTGCAAGTCGATCCAGTTCATTGTCTTTTAGGTTCAGAATCTGGGACAAAGTCGCAACATGTTTCCGTGGACATTCAGGGATCTGTGCACCATACTGAGGTGGAAAAACACTGATGCAACCTTGGTCTGCCAAATAGAAACATGCATCTCTCTCGTCCACAAGCAGATTTAATGAGCCGACATGTTCAGGATTTAACAAAACAGCAGCTTAGTCATAGTCAGTCTAGGATTGTAGATTTCAGGAATTTAAAACCCCTGAACTGGGACACAGCTTTAGGTTTTGGTTTTATTTCTACAGTTGTTTCTTGAATAGTCCAATAGCACAATGACCCTCTTCATTTTTCTCTCTCTATCACTCTTAGGTTTACATGATAAAAAGAACACACACACTTAAACAAACAGTAAGTCAAAACCATGATGAGACAAAAAGAAAATAATAATAATAATAATAATAATAATAATAATCCTGACCATCATATCTTTAACCTAAACCACAGCACCAATGATCACTACAGAACCTGTGGTGGGAGAAGCTAATACTGACGATAAATCATTATAAACACACAAATGTTGCCAAGACAGTGTGATGCTTTCACACTTTTGCTGCTCTGTCAAACATTTTCAGACACTTATTTCACAGAAAAACGTCTCATTTGCCTCTGGTGTAACAAAATTGTAAGATATGTGTTTATTCGCTTTCTGGCAGAGAGAAAAATGAAACGCTGATGCCATCCTTATATCTCTCTTTTATATAATCATTACAGCCAGCAACTGGTTAGCTTAGCATAGCTCTCCCTAATAGTCACACAATCTGTGGCATTGATTCTTGTTTGGGAATGGGAACATTTTGGGAATTGCACATGTTAAAAAAGAGACTTTCTTTAAAGTACAACCAGAATAAACCTCAGGAACACAAACTACTTTTATTTTTATCCATCAGACTATCTTCTAACCCTCTGTTGGTAAATATATTTTGAATAAAAACAGCTAAATCTAAAAGAAGTTATGTTTCCTGGGAAAAACAAAGTGGGATTTGAAAATGACGTTTGATGTCAGTGCTGATATGCAGGTGATATGCACAGAGCTGGTATGTTTTAAAGTAACGGCTGATCTTCTCATTAGCTCACAAACACATAAAGAAATATTCAAGCTAGGTTAGCACTAGTGATGATATAATGGCTTTAATAAAGGGAGACAGAGGAGTGCCATAATGCCTCTCCCCGTTTTCTTATCATAAATGTGCTGAGATTGGGAGATGTAGTGACTCAAACTGCTGAGTAATAAATAAACAGCGACAGTGGCAGGGTGGCAGGTTGTGTCTCCTGAGATGGAGTCTGTGGGCTGTGGAAAGGTCTCAGGAGAGCAGCAACAGTTCTGGGAAGAAGCAGATGAGGTGACAAGTGATCTTCATCAAAATGCACTGGCATCATTTGTAAGAGAAAAGTTTTTGGAAGAGAATCGCTGTAGGAGAGTGCTGGGCTGGCTGTATATCATCCTGTCCTTTTTTTTTTCACCCCTGGTGTCATGCAGTCATTTTATGGAGGGCAGCTGACAGCCAATTATCTGCTCAATAGGGAGGTCAACACTCTGGAGCTTGGCCATGGACTGAGGAGAAAGAAGTAAACCAGAAGTACAGCAGAAAAACCTAACCAATGCCTTCAGCTGCTGACCTGGAAACCGTGACCAGGATTGGTTGTGAGGCACTGAGCTTCAGTTGCCACAGGAAAAGTCCTTAATGGAAGTATCTGAATTTAGCAGATGCTCACACGACATCAAGGGTGACGACAAATAGGTGTAACTTTCACAAGTCAGCCCAGCTTGATGTATACAGATCGACAGAATGTGATACGTGGAAAGAAATCAATTCTCATTTTCACAGTTTTGAAAGTGTTTAGGGTGATATTATTAGCATCAACACACGCTGTGAGAAAGGACCACATCGGGTTCTTGGTGATGAGGTCTATCGGGGTGAAGCAGCCAAGTTTAAAAAGCTGAACAACAGGCCAGAGAAGGGGCAGGCGTGGGTTTACAGGGTGCAGAGCAGTAAATATGACACATCCACATGGGTGCGTCTCCCAGAAATTCAAGACGCTGCTCAGGAACGGCTCTAGCATTACTGATTTTATAAGGTCAGTAAGCCAAGAAACTCTCTTAGGAGAATATTATTATTAGAATATAAATTGTGAATTTGTAGTCACTATAGTTCAAGTGTTTTAATGACCATGACAGCTCACATCCCAGGAGAGAAGTGAAAAACCCTAGTACATCTTGCTAGTTTCTCATCTACTACTAAACTAGTCACCAAATCAACTAGTGCTCCTTCATATCTATCGAAATGTGAATTAAAATTTGACCAAAGCAAATAATGTAACTCCTCCTTCCACCTTTCTCCTCAATCACATACATACTCACAGAGACACTGCTTTAAAAAAATGCGGAGGCTCATTTGTCTATGGTGGATTTAGAGTAGTTGTCTTGTTAACGTGTTGTGAAAGAAATTAACTAAATTCAGGTGTTGAAAGGGAAAAAAAAATCATTTCTTAAACAAAAAAAAATAAACATATAAAGAAAAAATGAGAAAGAATGAATCCCATCTACAGAAGCAGCTGGATACACACTTTAAACACTGTAGAACATTTTGCTTTAAATGACATTGTTGATCTGAGTAGTTTTTTAAAGATGAGATGGCATGTTTTCTCTACCCACAGGCAAGTTATCTTTAGGAGAGCTGAGGTACATTTTTCTGCCACATAGCTGGTTTTTTTTTTTTTGCTTTTTACTTTATGAGGAGGAGGAAGTAGCTGAGAGGCTCTCTGGGGTCTGAAACTATCGGACAGGTGGAGGAGGCCTGGCTGTCTCAGGGGTGCCAGGGGGATCCTGTCATTCAAACTAAGAACAAACACAGCAGAGGGTTCTGGGAAGTGTGAGCCAGAGTGAGTCTAAGATTGCCCCTTTATGTTGTTAGTGAGCAGGCAAAGGTTTCGTCATGCTGTATGAGTAATTTCCATTCCTGTGGGCTTGATGTTCCTCAGGGTTCCTTCCCTGTAGACTTCAGCATATGTAGAGCTGAACTGCTCAATTTATTTTCAAAGGCAACCTCACAGAAAAGGAAGCAGCAACAGATAACCAAAGTGTTGGTATCAAAACTATCTTGAGCACATTAGCACTTTTCATATGCAGCCCAGGTGGAGTCCCTCCAGAATCTGCCTATAAATCAGGAGAATGCTGGCCTGTCATAACTAACCTACCCATCCCCATGGTTGGGTGGTTTGTCCGTTCTGGGCTACTGGTGAAACATGGCGGTGCAACATGGCTGCCTCTGTCAAAGGAGACCCGCTCCCTATGTAGATTTAAAAGGCTCATTCTAAGATTAAGAAAATGTGGTTGGGTGTTTTCTGGTGATTACACACTAATGACAACATGTTTATGAAAACTACATTCCACCGCTGCTAATAAATCACTCCAAATATTACACATTGAAACTTTAAAAAGCTCAGTTAATACTAGACATACGTTTATCAAGTGGACAAAAACACAATTCCAACTTTACAAAGTCTCACTGTGTCATGGCTCTGGGGTTGTAACCTCCTTGTGGCGTTGTTTAGGCTGTTAGATGCCAAAAGAAAAATCAATCTATACATCGTTAACTTACAAAAAACACATTCAAGGCTGAAGATTCGGCGTAGTCTAGTTTCCATCCTGTCTTTTAGAGCGACTACTACTAAAGGCGTGCAGTATGGAAACAGGCCCTGGCTCATCCTGAACTACTAATAGATCAACAGCTCAGGATCCAAACTTCTGTAGCTGCTTTTCTGTCACAAACATTCACACACAAATTCTTCACAAATAAGTTAAAAAAAAAAACTGCAGATCAAGTTTAAGCCTAAAATAAACAGACACAGACAAAGTGAGTAGCAATGAGGCGGTGCATCAAACAGTTTTGTCTTTCATTGGAAAAAAAAAATAAAATAAAATTCAGCTCTTCTGCCAATGGTCGATACTAATGTTGCATTAAGGTTGTGGATCACAGCTGCATTTATATCTGTTTATTTGCAAGAGTATTGCAGAAATCAGGTTAGTAAGCAGGCAATTTTCAAGTGTTCTGTAAAGGTCAGTTCACTCAGTTTCACCTACTGATTTAACCACCTGAGACATTTTTCCTGAAATGCAGAACTTGGAGCAGTAATTATTAATTTTGAGCTACAATTTTAAATAACAGCTGTTCTTGTGCTCATATAAAACTATTGGTGCACATAAAAATAATTCTGCATGGGGGGGGAATATTAGCTATTAGCCTATTTTGCCAAGACCCTCTTCTCTATCTCTGTATGTTTTCAACTCCATCCATGGATTAACTTCAGCTCAGCATGTTTCCTTAAAAGAGAAGAAACTGAGGCACAGATGAAGTGTCAGATCTGTGGAGTGACACAGGGCAGACAGATAAACGCAAAAGCTGGAGGAGCTGGTTGAGCATCTTTGGTGTTTGAGCACTAAGGTGGGAACAGCGGTGGAGAGACCAGGCTTTGAGTTAGTTCATCACACAGTTACAGCACTGCCACTTGCTGACAACGAGAGCGTTACTGGGGCCCAGAAAACTGCTGGCTATGCAGAAATTGGTTCCTTTTGTTCTGTTCGGCCTAGTGGAGCAGCAATAAACCTTCTCTCCCTTTCCCCAGTGCCGGGCACAACAAGAGGAAAAAAAAGCAGCTTCTTCTGCTTTTGTAGCAGGTACCAAGAAATGTTTGGCTTCAAAAGACGTTTTCACTTTGAGGTTGAGGAGAGCAGAGGATGAGAGGGAGGAGGAGAGAAGGATATTATCATACTGGCAAAGCGGAGCTGGCAGAGGAGGTGGGAGGGGAGAGAGGATGGTTTTCTTGTGCTGACAGAAAGATACGGTAGTAAAGAAGGGACAGAGAAGGAATGTATGATTGGATTTGACAGTGTGGTCGAGCTAGTTGTCTGTTAGCTGGCTGAACGGGAGGCCTGTGCTATAATGGGAAAGAAGAGGCATCAGTCGAAAGCTCTAATAGGGCCTTTAGAGAGGATTCAGAGGTTCAGAACAAATCCTTGGTCACAATGGAGCACAGGTCTGCACCAGGCTGGTGAAGACTCTGTCCATCTGAACAAATTTAATTACACTCTCAGTGTGGCGGCATTAGTCACACAACAGCACATCTCAAAATAACGTCACCCTGCTGCAGCTTGGCCGGGGCGATATTTGCATCCCAATATCTCCTTCATGACAACACTACACAATATCTGATGGAAAATGAAAGCTTGTGAAAATCAAATAACTGACTGGATGTTGCCTCTTATTGGTGAAAAAAATGTCAGTATTACAGCTATAAATGTTACTTCAGTCAGCTCACAAATTACAAGAAAGCAAACATGTTTTCTCCTTAGTGGTGTCTGGATTTTGATAATATCTACATCGGAAACTTGTATCTTTCCAGATACAAGTAATCCATAAATCGTACTGTGAACACATATTGCTGCAAGTCCACAAGTCCTCTTAAGCAGGTACATGACTCTAACTAAACCCTATGTTTAGTGTTGGAAGATAAGGAACCATGAAGCCTGAATCATTCCTGTAACAGTGTTGTAACAGTGGCAAATCTTGTAAACTTGCTGATAAAGGCATTAGATCATAATATCATATACGCTCACATGGTCAAATTTAGAAGCCAATGACATACTATGTGTTTTGCTGTTTCAGTTGAAGGACTCGTTGCTCAAACCTAAGCAAATACAAACCAGTGTCTGTAGAGATTCATGCCACTAGTTGTAATGTACAGAAATATGTCTAGTTGTAATTCAGGGGTACAAACTTTTCAAGGCAACAACCCTTCTCCAACTACTTATTTCTGAACAATATAAATGTCACATATCGTGTTCGAAATCAGAATATCTGACAACTGGGTGTGTTTGTACATGACTAAGTACCTTTATGCAACATTTGATTAGTTGGAGCACTCCACCGAGCTGCATTTACTGCATGGAGCATGTCATTGTGCCTAAAGGAGGAGGACAGTACAGTCAGCTGGCTCCATTTAGCCTCGCTGTAGTTTTACCAACCCGCTGTGAAACAACTCTGCCTGCAGCTAATGTGAGACACAAAGAAAGAGACACTGACGGAGATAGAGAGCGAGAAATGGGACTGCAATGCAACTCTCAGGGTCACCTTAAAAGCACAGCAGGGACCAGCAAATTTCTCTTCAAGAGCAAATCATTCAGAAAATGCTCGAAATAAAAATGAGAGCAAGACATGCACATACAACACGGACCAGGTACAGTGTTTAGATTGTTTTAAAAATGGGCTACTCTATTATAAGTAACAGGCTAGGATTCGAAATTCATCAAGTAAATTTGCACATCATCTGCAAAATGTGCATAAAATGTGAAAGATTTAGCAGCGTCTGTTAAATGAGATTGCAGAATGCAACCTTCTGAGCACCCCCCCTGTATAGGAGCCAGTGTTTGGTTTGTCCATTCTGGGCTACTGTAGAAACATGGCTGCCCCAGTGAAAGGGGACCCGCTCCCTATGTAGGGCTCATTCGAAGATTAAAAAAATGCAACGGTTGGTATTTTCTGGTGATTGCCCACTAATGACGACATATTTATGAATACTATGTTACATTTCTGCACATGGTACCTTCAAAAGTATTAATGATGCAGAACAGCCCTTGTCATTGACATAATATATGTTGTGATTCTATAGTGTTAGATGGACGTTTCACTTATGCATTAACATGTAACCAGCATTGCAGTGTTGTGGCTGCTAAGGGTGGAATTAATGCCTTCTATGACCTTGTGTTAACTTACACACTTTCTAGGTCTTGCAGTAGAAATTTGAGCATTATTCTGAAAGTTTGAAATAGTTTTTTTCACAAATACAGTAGAATAAATGTTGTAGCTACCCTTTTCAAGAACCTTTAACATAACATGACTTTTGTTTCAGTGATAAAAGGCTAAAGTACATCCATCAAACCTGCAGCAATGTTTCAGGGAAGAGTGACTGGTTGTTGCTTTATATACTACATTTTAGGGGGGACTATGTTTCCGAACACAGAACTCTCCATCAGTTGATGGGCCCTCGACTTCACTCTCCTGTTGTGTATTGTGATTCTGCCTTTGTGTTGAGTCCCAGAAAACACACAAACACACACACGCATTCCCTTGCATGCTCACTTTGACTGCATGTTTTACTGAACTGAAGGCTTTTACTTTGAGAGGACTAGAGGAAAATCAATGTTGCCTGCCCTTTAAAAACAGTTCACAGTTGTACAGTTCCTCAGGGGGCTTCGGGGTGAGCTCGATGCTGCCACTCACTGTTGTCCTACAGCCATCACATTCTGCACCAACATTCAGTCCACTGCCAAAGATTCAATACAACTCCTTGATACAGCCAAGTAGAGATTACTGATGTTGGAGTTACCACTCAGAGTAATAAGATGTGTACCTGTTTGTGTTCTCTGGTACTGAATGGCAGCTTAGTTACAAGGCCATCTGTTGTATTAATTGGTGCAGCAGTTAGAGGTGCTGTATGTGTCTCTATGCAGCATTCTATGATAAACCTGAACAATATCAACCTGAAACTTATTGCTTAGTACTTTACACATCTGGTAGACATAACAAATGGAAGGTTATCTCCCTGACCTAAGTCCCACAGGAGGAAACGCTGCATTATTCCACCAATCGATTTGACCTCACATCACCCGCTGACTTACACTGACAGTAGAGTAATCTTGCACTGATCTATACTTTACCACACCTCATCAACAGCCATCTGCAAACCGCTATGAGTAGGATGAGAATTCATCTCTGCATCTAATTTAAAAAGAGTGTGCTCAGTCATCCATGAAAGTAAAGTTGTGCTGAAAAGGAGCTGCAGGCCAAAATGAAGAGGATTACAGATGGATTACCTGTGTTCTGACTCGTGGATGGAGAATATGACTCCTGATGTGGAGGACTTCTGCTGGATGGAGGCCAAGAAGGTAAACTCACTTTTACTCCTGAACAGCTGCACCACCTTCTCTGTGATGTGTGCCGGGGCATGAATTGCTCTCCCAACATCTGAAGGAATAAAATAAAACGACAGAAGTCATGAGCTTGTGTAAACTCTTTTCACTGGCAAAGTGCTGCCCGCCTCCTCTGTGTGCACTTGCAGCCTATTAGGTTATCTAATCACACATGGTGGAACACAAACACCTTCACACTGAAAATATATCTCATCAGTTCTGGTAGATCTGTTCTGGCAGTCTGTGTTTGGGAAATAAATCTGTTGATGCCAACAGGCTTCACACACCGAACTAATGCATGTCAACTGATGTTTAGAGAGGAACTTTTGCCTAAATGTGTGTATTTGTTTTTATCACATCGTCTTGGGGCAGGAAGACATCGAAAAAATAAATGAATAAATAAAACAGCAAAAAAAAAAAAAATATGATCTTTGGTAAAGCCAGCAACTTCTGGACAAAGCTTTTGCCGGAGGTTTTGCTTTTACAGGATTTCAAATTATCTCCACCAGGCCTGAATATAATTTTCAGGATTATATTTGTAGTTCGAGCCACCATTTTTTTTTTTTTTTTTTAAATCAGTGAGGATAACTTTGTGTTCACCAATATAGTTTCTTACATCTGTATAGCTATATAGCTACAACTGATCCAACAAGGCAGCATGTGGTGTATGCATAATTTCTAAACAAGCTTTAAGTGCTAAAAAACATTATTTACTGGTCAGAAAGAGTCAACTGTGCATGTT
Source organism: Mastacembelus armatus (assembly GCF_900324485.2). Lineage (NCBI taxonomy): Eukaryota > Metazoa > Chordata > Actinopteri > Synbranchiformes > Mastacembelidae > Mastacembelus > Mastacembelus armatus. The sequence goes on along the minus strand of NC_046635.1, from coordinate 1,395,775 downwards.
TACACTAGATTCTTGCGTCCTTAGAGCAATACCATAATAACACAAACAATATGCATTTCAGGAGGAGCAGACATCTCTTCTAGTGCAGCAGTGAGGCTCATTGGTGCTCAATAGTTTCTGGACAACAACGAAAATATGGGAATGGCAGAAACAATGGGAGAAAGCCAGTAAAACCAGTAAAGTTAAAATTAGGCAAGTTAATGTCTTGGATGCTCACAGTGGGCTATTTAGGTCAAAATGTTCCCTGTCCATCTTCAATTTCTCTTCAAAATAAATCTACTCTTCTTCAGGTTTGTTTCCTGCTCTGCCTTTATTTCAGCAATGTGCCCATGCGATTTTATTAACAAAAGGAATGGTAGTTAAAATTAGTGTCCTGAACAACTTTTCAGCATTTAAAGTCATAGTAAATATGATAAATAACACTTTAAGTCCCCTTGGGATGCTGCCTTTACATGTGTTCTTGTAATTATCATTCAGTGATTGTGAGTCGACAATAGTGGTGGCAGAGACGGGTCACAAACTTAGTTAGCATTAACCTTTTGAAAAACATGGTCGCATGTGTGTATCAATTCAAAAAGCAGTAAAAATATAAATACGAATAAATGAATCAGAAACCTGTGGATTGTTTACAGATGACATTATTCAAATGAGGCCAGAGTTCAGAGGATGTGCCATTATCAGCACATCTGTGCCAAAAACAGCTGAATATAGAGTCTTGTTTTGGTACAGAGGCTATAAGGTAGTCTACAGAATACAGCTGTTTAGTTTACTACTGCAGATTTGTATTACTGTATTAATGCTGATTTCCCACTTTTCATAGTGGTTTCCATTCATGTCAACATGCAACGAAGAGGAACTTAAGAGACAGTTATTGTCCAGTGTCAATGTAAAAGTGGTCCTGTGTTCAAAACACAACCAAGAACATCTGTTTCACAAAACATCAGACAGGTTTGGACCTTTAAACAACATTGCCTGAAAACAGATTTTTCTAAGAAATCTTTACCAAATACTGTAGCATGACAGAGTGTGAAGGTAATTTAAGGCTTATGGCAATTAGATGTTTGCATATCTGCAAATTGATGTTATAAAATTACTGAAACCAGACGCTGCCCGGGTTGTACAAAGACATGTGATGCTTTGGATGATTTCCTGATGCAATGTTAATTCAGTATTTTGAATTGTTAGCAATGCTAGTGGCATTTTGGCAGGCTAAAGGGTTTAACACTTCGACATGCCTCAAAAATTATTGGACTTTTGGACAAATTACTATGAAATCTGGTACAGACATTCACAAATAGAATAGGTACTACAGCTTCTCTACCTAAAACATAATGTAAGTGTCATTTTGGTTTCATCAGATGGACTGTGTGTCACTTTGTAGAGTTTGTGATAGCAAACGTATGGTAGTATACTATACTATTATAGTATACTATAATAGTATACTATAATAGTATAGTATACTATTATAGTATACTATAATAGTATAGTATACTATTATAGTATACTATAATAGTATAGTATACTATAATAGTATACTATGGTAGTCGTCACATCTTGAAATGTAACAAAATGAAATGTAATGTTTTGGAAATCGTGCAGTTGCAGGGACAATAAACGTGTCTGAACCTGCTGAACTGTGTTAAGATCTGAACAGAGGCTCCTGTGGTTACACAGTCCCAACTGAATGTGCCAGGCCAGTAGAGAGAAGCCTGTGGCTGTCTCAGAACAGGGTTTTTAAACATGCCCTGCTTGCACTCACAGTCCCTGCTGTTATTACCAGAATTTCTCTTTTATTATATGTGCTGGCAAAAGTTAAATGCAAAAAGTCCTTAAACTATTTCAAATGAACAGACACACAGTTACGCGCTGAGCGTTGTTTTTAATTTGCCCAGTTTGTATCTGAAATTTGGTTAATTAGTTCTTGAGTGTGACATGCAGCAACCATGATTTCTTTTCAAAGCTGGAACATCTTATAATTGCATATGTTAGACAAATCAAGATAAGTTACAATGACAGAAGCTTAATAATCTAATGCAAGTAGGTTGGATAAGATTTCTGTTTGTCTTTCAAAAAGAAGACAAGATTTATTAATCTCTCTAATGCACTCATGCATTTACTCATTGTAAATGCATGAGCCGACGTCAATTTAAGATATGAAAAGAAAGATGCTATCACCAGATTTGTTATTCACTCCTGATTTAATGTTTTTGTTCGACACTAAAAACTGCAATGCTGAACATTATAAATCATATTTTATTATAAACACATTTATTTTTTAAAATATACGGTAATTTTTCTCAACGTAATTTGGAATAGTTGTCTGATTCTGCCTGCAACAATAGCTAGAGACACAAAATCCTAACAGATGTTTGACAAAAGACGATGCAAACTTTCCATTATTATAATCGACACGCACTGTTGCAAGTTGCAGTTTAACAAACGTCTGTCTGTGATTGTTTTGTCCTCAAAAACATAATTAACCACTGAAAATCAAACTTACAGAACTGTAAATGTGATCACACCTTAAAAGTGCACTAATAGACGTGGCTCTAAGGGTGAGAGCAGCAGAATTACAATGGTGCACACTAACGGCCTGCACTCTACAGCAGTTTCAGGCTCTTAGACATAAACAAACCCATTTACAGTGACAGGGGGAAACAGGTAAAGCAGAAAGGTTCATCTCCCAGCAGACAGGATGAAGCTCAGTGTAGCAGTCAGGCTGTTGCACCCTCCCCCCCACTCAATTTTACAGCTCATCACTTTAATCAGGAGCCCGGCGGGCCCGTCCCCCGGCCCGACTAAGTCTTACAGATGGCCTCTAACCGGCAGCGAAGACGAGCAGCTCAGCCACGGTCCAGAGAGACTTCACTCACCAAAGACAGAGCCAGTCCAGGCTATGTGGACCTCTGTCTAGCCTGATATGGAAAACCCATATCACGGTGTCACAGCCTGATAAGCACATTACTGTACTACGCTCACATTTGGCCAAGGGCACAAAGTACATCAGGGTAGAGATTTCTAGGAGGCTGGTGTCCGGCAGGCCAGCAACTGGAAAGAAAATGTCACAGAGCCTTCAATCTCCTGCTCACTTAATGTAGGTGGAACATTACTGTAAACCTCATCCTGGATGTTTGTTCTCTGTGTTCGCAGTGCTTAAATATGTACTAAATGTGCACACTGCAGCTGGAAATAATCACAAATACACTCTGCATGCATCTTGATTATGGGGCAATAAACTGATTGCCTTTCGCAGAAATTTAGATTCGAAAGAGAAATATATGGTTTTGCATTTTTGATCTATGCAGATGTGAACAGTGATTTTTGGTTGTGGAGGGAAAAAAACAAACAACACAGATGAACCTGCACTTGATCAAAGACCATCACACTTGACTATGTTTAAAGGTCCAACTGAGATGAACTCTCTTGTTTTGAGCTGCTGTTGCAGGTTAACTGAGCTGCATTAATGACAGTTATATTAAAGATATGATGCAACCCACCCACTCGAGTGCAACAGAGAGAAGGAGAGAACAGCTCTTGATAAATACCAAGTATAAAGAAACTGGCAAATGATTAAGTGGCTAAGCTCCATTGTCAAACTAAATAGTCCTTAAGAAGGGACAACAGGCACTCTTAAAACCTTAGAGCCACAGGTGAAAGACAGAAAAAGAATAGGGATGAAACTAACAGGTATTTCATTGGCTCGAGGTTACATTTGAACTCAAAGATATTCAGATTATAATTACATATAAGCAATGACGCTAAGCCCTTGGACTAGTTTCCTGCATTAGCTGATCAGAAAATGTGATTGACCTTTTTTAACTTAGTCACATGAATAAACAAATGCAAACCAACTATTATCTAGAAGCTGAGTCACGGCAAAGTGAGTTTCCTACCAGCTTTCCCTTAAACCGAAGATGCCACTTGGATTAGTGGTGACACATTTGGACCTAAAAACTAGAAATCCAGTTGCCATGACTCAGTTTCCAGATAATTTCACCTGCACAACACACCTGCTAACATTCGGGTAGAAAATGAAGTGAACCCTTGGATCTAGTGAACGATCAAATCTCTTTCAGCAACACTTCTGAAAGCTGTGAATCTGCTGGCTGAGCCATATTTTCAGGATGTCTGATGTGAACAGCTGTCTGGAGGTCATTCCACAATATTTCCTTTGAGTTACCCCTTTTTTGTTTTGAAGTTATTCTGGGGTAGATTTACTTTAAGTGTTAAGGGCAGAGTCCTGCCAAAATAACTCATTCACTCGTTGTTTCACTGGTCCACGTGCAGTGTTTTTGGAGTGATGCGGTGCTGTTTGCTGTTTGGCAGACTCTGCAGGCAGAGATCGACTTTTTGATTTACTTCACAAACTTTCCAAAGAACAGAGGCTTCCTCTGTGGTCTCCAGCCATGGACATCCAATTACATGCAACCATGCACCATGATTTGCATACACTGAGCATTCTTAGCCATCTTAGCTTTTAGGAGGAGTAGCCACAGTCTAAAAGCTTCCACAAGTTGTTTCTATGAACTAGCAAACACCCTAAACTTTGAGATCACTTGCAGGCTGATCATCAATTCCTCATAAGTCTTCTGAGATCTTTTCTTACTAGGCATCTTTCGCTTCAGCAGATGCATCTTGTGAGTAAGATCAACAAAATGGTTGTTCTTTGTCCAACCAACACTTCCAGGATCAAAGAGTCCTGACCCCTGTTAGGGTTTGATGTATTTACTGTGTATTTACTGGTTCACCTACTTTTACCATCCCACACTGTGAATGTTTAAATCAGGTAATCAATATGGATACGGACGATATAATCACCTGTCTGTCATTAGTTAAAATAGATTGTAATTCTTCATTACTAGAACACAAAAGGACATCTGACAGTATTTTAGGACACATTTGAGTGTAAATGCTGATCATTTTGAAGGTTTAATTGACTTTCTCCTGTCACTGTAAAAATAAAAAGTTAAAATAGACAAAAAGTAGTTCTGGAGTCCAGTTTCTGAACTATTATCTTTTTCAGGCTGCTTGAGTTTGCTCAAAGTTTTATCCATCCAATTATTATATTTTCAGTGTACAGACTTAAGTTGTATCTGTCCAGAGTAAATGGTGCACGTATGTAAACAGACACACAAATACACTTGTCCCTGTTGGACAGTTGTCACATGTTTACAGGAGCAGCACATTCACCATCACTGGCAGCTGCTCAGAACCTGCTGGGCTGTAGTTACAGTGAAGAACAACATTAAAGGTACAAGAAGACAAGAATAACACATCAAAGTTCACTGGCGTCTATTGCAGCCAATTAAATAAACCAGCAAAAAAGTGAGTGATAACTAGTTGGCAAGTGTCACACAAGGTAGAAGCTGCTTTTCACTGACGATCACAGCTCCATCTGTGATTCCTCAGGAAAGATGCTGCTGACAGAGTCAAGATTTTTCCATCACTCCTTTTCCCACTCATCAAAACATCCACCTACCCATCAGGTGGATGTTTTTTTGGTTTATTTTTTCTTCGACCCATCTTAATAATAATTCAGAGCAGTTATGGCCTCAGATCTGAAGCCAGAGCCTACAAGCTACCGATTAAACACTCACAATCAACAATAAAAAGTTTATGGAGTCCAAAACAGAGTTACAGTGCAGTGTAAATGGGCAAATAAAAATCAAGCAATTTAAAGTACAACAAGAAATAAAATTACAGCACAGTAAAATTAAACACAATGAACTAAAACATCCATCCATCCATCATCTAGACCCCCTTAGTCCTAACCAGGGTCCCAGGGATCAGCTGGAGCCTATCCCAGCTCTCTTTGGGTGAAAGGCAGGGGTCCACCCTGGACAGGTCTCCAGTCCATCACAGGGCCACATAGAGACAAACAACCTCACACACTCACACTCACTCCTATGGGCAATTTAGAGTCACCAATCAACCTGACATACATGTTTTTGGACTGTGGGAGGAAACCAGAGGACCTGGAGAAAACCCACACAAGCACAGGGAGAACATGCAGACTCCACACAGAAAGGCCCCTGATGGGTTTCAGACCAGGAACCTTCTTGATGTGAGGCAACAGTGCTAACCACCAACCCACCGTGCTGCCCTTGAACTAAAACAACACATGAAAAACGAAAGAAAAAAATAGGATATTAGTGAAGAGGTTAAAAAGAGATAAATGTCTTAAGTAGCGTTTTAAAATATGTTAATGAACCTGCGAGTCATAAAGCAAGAGAAAAGAGTCAGGAGACCATTAAATCAAGCTTCGACCTAAAGGTCCTGAATTTAATTCAAAATTGAAACAAATACAACAGTTATCCATTACAGGTAGTTGGGACAGGGCCATTTCCAACTAAATGTCAGCACTTTCTGCTGTGTTCTGGCACCTAAGGGCCCAGTCTGAGCCAGCTTTAGCTTGTTAAGCCTGCCAGATCTGTCTTGGTGTTGGTGGCTGTGGATTTGGGCCAATTTGGGTTAGGGAGCGGATTTTGGCTCCTGTTAGGCCACCCAGTTTTAGTCACTTTGGCCATAACTAAGCAATCCCATGTTGTTCCATAAGTCATTTAAACTCTATAGTAACATTTATTCTGATATCTTACCACCCAGCATTTAGGACTTATTGAACCATTAAATAATACATTTGCACTGTATATTGGAAAAAGCCTTAAATGTGTATTGTTTACCACAGATAGGCAGCAATCCTGTCCAAAGATTGTCTTGTTTGTTAGTCGTAATAGTTTTGCTGCATCAGCATTGCGTGCTGATCAATGTTAAAATCTTTACATTATTTTCTGCAGCTTCAGAGCTCAGTGGGTTTCACATCCACACATTCGTCCTTTAGGGAATTCTGATAACTCAACTAGCAAATGTCAATACCAGTAAATGAAACATATATAGCACAAGAGGACCTTTGTTTTCACACTGCCGGTCAAAAGTCTGTATATCTTCCCTTTTTTTGTTTTCTATTCATATTTTCATGTCTCTCTAATATAACACATTGTTTCTAAAGGTTGAAAAAAAATCAGCTACGATGGTTTATACTCCTGAATTCTTAGCAACTCATCAAGAAATAAAACATTTTGTTCTTTTTCTCTTTCTCATTAGTAGTCAGTCATCTTTATTTCCACACTTGCTGCCTTCTAGTCGAGCCACACAAGCAACCACACGCTAGCCAGCCAGTCATCCATCCAGTACACAGCAGACCATCCCTGAGGAGCTAGCCTGCTTTCAGCTGCATGAGGCAGGTCTGCGGTGCAGAGTAAAAAGCTGAGAGACTGGACTGTAGAACAGGGGCTGAGCTGGAGCTGGATAAAAGACATGACTGGAAATGAAAAACAAACACACACAAAACTCTCAAGGATTCAAGGTAATGTATAAAACAACAACTATATACCAACAACAACAAACCCTGATGGCACTTCACCTTGACTACAGCTGAAGCAGAGATGTTGCAAAGTCGGCGTGCTGCTTTCCAAACAAGACGAGGAGAAGCACACGACGAGCTGCACAAACAGAGGTGCTGAGATATGTCATGAACGGAAAACAACAAGGTAATCTGAGAGCTACAGTTACAGCAAGTCAGGGGAAGTGTCAAGTGTTCGCATTAACAGCCGAGGAATAGTCTGATATACGTGAAGACAAAGTGCATGTCATCAGCCTGTAAAGACGGTCCAGCTGAAGTGGATTTCGTCTGCATTTGAAGAACTCCTCAGCTGCTGAAAAATTCATAACTCTGAATTGATAAAACATTGATGATTCCGTTCAAGTTCTCCGTCCCTTTGCAAGGAGATAACCTGACGGTAAACATGAAAAAGCCCTTTCTATCCGGTAGGTTATTGGCACGGTGTGATACTGTACATGTGTAATGAGGCCACAGATCACGCCCTGACAGGGCCTGCTCACCGCGGGTGGACTTCAACAGAGCCGAATGCTGTTTGATTACACTAAATAAGGATGAGCCTCAGAAAAATAAAGCACATCTGTCTGTGGGTGGTTGTTGGCTGCCACTTAAAGAACAATAACGCACATCCCTGATGCAGAGGAATGTTGGGGATGAGTTAGAATAATGAGTTTTTGATTTCCTCAGAGTGCCCACATTTGCATGTTGTGTCACACACACACACACACAGTAAGGCTACAGACTGAGTATTACATACAGCGTTAACCTGAGTGTGTGGTATAAAATGAGTCGGAGATTAGTGCCATAAGGGATGGTACTTGGGCTGAATATATCTGAATGTGTCCTGCTCATTCTGACCTGCTGGATTTACAAAAATCCAAATTAAATTTAAAAAAAATGGAAACCCAATGTCTTTAAAGTCAAAATGATCCATGCACTGTCTATACTGGAGCCAATCCCAGCTGGCACTTCACAAGAGGCCACACTGGACAGATCACCAGTCTACCGCAGGTCAAAATTATTATCATCGCAAAAATGTTGGAAATACTTCCAGTCACAGTGACTGTGTACAGCATACCAGAGTCTTGATATTGTACAGAGGCAAAGCTCCCCGACTACGCAGTACATGTACTGTATCTGTCAACTCAACCTATAGCAAGAACTGCAGCTGCATTAAGGTACAAGTTGGACTGACAGTTTGTCAACAAATATCTTTAACTGTGCGTTGTTGTGGCAGGTGGTGTCACATGTTGAAGGTTCACTGTAGTTTTTCACCACCTCTTTTTCTTTTGACAATACTTCACCCAATAAACAGACTTGAAAAAAATATTATTCAACAATAATTTTAGCTCTGGTCTGGTTTTTAGTCAGCTTCTCTAGAAAATTACTGCAAAACAAGCACAAAAAAACACATTACTGCTGTTTCCTGTTTTGATTTTTGCATATGTACTTTTAACTTGTCTATTATTTCTGAAAAGCACTTTGAATTACTGTATTACAGTACTGTATTATTAGTAATACTATACTGATAAACCTGCCTTGCCTTGGGAGTGTTTTTCACCATCTAATGAGTGTAAGTCCAATATGCACTCTCCTTTAGCTCTGCTTTGGTCTCCACCAAAAAAATATTTCAGTGTTCAGCTGCTAGATGTTCCAGCTAGTTGCTCTTTCTGTCCAGCAGATGAAATTTATTGTTCTGTGTTTAATAGAAATAGTTTTTTAATCAAATTTGTCCCCCTTCATTCGTTTCACTCTGTTTTAGGTTGACTTTCTGTCTGATATCTCTCTGTCTGATTGTTGTCCTCATACGTTCCTACAATCAGAGCTCAGATGCAAGAATGTCTGACTTCTTCAAAACATTCACCTGAGTCGAGACGAATTATCGGGCACTCAAAACAACGATCTTAACAAGGGGCAGCAGGCCTTTTGGCAGACTTGTTTGTGCTCAGACTCTCCCCTGTCAGGCAGCAAACGGTCTGTTCTGCCTTCAATAGTGACTTTTTATTAAGTGAATGAAATTTGAGAACAGACCTAAAAGAAATATTCAGCAGCCACATTCCTGTCACTACTTACAAACACATTTTAAAAGTCATTTTTTAATAGTGTTTTTGAATTCAAATAGCTAATGTAAGTCTAAGAAATTCACATTCATGCTGCTCAACCACAGTCCCGAGGGACTAATCTCTTTCCATATTCTGAGGATTTGTGTGTCTGTGTGCGTGTGCATGTGTTTTGTTAACAACTCTCTAGGCTGAGATCCGATCCATAATCTGCTCCACCCCCCCACAGCTCCACACAATCCTCTTCTGCTGTTTGCAGGTTTTAACACCACAGCTGGCACAGTGTGCTTCAACCTGCTCACACTAAACACGTACAGCATGAACCCACACACTCATATATAAAAACACTAACCTGCACAAGGGAAATAGGCGGAATAGAGACGTGAGCTAATTTAGTGGAAAGCTCAGTGCTTTGAGGAGCTGTATCAGTTACTGTCAGGGCTCCAGTCGGCCCACTGCTGGGAGTCTGGCTCACTCTGAGGGACCAGCAAACTGTACAGCTGGAACCTCTGTGGAGATCCAGGAGAGCTTGAACAGAACACTCCCCCTATCGCAACTCAACCAAGCGTAATTACCTCCTCAACGCCTCGTACCTCTCTGGATAACAGCTGATCACTGGATCCGAGAGCGGGTCAGTCCCAGCAGCGGGTTTGCCAGCCAGACTCCATCCTGTCGTCGCCACTGCTCACACAACTATTTGTCTCAATTAGCCATGCAATGCACATTTGAGAAATATGATGTCAGGATAAGTCCTTTAGTACTGCTCCTCTTACATTTGTGATAAATCATCCCCTGAGAGCTTTCAACTACCATGTCATTAAACATCGAATAAAGCAACAAATCCGCAAATAACCTCATCATCATGCAGTCATGTTTACAGCAAAGTCCTTAATCATTCCGTGACAGCCACGAGCTGACAGCCACATTGTTTACCTCTGCATGAGCCCTGCTGCATTTCTTGATCCTTTAAAAGACAGAGGGGTGAGGAGAAAAAAAACACAATGGTGGTGGAGCAAAGTGATGCAGCGTGGGCAGCATGCAGAGCAGAGCTGGAAGATACAATCAAGGCAGTACACACAGGGAGGAGACACATGGAGAGATAATACAGCCAAAGGTCCACCAAGGGCGTCTCGTTTCTCTTTCTAAAAACATCTGTGTCACAGCCCGGTGGCAGCACAGCAAACACCTGCACATTCCCATGACACGTAACATACGTGTGTGCGTGCACATCTGACATTAAGCACAGCGCCTGGGGACTCTTATGTGCACGGCTGGAACTGTTAACACCTTCAAAGCCATTTGCTCCTGTCCTTCACAGTGAGGAAAATGAAAATAGGTCATGAAACAAAGAGGTGATGCTCAAAGGCTCACGGGGTGGAGTAAGGAAATGCTACCCTGTTGCTTATTAAAAGAAAATATATCATTTATAACCTGTTCAAAGTAAAATACTGTGTATTATGGGAAATCTATTACCAACTCAACACAAATCTTAAATTTTACCTGAGCCCAGTTCTGTCAGAGGTTGTTTCTTCCATTAAAGGGAGTTTTTCCTCTCCACTGTCGCCAAGTGCTGCTCATAAGGGATTTGTTGGGTTTTTAGTTTTTGTAAAGTGCCTTGAGATGATTTGTGTTGTGATCTGGCGCTATACTAATAAAACTGAATCAAAATGAAAATAAGAAACAGAGTCAAACTGCAATATATTCTTAAAAAGGGGGGGCCTCTTAAAACCCTTTTAGTACCATCCACATTTAAAATGATCATAGTTAGGAACCACTGAACATTTGCCACGTTTCATAGAAAGGACAATTAACTGATACCACAATAGTAGATTTTCTGTCAGTACATTGATATTAATAATATTCAAGTGCTGACTGTCTTCTGACTGTATATTTTGATGTGAGATGAATTCAGGGCTCAAGAGGAAGTGAAGAGGAAAGTCAAAGCACTGACTATATGCGACGTGTTTGCTGTGTATTAGTTTCAGTTTCTGATGTAATTCCCCTGTTACCTTTTACATTTTCAGGGTTTGATTTACAAATTGCACAACCATTCAACACAGAAACTAACACAGAACTTTTTACTTTTATCTTGTTTTTATCAGAATACCCAGGAAGTGTGTTACACGTTGCATATTTTCTCTGTATCAGGCAGCACTGTTAGCAGCTGTGTCAGTATCTGAAAACATTACACCCCTGCCAGTGAACAAACACGCTAATATTTCCCAAAAACAAAAAAAAAAAAAAGGAAAAAGAAATGACATGGTAAGACAAACAAGGCAAACAGTTCCCTCCCTCACTTATCTGAGCAAATGGGGCATCAATTCACACAGAGGCAAAGCAGAAAGGAGGCAACTCATCAAATACAGACAACTGGAAATGCAAACTAGCTGCCGCGTGTGGAGCAATATCTCTATGTGTACTCTCAACACATGCCAGCGACAGATTATTCATGCAGGACTCCGTTTGGAGAGGAAGCTACTGGGTTTAGTGACTCCGACTGTGCCGGGGTTGATTATGAAGTCAGAAACAATGAATTATTAAAATAAATGGTGCTCCAGATGTTTAGCCTGTCTTCGTGACAAACACCATCGTCTCTTTGGCACGGAGATGCAAACCGAGTATAACACAAGCATGAAAAAAAAAAAAAAAAAATCTTTCCTCCTTTGTGTGTGTGAGGCTGCTCGGTGCCGTGTCGTTTCTCTGGAGGTGCTGCCACCGTGATAAATTAGAAGCTCTCGGTAATTCTGCATAGTGAAGTCAAAGCTTTAGGGTTAGGAAACTGCTCATAGTTCAGTTATGTTGCCGCATCCTACTAGAGTCTATGTGGGCAGACTTAATATTTCAGTGATTAATCATCAGTGAAACTCAAGTCATTTAAGTTGCTCACTGAGCAAATAATGTCAAAAGGTTTCAGTTTCTCAAGTGTCACAATTTGCTGCCTTTGTCTGCTGTGATGTTATGTCATTACATTTCACCCGGTCGTCTTCTGCCTCTTTATCTTGTTTTAACTGGCTGCTTGTGACGTGATTTCTGGGTAATATCGTGTATCATGGCAAATTAAATTCCTTCGAGCTCTGAACAAACAATGACAGCGTGTGTGTTTGTGCAGTTTTTCCTGACATTTCATAGTCCTAATGCATGAAAAGTCATCAACAAATGGAGAGAGGAATAGGATTCAAATGCATATGCAGCAGCTGTTCCCTGCAGACCTACTTTGCTCCCCACCTCCTCATAGTGGGCGGGTCACTATGAAAAAGCTTTCTTAGCTCACCATAGCAAGAAGAACTTAATTATGTGTATAAATGAGCATCAACATATGCTCAGTCACAGTTCCACACCACATTTTAATTATTTCTGTACATAGAAGCTGAATATGTCTATGGTAGATCACCCTTGTCACCAATTACCAGTGATTCTATCTGTTTAATCAGTCAGCTGTCATGTGTAGAGTTGCTGCAGGCCGCTGGATCCGATCCCTGCTTAAAACTGGACAGGAAGTGTGGTAAATCTGCATTATCATTAATATTATTATTGAGTACTTGTCTTTTTTATTTATTTATTAACCTCAGTTATTTGGACAGATTGTTGAAAACAGCCCAAGGTCTTGCAAGTCAACACCTGCCTACAAGGTCATGATGCTTCAAACACCAGCATTGCCAATATGCTACGCTCAGAGCTGAGCTGACACCACCCTGAGCCACAGAAATTGCATTCATATACAGCTGAACTGTTTTCCCCACTTACACTAAGGTGACTAAGGCTGGGCCAACGGCAGACAGACACAATGTTGAGCCAGCATGATGATTTAAAACCTCCCTCCCATACTCTGTGGCGCTTTAGTTGCGACGTCTTATCCCTTATCCCGTCACGCTTATTGGGTCTGAGCAGGTAAATGCATTAGGGGTGAGAGCAGGCAGGTAGACATGCAAGCAGGTCATGCAGTGAGTGAGAGAAACAAGCTCAAATGTTGACACTGAAAATCAAGTGTTCGAAGACGCAGCAAGGTCAGTAGCCTGCTCTGCTCTGCTCCGTGGTTAAACACCATTACGTAATAACACACAGACACTTCAAAGCACAAAAAAAAAAAAAAAAAAAAAAAAAAAAAAAAAAAGACCTGCAAATGTCCTCACCTGGTCCATCACAACCCACCACACCAACAAGGGATTTAGAGGAAACATAAAAGGCTGTCTAATCAAGGCAGAGGAGTGTGTCAAAGAGTGCAGAAATGCATTCTGGTAAACAGAAAGATGAACCGCAACATTAAGCACTTTGTGTTCTTCCATGTTTACGTGTTAAAATTAGGAAAAGAAATTAAATCTTCATAAGCTTTAGTTTAAGAAAACGCTTTGAATTATAAGTTACTGCAATGTTTCACTATACACATTTTCATTGGACTGTGTTCAGAGTCAAGGTTTTAAATAAATAGTGTCTGATGTCCCCGTTATCTTTTCAAACCAATCTGTGACTTTTCCTTAACTTTAACTAAGTTCCCTTAAAAATACGTGTTTATTTTTTTAATCTATATCGTAAAAACGATTTACATGTTTAAAAATGAAAAGCTGAGGAGCAACACAGAAAATGCATTGGACTAATTTAAGTGACAAAGGTGCTTGGATGTAATTCTGCAAACTTTACAGTCAAAACAGTTAAAATAATATGACTCTGCAGACCTTTTGCTCTCCCTATTTGAAAAACCTAATTTAAATCTTATGTCTTTTCTTATCAAATGGTGCTTAAGTCTCAAAACAAAATAATATGCTTGAAGATTTTGCTGCTTTATTATGAATAACCTGATTTAACTGACAGGTCCCTGGTATCACACGAGGTCAGTTAATAGTTAAATCCAAATGTCAATTAATTAAGATTTAATTGTGTCTAAAGCAAATGTGTGTTTGTGCATCAGTTTTGTATGAACAAGAGGAAAGAAGTGGAAATAATTTCATCTTTAAACATTTAAATAGTCTTTAAACACCTATTTAGTTTTGTGCACCAGCTGGGAGCACAGTTTGAACGGCCCAGTGAAGGGGTCACGAGTCTTTCATCAACACGTCACGTCGACGTGAGCAGTTGGTCTGCAAAACTGAAAATGTGCAAGAAGTCTGCACAGAAGCTGAAAAATCCATTTTGCAAACAGATTTTTAAGCGTTTACTTTTTCTGTTACGTTATGAAGCATCTCCCACTGCACAAAATTCCCTGATTATTTCGCACATTGTACAAAAAGTATTTGATGTTGTAAGTTAGTATTAGTAATGACTGATGAAACAATAGAGCTACAGATCTCACCAGACCAATGTCAATATAAAAAAAAAATAAATAAATAAAATTTTTAAAAAAAGGGTCTTTTTGACTGAAATTACTACTGGTGGAAAAAAAAAACTGCGACAACTGACCAACATGTGACTTTTCCTTGCTTTTCCTTGAGAAAAAATGAGCTTTTGGACTTTGGGATAGCCCTGAAGATTCACAATTCAGAATTTTGAATTTACCTTCAGGGATTAATAAAGTTTATCTAATCTTTTCCTTATTCTGGTTGAACCAGTGATGAGGCAGTAGTGTCCTACTTTCTTGCCTTTTCCCCGTCTCTGCTCTCACCTTCACTGGTACAAAACACCCTAACTCAAACTCATCACATGACATTTTAAAACTTTCTAAAGGTATTACTAGACTTATTGAGACAAATGGTGCATGGACAGTATGTGCTGTAATATATCTAGAACTGTCCTTCTCTATGATATCAACCAAATACCACTCGATGTTAAAATTCTGAAATTGGGCCTGCATTCGCATTAATATGCAGGATTCACTAATCACAGTCCGCAGTTTTAGCACAACTGAAATTATAAAATTAACTAAAAGAGCAAAAATCAGTGTTTCATTACGAAGTGTTAGCAATGAGCAAGTCTTTGTGAGGTGATCTGAGCGTTTTCTGTAATGAACCAAAACCAATGAGCCTCTCTCAGTAAGAAATAAGTCATTTAAGACAAATTGCATTAATTGTGAAATCATTGTCAGTTTAAATGATTCACTGGACTGATTGTGCAAAACCACTGGAAGGATACGTTAATATCTTTTCATTGAGATATAAGCAATCATGATTAGGGTCTCGGTAGGAAGAAACCAGCAAGAACCCAAAATAATAAAATGGCACAGAGAAAGAACCCAGTCAGGACCTTCTTCCTCTCATGCAACATAATTCAGAGTAGTTTTCTATAGTTTGGTTATAATTCCTACAGGCAATGTTTTGCCCTCTTGTTGGAATGTGAAAAACATCTGCAATATCAATAATCCGAATCTCATTCAAAGAAATTTGAATGTTTTTTGAGTTAGAGGTCAAACATAGATGAAAATACTCTTCTTCCATGTTTATTCTTATTGGTGTGAAGGGTACGTTAGGAAAAAAACAACAGGCTAAACTAATTTAGAGACAGTTTTCATCAAAGCTCCTCTCACTTTTCAGCTCTGCCTCAGAAACAAAAGTGTAATAAATAAAAAAAACAAAAACTAAAAAGCAGGCGGCATTGCTAACTGTGCTTATGCTTCTTCCTCCTCCAAGCCTGACTAAAACAAAATGATGGCTTGACGTGCGATTCAGTCAGCACTCTCATTTGTTCTCGTTTTTTTTATTTTTTATTTTTAACTCGAGCCTCCTTTGAGCCTTCACTGGAAGGTTTGGTGTTCGCTCTGCTGTCGCAGGTGCATTCCAGTTTCCATGTTGTTATAAACAATCACATTATGCTGGTTCATAAAACTGGAACATTTACAGCAGCTAAATAAATATTATTGTTGATTAAAAACTATTCTTGTACTCTTTGTTTGCCATTTTAAAGGAAAAGGACCCAAACTTAATCCTAACCTTAAAATAATATTTAGTACAAATGTCCTAGCCATCTTCAGAAGTCACAAAAACGATAATGTAAAAAGAAGATTAATAGCAAAATGATGAAATATATTAGTGCAAAGGTTTGCATCCCTCCTGATAAATTAATTAAAAATGAATTTTAATGTCTGATGAATTTGTACTAGCTGAATGTGCATTAAATAGTAACTTGATTAAACAAATATTTGTTTTAGTCTTTGTGCCTTTTTAAAGTAGGGGATGCAAAGTTTTTCATTATCAGCTCAGTATTGATCAGATCCCAAATGCTAAAGAACCTGGATAGAGACCAGAGCCAAAGAAAACATGACTGGGAATCCCTGATGAATGACAACCATGTGCACATTGTGGATTTATTTTCCATTGTTGCAAACCTGAAGAGTTTGTTACTAACTGATGAACACGGTTTGCACACGTACATTTGCTTGAAGCTTCGTATGTGACGGGTGAAATAGCAGTGCAGTGATCTATATTTTAGGGAATCTATGACATGTAATAGAGATGTAGTCATCTGAGAAATTCCTATAGAGATTTTTTTTTTTCCTCTGCTGTAAAAACTGCTGTAAGTATTGGAATCCAATGTAATTACCATGAATTCAGCTGACCACAGTCTCTGTACTATGTGAAGGAGCAAACTTTTTTAAAGACTTAATGAAAAGAGGATCTGATCCGAGAAAGCACAGACTTTGAGTGGACTATCACTTTAAGTGCAGAACTGCCATAAATGTAATGATTTCACGCCTCGAAAGAAAATGAAAATGCAAAAATATTCCACATTTAATTCGTGAAACTAAAAATCAATTTGAAACTACATGTCCACAACGCTGGTCGCCATCACGGCTGGATATGAATCAAATCGGCGCTTCTGCCCTTTTGTGCCGTTTCCACCGCCTTGTTAAGATTAGATGAAGACACATTGTGAACGTGCTAAATGTTGCATTACAGCTCACTGGCAGCTGAATCCACAAGCTGCCCCAAAATATCTGCCCTGCCTTCTTCGCAGTGGTACAGTATCATGGGTGTGAACAAGTTACAACAGACTCTCATGTCGCGGGTGTGTATGGAGAGCTACTAATATGATGGAGCTGAAAGGCAAATGAGGGAAGCAAAGAGAAAAATAAAATACTAAATGCACTAATCTGGCTATGATTTTATTTCTAACAGCAGCTCCAGTAGTTTTTGTTTCTCCTGTGACAAAATAATAATTGCTCTGTGATCACTGGTTTTACAGGGATACTAGTGTCAACCAAACTAAACTGCAGTATATGAATGTGATGTGAAGTTCGACATCACTAACCAGATCAATCACTGTTTCTGGTAGAAACTTTATTTCTACATAGCAAATATTTTACTAGTAGGTGTAGTAGAGTAATAGAAAACCAACACTCATGACATGCGTGCTGCTGATTTTGAAAAGGGCAGGTTCAAAATAATAGCAATGTGGAGTTCAGTCTGAGAGGTAAATCCATCCATCCATCATCTGGACCCCCTTAGACCTAACCAGGGTCCCAGAGACCTGCTGGAGCTCTATCCCAGCTCTCTTTGGGTGAAAGGCAGGGGTCCACCCTGGACAGGTCCCCAGTCCATCACAGGGCCACATAGAGACAAACAACCTCACACACTCACACTCACTCCTATGGGCAATTTAGAGTCACCAATCAACCTGACATACATGTTTTTGGACTGTGGGAGGAAACCAGAGTACCTGGAGAAAACCCACACAAGCACAGGGAGAACATGCAGACTCCACACAGAAAGGCCCCTGATGGGTTTCAAACCAGGAACCTTCTTGATGTGAGGCAACAGTGCAAACCACTATTCCACCGTGGTGCCTCGATCTAATTAGACCTTAACGACCCTCTTCTGAGCTCCCCTTTGGTCACTTAACGAGCAGCATCTTGGTTCTAGACCAACAAGATTAACATTATGGAGAATCCATCCCAATCTCCAATAGTCCAATAGAAAACTTGTATGGTGACAACAAAATGCAGTTTCTGAGGCAAAACCAAGACATGCAGAGGAATCGTGGTATGTAGTGTGTAATGGTCCTGGGCTGGAATACCTGTTCACAGGTGCCAGAAGTTGGTCGACTCCATGCATTTCTCAGAAACCGTGACTATGCAACTAAATATTAGTTCAGCGATTCACAAAAAAGCTAAATCTTCAAGTATTTTTCAATTTACACAGTAAATGTTTGTGACTTTTAAAGAAAAATGCACAGTGTCATTATTTTGAACAGCCTACTATTACTTTTTTCTGCACTTTCTGTAAAGTAATAATAAATCTGATCAAATTCTCTTCATGTTTTGGTTTAGAATAGAATGTGCAGTGTTCCCAATGCATTTGTGTGTGTTGACATAAAAGTTATTAAAACTATTTTGACCTTATTTACCTACTTTTTTTTTTTTTAAACACAACTGTATGTTTGAAATCATTTTGAAACTATTATTGCATTACTTCCTTTGCCAACAAGGGAGAACTCACATTATTTGTCAACTACAGTATAAAAATAAACCCCTGCCACCATGACACGTGTTTGTCAAAATAGTTTTTTAAATGCACGATTGTAAACAGAACACGTGCTCTTTAGACTTTTTTACTTTGGGTTACTCCTCAAGCTTTTCTCTATATGTAACAATAGTTTTAATCTGTTTTAAACTGCACCCACCACCAGACACATGTGCACATATACACTACAAATACCACTGTGCATTACTGTGGACACAAAGGTGCAGAAAATTATGTTGCATTAGTCTGACAAACAGTATATAAACAGCTCACGGCTCAGAAATCTGTACCTGTCAGGTTTGCTGTAATGGAAACGGGGAGAAGTGTAAGCTGTGCCTCCCTCCTCCCAGTTGAAAGAGTTGTGCAAGATCCAGCAGTGGTGAAACTTTCTCAGCCCCCAAAGGCATGTGAAGTTTAATTTACACTTTAAATGTGAAAATCACCCAGACTGGTCTCTCAAAGGTGTTCATGTGGTAACACTGATACGCTCAGTGTTTACTGAGTTTAAATGTTGTTAGTGAGACTTCTTGCCTCAAAGCTGCATTTTGTAGTCTGGTATAAATTACCTACAATGCACGACGACGACGACGACGACAACGGTGGTGCCGGTCAGGGACGTCCTGGGAAATAAAAGCAACTCAGAAATAGAGCGTGTATATAAAATATTGTTGGAACAAACAGCTCTGCAAAACAGTTTCAGTGACATTTAACATGCCAGCAAAATGCATCTAAACGCACAACGTACAAGGAAGATAACTGAAGTACATTATTCCTTCTCACGATCTCACACCACAGCCTGGATGAAAAACAGTCATCAGAAGACGCCGGTTGACTATTGTTTTGAAATGTGAAACTGGGAAATTAGTTGATTTTTTCATGGGCAGCCCACAAAGAGAAACTTTAGTACCGTAGCCCTGACTACTCAGGCAGCATCCCATAAGATAGTCTCTTTTTGTTTTTACCAACCAGAGTTTCAAACTAAATGTAGATCAGCAGTAAAACACAGCCTCTATCATCACAAGGACACGCTTTTGTTATTTTCTGCTAGTTTCTCACACTTAGTGCAAACGGAGCACGTGCGGTTGACGCTCTCACACCGATGGTCCTTCTATGTCACAACGTGAGGAAGTAAAATTGCAGCAAAAGAGAAGCGTCGACACTTTTTCTATACCAGGCCTCATCGTCGCTTAGACCACGGCTGCTAAATAACCAAGAGGGGGCACTGTAGGAAATATTCTCTTATACAGGACTCAACATTATTTAGTGTTAAAGTTCAATCTGAAGATAAGAAAAAAAACAAACCACACATACATGTACAGGTACAGATGCATGTATCTGTATCGTTGGCCAGCAAAGTGCATGTTTTATCTTAAACATTCTGGGAGGGGTTGGAAGTTGTGTCTATTTGTGTGTCCTTATCTATGGTCTGTCTGATTATACACATTATGGTACCTGTTTGTACAATGAGAACAGTTAATACATTCACAGGTGCCTTGATAGCTTTTAGCCATATTACCACGGTGTGATTATAATTTATCCACAGCCCATGATGTCAAATTTCAAAAGCTGATTTATGGGTAAAGTTTTAAATGACAACTTACAGCACAACAGTGGAGCTCCGATGGCTAGCTGGATGCTAAAACGTTAATTAAAATCTAAAGTCTGAAATTTCTTCCTTTTCGTTTCCTACTGTTGGCAATAACGATTTGGCTGCTGATGTAGACTTCATCCCCAACAACATGCCCAAGCAGCACCATAACGTCATTAGCTTTAATTAGTCGTAAAAGAACAAATTCCAATTCCAATCTAGGATAGGTTATAAAGCCACCAGAGAGAGAGTGAATGCAATTACAGTGCGACTGTGATACCATCAAAACAAAGACAATGGCTCCAGGCAGAACAAAGCAGGGCTAATTATATCAGGCTTCTGATGGAGATAGGAAGGTGCTGAAGGCTCATTCTTGCACCTTCCGCCAACAGTCTAAGACAGCGATAAATAGACAGAGTAATTGCTCCTCGCTGAGGTTACCATGCCACTTTCCAGTCATGCAACCAAGGATATCGTATTTTAGATGACATTTCTCATGTGTGTGATAATGAGCCAGACTTCAGAGGGAGCTGTGAGTGTATCATAACGCACCACCGCAACTATTTTCTAGACGGTCAATTTTAAACTTGTATTGTTCATGAGAGAAAAATCCGAGGGTGCTGCACAATGTAAGGCAAAAGCAGTACAGTTCTCTGTTGCCTAACTCGTAAAAATAGAAGAGATGAATCATTAAAAGGAGTCAGCAACCCAGCCTCCTCCTGTGCACTGAACTCTGTAGGGAGTCGCAAAATGTGGTGTTATTATTAAAGCTATTTACTGTGTATGTGTGGGTATATATTTAGATTCCTGGAGAAATATCTGCTGAATCACAAGACATACAATAAAATGAATAAATAAATAGTACAGCTGCCGTGCATTATCTTTAACACAGGAAAAGGCATAATACAGAATTTACCACAGCAATTTAAAAGAAAGAGCAGGAAGGTTTTTTAAGAAACAGGATAAAAGTAGTTAAAAAGAGGACTCAGAGTCTAAAACCACATTACTAATGATCACTGTAAAGAAACTCACGGTCTTAATAATGTTAAAGTCCAGTTTACAGAATCTGCTGAACGTGCTGCCGTCAACACAGAAATCTGTCTTTCCATTAAGCCTGCCTTCACTCATTTGGTCTTTTTGTGTGTTGCATCTGCAGATGCCACAGACACCAAAGCAAAAACTACACAATAATAATATTAACTCTAGTTTAGCATCAGGTGAATATCGATTATAAATAAACTGCTGATGTTTTGCATGTACCTGAAGGCAAACTCACTTCACTTCTACAGGCAGAGTGAGGCCAGACGCTCGTCCTTCTGATGTTATAAACAATTTTAAATGATCAATTTAACATATTTCATTGTTGATTTTTCTTCCTATTATTTCCATTCTGCAGTTGTTGACTCTGAAATAGTTAAGGCCAGTCTGCAAAGTTTGTCACTACATTCAGTTTTTTAGTTATATATCTGTCTTCAGTCTCTTTTGTTCCTTTGACAGTGCATGTATTATAAGAGAGAGAAGGCAGGGAGAACAAACAGAGGAAGTGAATTTAAGATTTAACTAAAGCTTCTTATGTCTGGCAATCATTGCTATACCTTGCCTTTAATTTGACAGCACAGGGGCAACAGAGGCATGTCTGTCGCTTTAAAAGATATCGCCCTCATGTACGATGAATTATTCAGATGAAATAATTCCACTGAGGTTCCTGTGAGGTGGGACCAGTGTCATGCCTCCTGCAGCAGTAGGACAGCCAGGAAGCTCATGCATAAAAGATGAAAGGTTTGATAGCCTCCATTGGATTCAGCCGAGTGTGTGCGCCGTACACTTTAGTCGTAGCCTGGCTTAGCTATACTTGCAGCCTGTGAACTGCCCACAGCCTCATGGGCCTGGCTGCATGGGGCTTTCTCTGTAATATCTGTGCCATATGCATCCCAGCTCTACTCTGCAGTCGGGGGGGGGGGGAGGTATAAATAGCAACAACATGGATGCAGGAGAAAATGAGACCTCACTAAAATCTCTCCTGTTACAGTCAGCGGCACTCCAAATCTCCAGGACTGTTCAGGTCGCATTGTGCTGCTGCTGTATTTCTGTTTATCATCACCCATTTCACCTTTTTTAAACAAACTACTCTCTCATTTTACTGCAGCAGAAACAATTCTAAGCTAAATTCAGCATTTAGTCTCACGCAGCTCGAGCTCATCTCCACCATGAGAGAAGAGACAGATCTGTTCGAGTGGAGCCAACGCTTCTGGCTGCCCAATTGCCTGACACAAACATGATAACATTTGACTGCAGCACATCAAAGATCGGTATATTTTGACTTTCTAAAACAGGAGGAACATGCGCCGTGCTGATATGTTCAGAAGAGAGGAAACCTGTGGAGAGACTTGGCTTTATCAGGCTGTTAACGTTAATCTTCTACCCTCCACAGTTACCCCGAGGGCAAATCGTCAACACTATAAAGACGTAAAGACCAAACATTTTGGTTGAAGTCATTTGTCTTTGATGAAGTGTCAGGAAACTATCTGTGAAGAGACAGATATAGCAAACCATCACTCAATCACAAACTCCTGTAAACACCAGGTCTGGGCTGACAGCACTCTGCAGCAGACAACGAGACAGAGATTGAAACAACTGATTAATTAATCTGTTAAGAAAAACTGGGCGTCAAATGAAACTTCATTGAATCTGTAGCAAGAAATCAATAATCGTTTATCTTTTGATGTCAGACACTTCTTCAGTTTGAAACTGATGTTACTGTAGATTTAAACATCCAACAAACGTGATGAGCCTAAAGCAGAGCTGCACAGCCTGTGGGGCCGATTTACAGATTTTCACACAACTAATTTTCTTTGTCTTGCATGTCCACAGGTCACATACAACACTCCGCACCTGGATTCTGTTCAGTGACATGTTTTAAAGCACAATGCCGGTGCTTCATCTTTACACAGTTATTTTTAATGCTAAGGAAAGGTTGGAGTTATGGGAAATAAAGTATGGTTATGGCGTGGTCACCATAATCATGGTGAAAGTAGAAAAAGCTAACATTTTCCCAAAAGGACAGCATAGGACATCTGCAGTCTGTCTTCTTCTGTTGCTCAAAACTGTAAAATACTGGACTGTAACTAAACTGGTCGACGCTTCGTTCTCGCCATGCTCTGCATTTTAATGTCACTTAATCATAAGTCAGAGTGACTCTAATTGCTGCTAAAGCTTATGTCAGCTACTCCTACCCTTCACTCCCTTGCTGTGGTCAGCCTTCCTGCTCCTATAGGGGCCTTCGCAGACCTGTTGTTCTCCACCGGTCAACCAGACACCCCAAGACTTGCCCCAGATGTTGCAGCCACCTGTCTCCACCTTCCACCTTTCCATCACCTTTAGTCGCCACATACACACGCTCACCTTGCCGGCATTCCCTGATCAGACTACAGCATGTACGCTGACACGCTGTCAAGTTCGTCACGACTGCTACGGATTTGTGTCCTGCCATTCTGTCAGTTTTCTCTCCTCATTTCTGCCACCAGCATATTTTTGTTCCTGTTTGCTGAACCTGCCTGGCTGCTTTTAAGTCTTTGTTTTACCTCACCTTTAAATAAAGTCACTGCACTTGTCTGCTTGTCTGTGCATCCTTCCCATCGCCTGCACAGGTGCCCATGACAACTTGTTGATTACTGTTTGTTTTACATGTAGAAATTAGAAGCCAATTAAAAGTCAAATTAATAGATTAAAAGTATGACAGACTAGCCTTTTAACACCTAAACACCGGGCACAATGAGCTGTTCCACCCACAGCATTTGGTGAGCAATCAGATCAGAGTTGTAACTCCACACTCCCCGGTGTTTGCAGAGTGACAGAAAGGAAAACATACATTAGTACAGATAATTGGGAGCCATTTTCAGTACATTTAGGGAAAGTAATCATCAGCGATATCCATGCCCTGCTTCAACTGAGGCTTAAAGACTTCAAGGAATCATTTTTCCCCATTTACATGATTACCATTCTGAACACGTCTGTAGTCCAGACAGATTTGTTGTTACAAGAAACTGGATTTTCAACAAATCTGTGCCTTCCTCTTCTGCTGTCATGCCATTAAAGTTTTGGTGTACACACCTTAGCTCAATCTGTTTCCTATATTTATCTTTCATGTAGAGATTTACGGCATACCCACAATACCTTTCCACAGCTGCAAGCGCAGTGGTAAAAACCTGTTGCATTCACTGCTGACTTTTATGTGCAAGTGGAGAGATAAACAGCAATCACACAAAGTGAAATTCTTCTTATATTCAAAGCCCAACCTTGTTTAAATAACAAAGTATTCATGTCTGTGTTCCCTCTTCTCTGATTTATTTATGACTGTTTTGGCGTTTACTGTGGTTGGATATAACCTTTTAAAAGCTGAAACATTTCATTAGGTTTTATTGTAACTAATGCAAAGTACTAATAAACATGCGGGTGCTGTTCTACTTTTGCCTTACTGCCAATAAATAACATGAAAAATCCAAGACAAAAACAAACCGATCCTACCAAAAAGGGCCGTGTGTGGCCGAAGCACAATGTAATGTGGCGTGGCAGCACTCCACTACTGTCAAATAAACTATTAAAATGGATTGATGACGTGCACGTGCACCGTTTCACCGGGTGATGTTTTCCTTCGTTAACGTAAACACACATGCTGATGTTGGTCATTTTCATTCAGTATCACATACACTGTACTAGAGCACCAAGCGTGTGCTGATATACTGTTGAATGCAGCCCCCCCCCCCCAAAAAAATCTGGTGCACTATTTACTCCTGTTTGAGTAATATTTGCAAAGATCTGTACGCACAGCTGTTACAGCACATTACTTTCTAAAAGATGGAAACTATTATCTATCATTTTTACGTCTTCAATAGAAATAAATGGATTTCAGGTTGAGACACAATTTTGGCCTTTTTGTGAGATTTCATATGAATAATACAAAATACCACCCATATCTTTTTTAATCTTGATGTATTATAAAAGTGATATAAAATAAGTCTTCAAATTATTTACACTCCTTTAGTTCGGGCCTCTTCGTAGCTTTGTTCGTTGAATAAAAACGGATTAAATTCCATTTTAAAAAACGATTTTTTGTGTGTGTTTTGTGCATCTCCTATAGTTCTGGGCAGGATTTTGAAGGACAGAGTGACAACATAACAGCTGTTAGTGTTTTCTGCTGTTAAAGTGCTTGCTGCACTGCAGCCTCCTTGTTTGAGAGACTTTCAGTCTTTCCTTTCAATTGTGAGCAACTGCAGAAATTGAGTGATTTCAGAGTCCCCAATTTTGCTGCTCATAACACACCTATTTCAGCGTTCCCCATATATTGTTTATATTTCCTTTATAACAAGCAGTGTTGTACAACAGCTCCACAGAAGTGGCAGCTGCAGCCACTTAACTGATCCAGAAAAGATGCTGAATCGGACGCCTCTCCGACGACCTATTTATTTACGCTCTGCTAGAATTGGACATTTTTTCAGTCCTTTTCTGTCTGTGGGTGAGTTTTACATTTAGGGAGAGAGAAACATATACAAGAGCTTATTACAGTTTGAATGAACTTCAACCCCTGACACATCACCAGGAGGAGTGGTGCCTTTTTAAAATGCCAATAATAATGCAACTCTCAAGGCCAGACTCTTATGGGCATCACACCCAGTGCCAACACCTGCAGGTCACAAACCCTGGTCCATACCTGTCCATTCAATATGAAAGTGGAGCCTGAAGATGGGTTTCACAGCTGAGCATAATGACTGTAAACAGGAAAAGCCAGCTCACCTGGCTCTGAGCAGTTTTTTTAAAAAAAAAAAAAGCCCATCAGTCTCTCTAAATCTCAATTAGTACAAAAATCAACACGTGGTTTACACATTAGTCCCTGTAAAACAGCAACAAGATATAACATGTTAATTAGTGTTAAGTCTCCTGGCTGCAGCTTCATATTTTACTGACAGATATGAAGGTGCTATCAAGAAAACAAATAATTGTACCTGTCTAACTATTCCTTTGAGCGTTGTAGCTCACAGTTTTAATGAAAGCTTTCCCTCAGACGTTTTCGAAAATAATAATCCACTAACATTTGCTGGAAATATCTTGATTTTCACGTTGCATGCTGCATTTAGCCAAATACTGAGATAATTATTGGAAACAAAAGCTTGAGCGACAAAATGCGTCAGCTGTAGTGCTTTATTGGACGGCGGTGAGGTGTTCAGTGTCGTTTCCTGCTTTAAACAAGGTTGGAAAAAAGGGTTTTTAATGGAATCGACAGGAGGGTCAATTAAACATTAATTAAGGGCCGTTTCATCCCTAAAACCAGGACTGAAGACTTGTTATAAGTTAGAGATAATTGGCTGACAGCAGATTTGTCGATCTCAGGGATATGAGGATCAAGGCTGCATTTGTCGTCACTACCTATTTACCTTTAATGACTGTGAGCGTGAAAGGAAGAGAGAGACACCTACACTGACCGGATAGATTTACAGATAACTAGAGTTTCCTACTAGTTGTGTAAGTCTGACAATCTGCTTCAACTTAACAGTATTTATAATTTCAATTAACCAGTAAATTACTATTATTACAAGGTCTCCTAAGCTGTAATTGGGGAAAAAAACATCTTATAATGAAATAATGATGCCAGGCTGTTTCTATGAGATAGACACATCCACACATTATTGAAATCTTCTACAGCCATGCCAGAATAACAGCAGTCAGTGCCAATAGTTTAACCTTCAAGTATCACCTGTCATAACAAGTATGCATGTGGCCCTGTGAAGTGATAATCCTCCTTAAACACAGAATAGCTGGCTAGCTAAGTGAAAACTTTTTCTTTTCTTAGATCTGTACCAATGATGAGGCAAAAAAAAAGTTTAATCTGTCGTTCAGGAGAAAAGCTGTGTCGTTAATTAAATGAATACGGTTCATAATCTGCACAGGCTATTTTAGGATAACTCATATAATGTCACAGTTGGCTGCACGAAGGGTTTTATTCAACTTATGTGAAAGGAAAGTCTGAAACGGACCAACAACAACAACAACAAAAAAACTACACGAATGTGAAGAGACGGCCCAGAGTTTCATAAATAAGGACCTGATCCAAAAGGGACCCGATAGACCAGAGGATAATTAGACCAGATCCGAAATGCAGTCGACCCGAACACACACTCATAAAAACCAAAAATTGCAGCAGCACAATTTGGCACCAATTAATGAGAGAGTTGAAAGGAGCAGCAATATATGTTACTTCCCACAATAACTCACAGCTCACGCTTCTGTCTTTGGGTCAGAAACACTGTGATGGACACTGGACACCACACCTCATCATCAGAGCTGATCCTGACCTTAAGATCTGCTGTTATCCACTCCGGCAGTCGACATATTGACGCACAGACCCAAAATCTGCAGCGATACAATGGGACCATGTATAACACAATGGATGGGGCTTAACTCGGGTCCAGAGACAGGACTCAGATACAAGGAACCAAATGGACACCTGGAAACCATGAGTTTAGGCTTTATTTATTTATTTTAGGATTTTAGGAGCAAAGTCAGAGGGTCAGAAATGTTTGCACCCAGTCTCATAGAAATCCGCCCGATACAGCAGTTGTTGTGGTTTTATAATAAATTCCTATTTTAAAGAACTGAGCACCCTGTAAGACTCCGATGAGGAAAGGCCAGGATTTGTTTGAAGCTGAAATGTTTCTCTATGGACCAAACTAACAGAGCAACAGACCCAAACCACACGGGGGGATAACCAAAGCACAAACTGATAATCACTATTAGAAGAATTTTAAATTGGAATTGGCACTGGTGCACAGGGGGTTCTGAGTAATGAGGTTGACAATCTGGGTTTCAGTGTAGGATGAGAAACTAGGTCAGGCCTCATCTGGACACACTCGGTTTATTAAATACATCACAGAACTTCTCAGAGTGTAAGCAATCCTATTGATAAAAAACTACAATTTGTAACAAATATGCAAATATCTCAGCAATTAGCTCAGCTTTGTTCCCTGCTATCAGGGTACAGTGGGGGATAATTTGCATTTTTCTTGTTGTCTCTGCAAGGTCTGATCACACATGCAGATAAGGACCTTTCCATAGCGCCTGCCCTCGTGTGCCTTTCCTAAACTGGCTTTCATTAAATGCACTGGTGCATTTTTCTGCTGGAAATGTAAGGCAAGAAAGGCTGAGATCTATTTTTAAGTGCAAACCATCTGTTGTTTGTAAATCCAAAGCTAACTGGGAGACACTGGTCCCAGTATCCAGCCAAAAACACTGCCAGAGCCCTTTCTTTCTCTCTCAGTGCTATTGAGACTAATTGGAACACCACATTGTCCCTTTTCCCCAGCCATTTCAGTAGTACTACAATGTTCCACCACAATTTATGCAATCAAACAGATGGAATAAGAGATTGAGCTCAGTGCGTGATTGCATACACAGCAGACATAAATCATCTTGAATAATCACTGACCCAATCAGCCACACCAGCTCCAGCATAACATCTACTAGTAGTTAATCACGGACTGTTTGTTGTTGTAACCTATTACGCCATCAGCTTCTTCGCTTTTGGAAAAGAACCTGGTTATGGCTGCGACTTTGGCTTACAAGGCCATAAAAGTAGAACAAGAGCAGGCAAAGTGTTAAATAGGTCAGAACACAAGTGTCCTCTCCAGCACCCACAGGTCCAGTTGTCCCCATTGGATCTGCATCCTGTTTCCCCACACTATCTGGCTGCTGCACCTTGACCCTAGGAGCCTGGAAACCAGAGGGCAAGCAGCTTGGAGTGTGTATGTGTGTGTGTATGTGTGTGTGTGTGTGTGTGCATCAAGTAAAAAAATGACTGTGTGTGTCCTGCAGCCCTGAATGCTGGACAGCTCCAACTCAGCAGAGCCAAGAGGCCCTGCCTTCATTCATACAGAGCCAGTGACAGACCAAGCCAAGCACTCTAAAATATAAGCACACACACACACACACACAAATGCTTATCAATACCCATTGTTGCTTATTTTCAAATGAAGCTGCTGGGGCTTGTACCAATTTGGATATTTATTTTCACACCAGAAAAGTAAAAAATAAAAAACAAAACAAAGGATTCTCTCTCAACAGTGCGACCATCAGCAGTGGACCATCATGAGGCAATAAAACGCAGCCATGAGAATTTAAAGTCCAACTCGTACATATGGCCTTTGAACAGAGGCAATAATGAGTAGCTGCAGGACAGCAGGAAACAGAAACACAGGGGGACAGACAGTGAGCGACTAATCACCAGCAAAGATCCAACTGGCTCTCCAGAGAGTCACCCAGATATTGTTCTCTTTCCAGTGTGCATACCAGGCTTTGCTCATTCTGCTCTGACTGTTGCACAACTCAGCCCCTGCACTGCATGAAGAAAGAAACAGGTTGCACCAAATACTGTGTGGAGAGCAAGCGAGCAACACAAAGTTATCTTCTGCCACCCTGGAGAGGGTTAACATTATGTCAGCATTTTATCTTTGGCCATCTTCCCATTAGACATGTGGCTCCGACAAACCCTCTTCCTGTCTGCCTCACGCTGTGTGGCCTTCAAGGTCCTCACACTGTAACAAACCTAATATCGATTAACTAGCAGTTGCTGGGATTATACAACACTGGCTGTGGTTGGGAGCAGGGGAAGTATTGTAGAAATCCTACACAGACAGCGCGCTCAAGTGTGTCAAGAAGAGCCTGAGCATCTGCTGCCTGGGCCAGATTAATGTGGAGTAATTATGAGAGGAGGCTCCCTGGGGTGATCTGTTTCACAGTGCCCGCAAATACTGTCACACCAAAAGGTGTGTCCCTGCGTGGCTTTGCTCTTATTAACTAGTGGAACAAAGAGCGTGCGTGTCAGTGCGCGCAGACGTGAAACAGGAGACAAAGACATTTCTGAACTTGTGCAGCGCGACTAATGAGGAAGAAATTGTCAGCGTGCGTGCGTTACCTCGAAAAAGGAAGGCTTTGCTGCTGTTGTGAAGCCCCGCCACTTGGGTGATTCCATAGGTGGCATTTGCCAGGTCAAGTTCATTGATGATATCAATCTGGTAATCTGGATCTGACCCGAAAGTCAAAGCTGGTGGAGAGAAATGACGGTTAGAGGATGAAAAGCGGCATAAGAGGATTAAACCTGACTCTGTTTAATTCATTTTACAAACAGACACGGTCTCTGCATTTGTGCATTCCACTGCTTACAATAGGTGGTCGTGGAAGGTGGGGGGGGGGGGGGGGTACAAAAGTCACGCAGTTTTAATTACCACGCAGGATTTTGCTATTGCTGCCCACTAAAATGCACAGTCCACGGGCTGTGGGTGCACTGTGCGCACGCATTAGGATAAAAAGGTATCATCTCTTTTACCGTAACTACATTGAAAATACAGTCGGTTTCAAATATTAACTCATTAAACTGAAGGTGATGCAAAAACAACCTCCTGCAGCCCAGAGACACTACTAAAATACTGGCGTGATTGCGCGCAACGTGCAAACTGAGGAGCGTGAAATAAAACGTTAAGAAGCTCGTAACACTCACAACAAAATTGCTCCTATACCTGCGGACACAGAGTGCCACACACTTCCAACTTACCTGGGTCGGCAAAAAGGAAAAGCGATAACAAAGTCACGTAAATATCCATTTGTGTTGGAGTTGCGCTACACAGAGTCCTCAGCCGTGCGCCCCGCTGCGTTCCCACACTAACCCGCTCTGGTCCGTCTAGCGCTGTGCGCCGCTTTCACCTCGACTGGATGTGGAGGAACGGTCCACAACACATGAGCAGGGGTTTCCTCCCGGCAAACTAGATCCCTTTAAAGTGCCTGAATGCGTCCAGCCACCCGCCGCTTGGCATCGACACTGACAGATATGTGCGTTTATTCAGGGCTGCTATAAAACTGGACCGTATACGGCAAATAAGAGGAAATCCTCAATCATCAGTCTGTGAAGTTCCCCCCGCTCAGAACACAGAAACTTCCAATGTTAGAGGTGAGAAAAGGCTTTCAAAAGAAAATCGGAGAGAATGTGGAGATTGTGTGTAACAGAGAGGTACGTTGCTCTCATTTGTCTTAGCAGAGATGATTCAAAGAGATTCCAGTTTCATGGGCCACATTAACGACACCGCAGCGGACAATGCGCAGATACTGTAGCCTGCACATGCTTCACATGTGGGACATAATAAATACACAAAAAAAGGAGTTCTGCATCTCCTCTCTGCTTCCCCACACCATCACTTCCTCCAGCTCCTAAATCGACCACTCCTCCTCCTCCTCCTCCTCCCACCTCCCACCTCAGAGAATCCCAGGGATTTACAAGCACTGCTCCTCCAGTCCTCTTTCCTCTGGGGCCTGTCCTTATTGAGAACCATTAATCATACCCTTCTCCCGTCTGCCTCTAATTTGTGTACATTGTCAGGTTGTCTGGGTTACCTGCACGAACACAAACCGGTGAGGGAGAGAACGGCGGTGTCTGCTTAGTGATTATGGCATTTACACAGTGTGCACCGCCTGCGCAAGTGTGTTCTACACCAGGGATGGTTTACTTCTGCTTTGGAATGCAGGTCACAACATTTGGCAGGCCCGTACACCGGTCCAGAACCAAAATAAGTCTTGAAAGGGAAGAAGAAACACATTGTATAAAATTACATGTTGCAGAGCAGTGAGGAGACAAGGGAAGGGAAGAAGAATTAAATTGTTTTTGGATGGGCGGTGAGGTTTACAAGCAACATAATTCATGTCTTTAAAAAAAGAAGTAATGGAGCCTTTCTCTATTCCTATGACTGTTTACTACCAGTAATGTAAAGCTTCTGGTAGCTCATATGTAGAGGCTGAAAACATTTAGCTTACATGCTGTAAAAATGTGAAAAACTGGATTTTTAACATGTGGTTAAAATGTGCTTTGCTGCTGAGGTGTGTGTGTTTTTTTAACCAGAACATTTACGTTTATAATAAAATTTAGCACATTTGCAGAGACATCTAGACCTAATGAAGCTCAGCTGAAGTTGCATCAAGAACATTTCACTGTCCTGCTTCCAGCTCATTTAGGTAACACAGCGTTTTGATACTGGCTGAATCCCATGTGATTCTGCATTGACACCTGTGCCAATGATATTTTTGTAAGTGATGAGTTTCCGTGTAGTTTTCAGAGCCAGCTTCAGAGCGTCTAACAGCTTAATGTCTATACAACGACCTCAGGTATCCTGCTCCATCCATGGTGAATGGTCTTAAAAAGCACTTAGACTCAAAGTGCGTTTACACTATTCACCAATTCACATATGTTTACACCCAATAACTCCACCAATAGGACAAAAAGAAGCAGAATGGAGAAGCCGGGGCTCGAACCGCAAACCCAATGATTAGCGGACAACCCGCTGACCCACAGTCGCGCTAAAGCGTCTCCAACCGATCATCTCCATTACTGTAAACGTCTATGTGACTTGGCAAATCAATTAAGAAGGAGTTCACAATGGGCTCTAGTGAGCAAAGACTCCTAAGCTTTAAGGAAAAATCTAAATAAGTGAGAGAGAAAATAAAAAAGGCAAACGAATCCACAATATTGCACAATATGCACATGCACTTTCTTGAATTTGTTATTTGTTTGTAACCAGATATTAAAAATTACAACTTCAGCCCAGTTGTAATCTAGAAACCTACATTGTTTCTGCCCTACACATCCACAGACCAGTGCTTACTGGGCTCCTAATGGACTGACTGGACATTTGTCGACACATATGCACCAAACCTGAAGTGAGCAGTGAAGAAGAAAGAGACAGATCAGGACCAGCAACAACAGAGAAAACAAGACTGTGAGTGTCAACGAGATTATCTTTATAATTTATTCTTATTCTCCAGATTGTGGTCCAGCTGTCGTCAGTCTGTGCCATCACAGCAGAGTCATCCACAGTGAGGTCACCGGGAGAGGTGCACAGCAGCCCCCTACTTCTCAGGGGGACCAGCAGAAACCTCATAAACAGCCCTCAGAAATCTCATTCACAGGGGGTCTTGGCCTGACAGAGATAGGGGCCAAAGTTTAGCATTGCTCTGAACAGAAGAGCAGTCATAATAAATGTGCAGGAGGTGCGGTGCTACTCCGTTACTGATAAGATGAATTACATTCAATACAGTTTCTGCTTTACATGCTGGAAGTCGTTATGTCCCACCATATTCATCTCTGCCTTGTTTTGTACTTGACCTATACTTCAGCCAGATAATATCACGCTCCCTGTTATGAAAACTCAAGGAAATAAAAAGCCTTCACATGCTCTGATATTAATAGTAAGAACAGCAGAGGGCAACGTCACAGTGATGCCTGTACATGTGTGTTCCTGATAGCAAATGTATCTTTAGCCAGACTCCCTTTTCTAACCATGTCCAGAATCTGTTCCATTAGTTCGGACAGTGTCTAACTTGTGGTGCATTGCGCTTGTGCACGCTGAGAACACGCTGGATACCTAGAAATATAATAAATGTAATAATTCAGTGTCAGATAAGTGTATAAATTTATTCAGCACACACACAATGTTCTCTGTAGAAATAAGCAGATGAATCTGTAACATCTGCAATGAGTTTCTGGAGTTTTTCCAACACATCCGCTGCATCTTAAAGGCTGCAAGCTGCAATCCAGAGCTGTTTTCTTCTTCTTCTTCTTTTGCATAACAGTTTTGACGGAAGCACTTACTGAATAATTGACATCACAGTCGGGTGTGATTCCACCTAATCCCTTTCTCAGTCACATGCATGCACATACATGTAAGTGCACAGCAGCACAGTCAATAACGGTGACAACAAACAAGCAAAAATCCTCGTATTAGGCTACCACTGCTACAGACAGTTAATACCCTCAGAAACATTTCATATAAGCACATTGACAGCAAAATAAAGCATCGTTCTGCTTCTTAGACACATCCTCTCTAACAACGACACTCGGCAGGTAACTTGTTTTTAGCCACAGTGAAATAAAACAGCTGTCTGGACCCGCCTCTCCCTCCTTCTGTTGTTCTCACTGTCACTGTCCCTTCACTTTCCTGATGGATCATTTTTGTCACTCAGTGATGAGGAGTTCAGGGGGCTAAGTAAACGTAGTAATTTGCGAGCAGCTCGACCACGCATGAATAGCTACAGCAGGAAGAGACACGGAGACACGTTACACTACGCTAATTATTAAAAAAAAGGAGGGCTGTAATCAGGAAATAAACACACAACAATGACATATTTATAGGCCCACTGTTATTTTTATATGTCAGGAATCTTCATGTACAGAAAATTAAATTATAACCTCCAACACAAAAATGGACAGTTTATAAAGCTCCACCAAAAAGGAGTCGGAGTGGATTTTGTGTCTTTTACAGGGGAGCCAACGTCTTATAAGTTCCCACATAATTTGAACTTTTTATACATATACTAGAAACTAAAACCACTAAGCAGCATTTAAAAAATGCAAATAAAATAAAATCATAACGACTAGACAGGTATATTAAACTACTGGCAGAAAGAGCCCCAGTGATTGTGTTATATCCCATGTTACCTGTTATGACTGACCCCCTTTTATTTTTGAAGTGATTAAATGTCCATGTCCTGATGAAGCAAATATACTTATAAAAATAAGGAAAATATATCGATTAATTAGCTAATTTAATATTCATATTACGGTAGAGTAAATTAATTAATGTTTAAGTTATCAAATTATTAATTGATCCTAATGAGGGGCTGTAACATCTGTCTTTATTCCAGTGGCACTCTAGACTCCATACATCCTGTGAGGTGACACCATATTGTGTCAAGGAGGGACTGTAATTAGAAAACTCATTTTCAGCTCGTGACACAAGGAGTTCAGTGACTCTAGAGCTTATACTCTCGTAGCTGTGACTTTTAAAAAAAGCTTTTGTAGCTCATGTTCTGAATGTGTCTGTTATCATCAGATAAAATCTTTTTGAATACGATAACTTAGGCAGATACAAAAGAGATGTGTAGTCTCAATAAAGACTAAGTAGGCTTCTGATGAGCAGTGGTTGTTGAATGAGGGTCTGAATATTATAGCCCAGGGAACAGTCCCGCTGTCTCTGCTGAAAGCCCATCATTACTGGTTGGTGGAAGTGGCGTTGTGTGTGCCACTGCTTTATGTGCCTGGGTTGGAAGTCTGTGTAAGTGGGTAAGATTAGTTGGTCAGATTAGTTTAGTCAGTTGGATATTAACCCATCCATTCATCATCTAGACCCCCTTATTCCTAACCAGGGTCCCAGGGGTCTGCTGGAGCCTATCCCAGCTCTCTTTGGGTGAAAGGCAGGGGTCCACCCAGGACAGGTCCCCAGTCCATCACAGGGCCACATAGAGACAAACAACCTCACACACTCACACTCACTCCTATGGGCAATTTAGAGTCACCAATCAACCTGACATACATGTTTTTGGACTGTGGGAGGAAACCAGAGGACCTGGAGAAAACCCACACAAGCACAGGGAGAACATGCAGACTCCACACAGAAGCTGTGAGAGACTATGTCAACACAGAAAGAGCAAGCCAACTCAATGAACAAAAACTATTGTGAGCAATAGTACAAACTGCACATTCTTCCATTGAACAGTTTTTGAAAAGTTCAGTTTTCAGTGATAGAAAATGTCAGTTTAGTCTGACATGACTTCAAAACAAAGAGAAAAAGGGTATATGGAGGTATACTCACATTAGTATGGACCTG
The DNA here is from genome assembly GCF_900324485.2 of Mastacembelus armatus. Lineage (NCBI taxonomy): Eukaryota > Metazoa > Chordata > Actinopteri > Synbranchiformes > Mastacembelidae > Mastacembelus > Mastacembelus armatus. The sequence goes on along the minus strand of NC_046635.1, from coordinate 1,359,656 downwards.
GCCTATGCTGTATCATGGTTTGGGTGTGACTTTCATCACAGACTGACAGGCAGTGGGGTTGGCAGCTCAGATCTGGGCTTTACTTGCTTTCTCACTGAAGTGGTTAAAACTGCAGGGTGGAGGTGAAGCCTCAGTCAACAGTGTGTGTTGTTTCATTCGGCTGTCGGGGGGGAGTGGGGTGGAACATACGAGAGGGTATATGAGCCTACACTATAAGAAACTTATAAAGCCTGGGGCAGCTCCAGGAGGACAACTTAATGGCAGAGGAATCAGTGCTTTAACTATATTTTGTCAACCACAGCTGGAGTCTTGTTGACTGTCACTACCCCAGAAATATGATGAATGTGTTCCTCAGAGGTACTTGCTTAAAAAAATAAATAAATAAAAAGCTTCACCGATGCCACAGAGTGATGCCACAAACATACATCATGTATAAAGTGTTGGATGCTATTCGACATAGGAACGAATGAGGTGCAACTGTTGCACAGAAGATCATTTTGGAAACTCTGCGTATTTTCTGCACAACAATTTATAAAATGGTTCACTTCATTTAATAACAGGAGAGGAAATGGGTGAGGTGGAGCATTTTTTTTTCCTTTCACTCAAACCTGCTGTGAGAACAGAAGAAGTTATGGATTAAACGGGCACCGCTGTAGACTGCTGCATTGTTCCCGAAAACTGTGGCCAGGAGGCAATTACTGGGTCACAGAAAAAAACTTTCAGCTCTGGACATGATGGGCATGAATTGTCCCTGCAAGTTTGGTGGTTTGATTCCTTTGTCAAATATAGCAGCACTTATCCCACACATGACCCACTTCTGCTGAGGTAAACACACTTGCTAGACAAAGAAACGGTGCTTTTCTTGCAGGAGGCTTCGGTGTGATTGGAATGACAACTTACTGCCGTGACACTGAATCGCTGAGGTCAAAACTCTCCAGCTGCAGACAAAAGTCTCCTAATTCAATGTAGGACATGCACTCAACAAACAGCAAAATGAAAAATAATGCTCATAAAATATTGGTGACGTATTAACCTTCTGGGAAACTTGGAGCTGGGTTTTCTCAAGTGTGGACGTTTTGAAAGCACGCCGACTTCCATCGTTAAACAGTTGTTTTGATTGTTTCTGTTCGCTGCGTATTTATGTGCTTTACTCAGTGGTCTCAGGCAAAACCTTCACAGGAGTCTATTCATGCTGTTGTGCTGCATTTTCCTGTTTGCAGGCAGTGAATGCATTTGATTTTCTTAGAAAAACATGATGCCACACTTTGCTTGTCAGTTTTCAGCGTACTGTAAATTCCCTCATAAATGTCAATGTCCAGGTAACAGCTGTACAATCGGCTCAAAAACAAAAGGCCGGTCCCATTAAAGTCATAAAAAAATGGACGTAACCAGGCAGAAATAAAAAAAAAAAACAAAAAAAAAAAAATTTTGCTAATATAAAGGATTCACATATGAACAGTGTGTTTTTTGAAGGGGATACAGAAACTATATATAACGTCAATTTATAATGGTTAGAGGAGGCTAGAGAGTTTATGTAGATTATGTTAGATTCCAATGTGCTAAACCAGAGTTAACCTTACAGAGAGACACAGTTTCAACCCTCATCTAACTCTCAGTAAAAAAATAAACATGCATGTTTCCATAATTCATTCAAGTATTTCATTAAGGTTCAAATTGCTAAAGAAACATTCCCTGGGATTCCCAAATATAAATATGAGCTTAAAACATGACATTTCCTTCTGCATTTGTCAAAATCTCTTTTTTGATATGCACTAGGACTGAAAACTGTGTTTGTAAATAATAATTCAATAATAAGTCATTTAAAAATGAAACCTTAAACTGTTATTTCAGCCACTAGACCCCAATTTTGAACTTACTGTATGTATTTTTTTTTCATATTTTTCCTTCTGTGTTATTCAAATGCACCAACCCTGTGTGGAAAGTGTTGGAGAGATTAGCATTTGAATGTGAATGAAGTGTTTTTTTTTTTAAAAATGCATCATGGTTGTAGATTTGCTTTGAATTGTTAAATACTCATAAAATCAGAGGCACAATGCAGTAATTTGCCATTTACTGCTCAACACTGCTTTAATTCATTAGTCTTACTTGCTAATAATAAAATCTGCTATGCGAGGACTCGTCTTCACATTACAGCTAAAACCAGTAGCCTATTGAAGGTGATATAAAATATTCAGGCTGATTTGTGTCATTTCTGGCATCACAGCCCACTGGATTGCCTGATTATACTCGTCTCATATAATGTTAAGGTTTGTTCTAAGCTAAGGCACCCGCTCCCTGAACTGATGTTTTTAAATGCAGACTTGATATTATGTGACACAAAAATACTGACTAATTTTATAACACTAACATGCAATTTGCAGGAATGGAGATCGGATTTTTTGCCTTTGCGAGTGGGACTATTAAAGCTGATTGAGCTTCGATGATGTTCTCCTGGTCAGAAATATTAGAGTGCCTTATGCTAAATACAGAGTGCAGACATTTCATTTTCATGGATCCAAATTAGCTACTTAGAGGCAGCAGGGTGCCGTATGCTAAAATACTGCTCATCAGACCGTGTGAACATCACCGAGGGCCATATGGATTTCCCCCAAGCCCACAAATTAGCGAGTTCACACCCTGCAGAGGGAAGCTTACCCTTACTGATAATCTAACTTTTGTTGTGCCTTATATCCACTCTGGTGGGAGGAAGGGTCTGGCTCTTTAAAATTATATTTAAACCAGAAAGTTTGTGAGTCTACAAAACAGTGAGCTGAAAACTTTGCTTGCTTCCATTAGTCCTGAGACCCTAGATTGGATTGGCACATCACAGCAGTTTCCTGCGATTATCACTGCTGCGCTCGGGTGCTGGGGTGAAGCTCGTGGTCGCAGCAGATCTGGTTTACACCCACAATGTCAAGAAGCAGAGACACAGGAAGGCACAGCAAAGCTAAATGGACATGAAACAAGATCTCTTATATAAGAAAAGAAAGCTCAACAGTTCTGCAGGTACTTCCTCAATGCCAACAGTGACAGTTACTGTACTTAAGCCTGAATGTTATTTTATGTTAAGTGGATTAGGAAGGATGGCAAGTGCAGAAACTGGGTTTTGACCAACTCAGTGGTAAGAGCAGGACTGACAATATGAGTTTTATCTTTAAGCTTCAAATACAAGGAGTAGTGGAGGCTGGGCTGAGGTCAGAAATGAGCATTTGTGAGCAGCAGTATGGTTTCGTGCCAAGAAAGAGAACCACAGATGCAATATTTGCTTTGAGAATGCTGATGGAGAAGTACAGGGAAGGCCAGAAGGAGCTGCATTGTGTCTCTGTAGATTTGGAAAAAGCGTATGACAGGGTGCCGAGAGAGGAGCTGTGGTTTTGTATGAGGAAGTCTGGAGTGGCAGAGAAGTATGTTCGAGTGGTGCAGGACATGTATGAGAGCTGTAAGACAGTGTTGAGGTGTGCTGTAGGGGTGACAGAGGAGTTCAAGGTGGAGGTGGGACTGCACCAAGGATCGGCTTTGAGCCCCTTCTTGTTTGCTGTGACAAAAGAGTGTCAGCAAGAATGAAAGGAAAGGTGGACAAGACAGTGGTGAGACCAGCAATGTTGTCTGGTTTAGAGACAGTGGCCCTGAGACAAAGACAGGAGGCAGAGCTGGAGGTAGCAGAGCTGAAGATGTTGAGGTTCTCTCTGGGAGTGACGAGGATGGATAGGATCAGGAATGAGGACATCAGAGGGACAGCTCATGTTAGATGTTTTGGAGAAAAAGCCAGGGAAGCCAGATTGAGATGGTTTGGACATGTTCAGAGGAGGGACAGTGAATACATTGGTAAAAGGATGCTGAGGTTAGAGCTGCCAGGAAGGAGGCCTAGAGGAAGACCAAAGAGGAGGTTCTTGGATGTAGTGAAGGAGGACATGAGGATAGTTGGTGTGGGTGTTACATGTGCCATGTATTGATTGTGTGTGACTTTATTTGCAGGAAGAGGAGGTGCGTCTGCGGGTCAACCCTTGGTGGATTGGTGCCCTTTAAAAAGGAGAGTGGGACCTTAGCTCGGGGGCGTCCTAGACGGTGGCCCGGCAAGCCTGACCCGGGATCCAAGGAAGAAGGTGGCTCCGCCTCCCGTTTGTCTAGATTCCTGTTGCGACGTAGCAGGTCCTGTGGCTTTCGGCTCCTTTCTGTATTTGCTTAGTTAGATTTGTTAAGGTGTTGGGTGCGGTGGCTTGTTTTTCTACGTTATTAATTTATGTTAGGTGTTAGATTATGTTAGGTAGGGACAGAGGAGGCTAGTCCGGTGCGACGGTCCTAAGGCGGTCTGGCCTGGCTTGTTTCCTTCTTTTGTTTGGTTTGGCCGACCCATCACCGTCTTATGTTTTCTGTTTTGTGACTTAATAGCTACAATTGTGTGCTCTTCCTGTTGTCGGAATGCTTTTTTTAATCAATAAATTGTGGCTTTGAGTTTTTTGTGATGTGCTTAATGTTGGCCTCTTGTTTTGTTTAGTGGAGGTCGTAACAGTGGGTGAGGAGGATACAGAGGATAGGGTTAAATGGAGGCAGATGATTGGCTGTGGAGACCCCTGAAGGGAGCAGCCCAAAGGAGAAGAAGATCCATTTCCTATATGTTTCCATTGTATTGTTCTCATTTCCTGTTGAAGGGTAAAGTGATAAAAGACAGACAGGCATGAAACCTTAACACAGAGTATTATGAATGTTTAAAAGCCTTAAAGTGCAAATACTCATAATAGCAACAGCCCAGGCACATTGACCAACCCTGTGAGAGAGAGAGAGAGTGGTTTCTCTCTTAGTGCAAGGCCACTAACAAGAGCCACCACATATTACAAACAACAATATAATTACAACCATATATTTACCCACATTTACTTATTCGTGGCTACATCTTATTACTTTTAGTTCAGTTTAAATGTTGTTGTACATTCAAAGATCCAGTGCTGATGGCCAGAGTTGTTTATGTCTCTGATGTACAAGTGTCCTGTTTAAAGGTGGAAGTGGTGTGATATTAATCTACACTACTACAACTACTGAGACTGAAGATCAGTGGGAGGGATAACTGTTTATGTCTGAATCTCTTAATACCAGTCAATGTTCCTCTGAACCAGAATCCACCACTGCCAAAATACCAAAACAGATTTTTTTTTATTTTAAACTTAGGTAGGAAGACTGGTCATGTGAATGATGATGTTCTCTGCAGGAAAAAACCACAATATCATCGTATCCTCAAAAGACTCCTGCCCATAGCAGTCTCCACCCATCCATCTATTTTCTACCTCTTATTTGCAGTGGCAACATCCATCCATCAGTCTTCCTCCATTTAGCTGGATCCAGACAGTGACAGCAGCATGCTAAACAATACAGCCCATATGTTCCACCTAGTCACACCTTTCAGTTCTTTATGAGGGATCCTGAGATGTCCACAGACAAGATGGACGTATAATCTTTACAGTGTGTTCTGAGCCTGCCCCATTGTCTTCTCCCATGTAGGTGCAGGCAGGATGCCTCCATAGGGAAACATCCACAATGCTGATCTGATGCCAAAACACCTCATTTGACTCCTTTCAGTATGAAGGAGCAGCAGTTCTACTCTTCGCCCTTTTGGGATATCCAGCCTTCTCACTGCCTGTTGGGCTAAACCCAGACTGCCCATAGAAGAAATAGATTTTGGACCTATGTACCTGTAATTTCATCCTATCACCACATGCGAGGACTGAAATTTAAACCAACAAATACAGCGCTTCAGGCCCCAACTCCCCTGTCTAGCTTTACCCCAGAATAAAATAAACAGGCAGCACCTACTGTACACAGCCAGGTTGACACCCTTTAAAAAGCACATTTCTTCTGATGTTGTGTTATGTGCCACACATTCACTGTTCACATCTTTTTTTTTTCCTCCTATCCTAGCTTCTGGCGATGTGAGTGGTCTCGACTACTAATGTGCACATAAATGACAGTGGCAGGACTTCCTGAATCCTTATGTCTCAGATCACATTCTCTCATTCAGCTGTAAAGCTGAATGGATATGCCGTGAGTCTGCTTCTATTTGATATAAATCATCTGTAAACTTTCTACCTCTTATTTAAAACCACCATTATCCAAACCTTTCAACAGCAAAAACAAATTATAGCCTCATGGTGACAGTGAAACATACAGACAATACAGCAATTACAGGCCAAGCAGTAAGTGCTGCTTTCCAGTAGAGTGACATGCTTTTATATTATTCTGACAATAGGGTCCTTGCATAACCAGCCAGTAGTAGAAATCTCTCCTAGAGCAGAAGATTAATGGATGATTCAGGTAGATAGTCTCAAGGGCCAGAGAACCACAGCTAGACCACTCACATAAGTGAGCCATACTGAGCCATACTGAGACAGACGTCGTTTCTGCTCTTCATCTCAAAAGAAAAGAGGAAACTATGAACACAACTTTGCAGATTTTTTATGTCTCTAGATTTGTTATTTCAGCTCATCTGTTTTCTCTGTTGACTCCTCAAACACAACATTAACAGCTAAAGGGATACGATGGACGGTTTGAGTTAGATTTGACCTTTTCATTTTTGTTAATCCTACACTATCAGAGCATGAGTAAGTACATTACCGATGACTGGTTTTATTTCTCAACTAATAGCAATGCTGGAAGATTTCCTTTAGCAGCAGGTTTGGAGTTCAGTTTGTGAAAAAATGAGATTGAACTGGCACCTCACCAGTGCAGCCGTGGTGTCTTCAGTTGTGATGACGGCCTGGCAGGGGGTCAGCTTGAACTCACACTTAGGCTATTTGATTATTTGGTGGCTGCCCGGCTACGCTCTAAGATGAAGTCAAGGCTGACAAAGATTTATCATAAGCTCCAGAACACGCACCAAACGAGCACAGAATTGCAGCGGCTCATTCTGCATGTCCTCAAGCAAGACAATAATGCTTAGAAAAGCTCGTTTAATGTCACGGGGAACATAACGCCATCCATCCATCAGTTTATACTGCTTTTAGCTGAGGGAGGCTTGATTATTTTTAAAATCAATTACGCTTTGGTGGCAATGCTAATTATAAAAGTAAGTGCTCACTGCTGATTTGACCGCACATGCTATTATTCTAGTAATTATCTTGATTTTATTTCTGACTAAATTAAGACACACTTAGTGTTTTACTACCAGAAACCTGTTTCTAAAAAAAAAAAAGTGTTTATTTTGTTTTGCTTGTTTAATAAAATTGGAAATAACGAGCTCTTTCAGTCGCACGTGTATTGTGGTTAATGTGTCTATAACACAATCAGTGTTTTGCCTGCTGTTCCAAAAAAAATGAGGCCTTCTAATACTTTTCTAAAGCCCATAGCTGTTTGTAGTATTTCATCAAGTGTTAATGCTTGGTAGCTTATTATTTTACTGCAGTGGGTACACATCCTGTGTTAAAGTAGAGTTTTTATTTTTATTCTGGCTGCCTAAACCTCTGCTCCAGACGAAACTTGGCAGAGCTAAAAGGTACATGCATATTACACCTCGGTCCTACAAACGAACTTCTGTGTGATGGTTGTATTCAATCATACATTCACTGTTTTACCACAGTCTCCAGTCTGACCATGCAGATTTGCACAGACGACTAACAAAGATAGTGATGCACCGTGTTTGGAAATGGAAATGTAATTTATTGTAAATGCATTCAATGACCTTGTTTACCGCAGCATTACACTACCAGACTGCAAACTTCAGCATCATTCTTATGGACTGCAAGTATTCTGCTCAATATTTATTTATTACCTGAGCCATGACTTTGCATCCTTCTGAGTGTGGTAGAGAGAAGATTAATATGAGTGTGTACCTGTGATCAACACAGCCACGTTTTGCAGTAAATTAGTTAATGTCTGGTAAAAGTTACATAATAAACTGCAACATGTCCGTGCTTTACTGAAACACTCGATGGAGCAGGGTCATCTCTCACTCGCCCTTCCAGAGTTGCAGGAAGGTCAAAGTCAACCCCAGCTGACATTGGGTGAGACCTGGGGCATCGACACCCACGGGCAATTTAGAGTCACCAGCTGAACTAACCCCAAACTGCAAGTCTTTGGACTGTGGAGAAGAAGTGGAGTGACCAGAGAAAACCCACACAGACACAGGGTGAACATACAAACTCCACATAGAAAGAGTCAAACTGGAATTGAGTCTTTTTGTTGTGAGGCTACAGTGACAGACCACCAGGCCATAGTGCCGTCCCTGAAGCAAAGTCATGACTATTGAAATTAGTTTCACATGAGTTCCTTCACTTTTCACAACTCACTCATTCTCATAACAATATTACAGAACATATGAGCTATAGATGTAGTGTCACAAACTAAGAGGCTGTAGCTTCTCAAACATACTAGTTCATGCAGGTTATTATTGTGTTATTGAATGCTCTTAAATGTATATCCTTTATCCCATTCTCTAATCAAAAATGTGTAAAATTGCTGAACGACATAAAAATGTTCAATAAACCTGCAGTTCACCTACTAATTGCTGGATTTGGCTGCATCCAATGAGCCACTTTAGGCTCTTTAAGAGATTCTTTCCTTCTGCTAAAATATTATTGTGACAGATAAATGAACGCACCTGCAGATGTTGCCTTTTGCTGTTCTTGTCTCTAAAATGTAACAGGAGAAGTGAGAACTCTAGAAAAAGCCACTGTAGCTAATGCTAATTTTTATATTTCACAAAACCACTGTCCAGGTTTTCCTAAAAACCTCCAGTCAATTTTCCTCAAGCCCATGGGACATATTTCTAAATATTAACTTAGAGGTTAATTTAAGGCAGCATTGTTATATGCTATATTCTTATATTGCTATGCTGTAGAATAGTGTTTTTATTTTATAGCTATTATAAAGCTGTAGAAGGTGCTACATGAGTGATTTTTGGATGCTTATAGTTTTGCATTGTCATCATTATAAATGGCTTTGACTGCAACTAGCCCAGGGCTGGCTAATACTTAACATGTTTATGTTAAGGACTTTTCTCTTTGCTTATTAATGCATACAGCCCTTGGGCCAGTATCATGTGTTAATGAAGGTAATTGTGGAGAGATAATTACAGTAAGGATGTTGTTTCACTGATGTAACTGCTCCCAGTCAGTACTGAGCGAAATAAACACACAAATTTAAAAACAAATAGTATAATATTATTACTGATATTAATAATGACGCTATTGGTTTTTATGTTCCCTATTGTTGACAACAATAGCTCACGTGTTATTGCTTTGCATTTATAAATGCAGTGTTAAAAACACAACTAATATGAGCTTCTCCTGATCTGACAAAGCTGTTTAGTAATGGGAACGATTTTAGTCACAGTTAAAAGTCAGCGATGTCGGTTGTTGTTAGGAGATTTGAACAGATGTCGTACAGTAAGTGTCCAAGTCAGTCCAGCCAGGACATTTAACGTTTGGACAATAAATCAATGCTGGTGTTGATTGTCTGGTGAGGACAGTCTCAAATTTAAACATCCCAACAAGGTTCTCCACACCGAGGTAGATATAGTACAATGTGATATCAACAGTCCTCTCTTTACTACTCTTTGTCTTAGACATCCAGATTTTACTCAAATACGAAACAAATGCCTGTTTCAGAAGTGTCTAGTTATACTCTTCAGCTGATATAAACTCCAGATTTTAAATCTGAATCTTTTTGAATAAATACATTATCTGATAAAAACGATTGATTTAGTTACGTGATCTCTCCTGGTTGCTGTCAAGTTTCAGCTTTTAATGTAACCACTGTACACGGGTAAGTGGTTTGAAGTACAGGAAATGCACTGTATGAGTTCGAGCCTGCCAATGCTGGTTCAGCCCACACCAAAGCTGAAGAGGAATTTTAATAGTTCAACCACACAAGTCATTCAGGGTCAGCAGAGTCCTCACATCACTCAGGGGACTGGAAGGATTAAAAATTCAAAGTCTGTTCTTTTGTTTGTTTTCCAGAAAGCCTTAAACAAGAACATGTCTCACCACGTCTTCATCCTTTCTAACACAGTACACTGGAGTCCTGTAAAATACACCATGCTCAAACAACAGGAGAATTCTTATTCAGTAAACAGCACATTTTCACGTAACCCACGGCTCATCCAGCTCCTGATATTTTTACCTGCAGACTGAGTGAACAAGACTCTGAGGAAACTTCGCTCCCACTTATGTTTTTCTCAGTAGGCAGTCTGCCTCAGAGCCGCTAGTGGATCAGGGTCCGTCTAATTCTGCTTTTTTAATTCACACATTTCCGAGGCTTTTGAAAGTCCGACTGAGATCAGCATGTGTTCAGCCTGTGCAGAACATACGGAGCACTTGCTCTTGGAGTTTAAATGTTGTTTTCAGTTTTCTGCCTGTGCTCTCTACTGCTGATTAGCACGTGAAACAACAGGCTGAATTCCTCACCACATGGCTGAGCTCAGCATTATCTAACATTTTATGGCCACATGCTTAATATCAACTCATTTTAAAAGTCAGAAGTTAACACCAACTGGGGACCAGGAACTGTCAGGACTTGGGAACCTACATGGCTGTTTAACCAAAACTTTATCTACATCTAGAAAGAGTCCTGATTTGGAAAATACCAGTGTGCCTGATCCCAAACCTGGAGGATTTGGACATTGCAAACAGGTCATAATTTGCCTTTGTCCATCACTCATTTAGCTCATTTATGCAACTCATGTGGAATGGACTAAGTGAACATAGACTCAGTATATATTAGCACTGTAGCACTAATAACCTGTTTGACCTCGTCATTGCCTATAACGAAGCCCTGAGCTCAGCACTGGACTGGGGCAGTGACACTATGGGAACATAAAGCAAGTGGATGCTGGTGTGGAAGAAGAACAGCATGAACAGCAGCCAAAGCACTTAGAAGAGCATGTCATATGAGGACTGACACAGGCTAGCAAAAATAATACTAACATGCAGACTGTTAGGATGGCATGTTAGCAGATGGTAAGCTAACTAACATTACATATATAATACAAATCAAACAGTAATTAACAAGATGCTATTTTTATGCCAGATGTTATTTTTTTTAGCCGTCTCCTCAACACAGACTAATAACGTCCCTATTTGTTGTAATGGACCCATATTATACCTTCTCATGGCTGCCAATCATGCATCTCTTTGTCTTTGATTGAAAGTTCCCATGAGTCCATAAATGGTCCACACTAAGAGAAACACATCACTAAAAAAAATTATAAAATTTTGCTCAGTTACTGAGCCCAAGCTCTTTGTGGACAGTGCATTCTCTGTAGCCTTGAAAATCCCTGAAAATCTATTTTGAGAGAAATAAATGTGATCTTAGAAGAAGAATGGCTGACCTAAAACTACATTTTTAAGTCTAGCATGCTGTCTGGTAAAAAAAAAAAACACCTCCTGGATGGATTTTCATGTAATTCTGTACAGATGCAGTCCCCTATAGGACACCCATCTCAGTCCTGTGGAGGTTGCTACCTTCGCCTCCATCACTGTGCCTCATTCTTCTCCTCCACCTTTTCTCGGCCTTGTAATCGACCTGACGCAGCAGCGTCTGGCTGTCAGTTGACGAACAGTGTTAAGATATCCAGGTACTGCAGTCTGATTCAGTGTTTCACTTCTCTCCATCTTCACTGAACCCTTGACCATTATTCAGACTATCAATTCTGTGTCTTGTTAGACCAGGCAATAAGTGAGTTATGAAAGCTGCTCTGTTCTCCAGAGCAGTAAAAGGGAAGAAGCTCTTAATGAACGAAAACAAAGGTACAAGCCCAACAAGGTCGTGCACTTGAACCGGGACAGAAACGGAGATAATGCAACTACTTGGAACACGTTGGGCACACAGCTGCACCGTGCCACAGTGGTGGATAAATATATGAATGTGATACTTTCGCTCCGTGTCGTCAGCTGAATAGTCCAAAACTGACCACAGCATCTGTTCCTGTGCTCAGCAAAGGGAGAACATTTTACAGCCACCTTTGAAGTCCACAGTTTCATACTCAAACAGATTTTGGGTGGAGTACGACATAAAGTCTATGTGCATTCACACAGTATGATGCTTCTTCTCTGAACCGGCACCTCATAGAAAAAAAAAAGCTGCTTTGGATGAATTAAAAAAAAGATTACATGAAAAATAGATCTGCACTCATGTAACTACACGCAAACCTCAGAGATTTTTGGATTTTGGTGTGTAGTGTATGTTGTGCAAAAGGAAAATACAGTGTGACAGTATATAAAACATTATTCCATACCTTTCAAACTTGTTTAAAACACTTTCAAAAGCCAGATGTTAGTGTTAATTATGCATTTACTAACTGATTCCACCTTCTTGTCTTGATATCTCATTCTCGCACACGTACTGAGGCAGTGAACTTCCAGATATTGCGCATGTGTAAACCCAGTAGATGACACAAAGGAAACCAAAGTTTTCCAATCAACAGTTCAGCAGGTCTCTCCACTTTCAATTTCTTCACAAGGTGAAAAGATGGAGTGCACCTCTCCTCTCAGCCAAACAACCCATTCTGCAGTTCTCACACAGAGAGCCTCAATCTAACTGAGCTCCATCACCTCCAGCCTGTGCTGCTGCAGAGGTTCAGGCTAAGAATAGGGTTCAGAGGTGGATTTACACATTTAGTGCAGGTGATAGAGGTGGTTTACTTATTTGTTTCTCGGGCTTAGATGAATAACATCACGGTTTTACATGCACAACTTTCTCTCATCTGTTAGATTCAGGTCTGCTCCGTTACTCTCACTATTGCATGTCTTGCCATTACAAACAGACCCAATGACATTGTCACTTTAATGCTGCTCTTTGCACAAATACTTAGATTTTTGAACAATTAATATTTGCACTGTCACTTTGTGACATATAAAACTGCACATCAATGGCTGCACTGCAACCAACCTCATTTGCCCCCCCCCCCCACACCACCACCTTTTAAACTTGTGATTATATTTTTTATTTATATGCTTCTTATAGATATTTTGTTCTTAGCATTGCACTAGTAACGTCTGGTCAGTTCTCACATTACCCTGTGTAGTGATATACAGTGTGCAATCTACAACCTGTCTGTGTGTCACTGTTTCTATTGCCGCTGGACATCTGGAATTTCCTTCGGGATCAATAAAGTATCTATCTATGTATATATTAGCAGTCTGCAAAGACAAGCTTAAACTGGTAGAAACGAACACTCTTGTATGGGTATATGTTTGGCCTGTGGTTTTTTAATTTCATTTTGGAATTACAAAACCATTATGGCGTTCGGTGATATCCCTGTTTTTGCAAGTACGGTCTGTTTTTAGTGTGCCCACTTCCAATCAGCAGGTTTATAGTATTTTGGCCTCGTGTTCTGGATACAGCTATTAACAATGTGCACGCTTTTTGGTTTAATTGACACAATCAATATCAAAACTATAGGAAGCCAAGATATATTGCACTCTACAACACTGCCTCCTGTTTCAGTGCAGCCCTGATGGCACAACATCTAATGTACAAGTGTGCAACTGTAACAGTCAACGCTTATGTATGTGTTTTGATGCTGTTTGCTGATCACGGTGCAGTGTGAGAGACAGCGAAACTAGGCCAGCTGTGGAAGAACCATTGATCGCTCCCAGTACAGACTTATTTTAAAGCCCTACTGTAGCTTCTGCCCCTGGAGACCTGTGAGGCAAAAATCCAGCCACAGACCAGAGAGCAAATGGTTTCTGTCCTTGACCTGAAAATATCTAAAGCCCCAATGACATCTGCCAAAAAAAAAAAAAAACGTACTTTTGATAAATCTCTGCATTGCTTAAGATGAATCATCCCAAGATTCTTAGAAACACATTTGAAAATGTCTGACGCATTTTATTCAATTCAATTTTAACAACTGTCCCTATATCCAGATTAGCCGAGTCTACAATGGATAAAAACCAAAGGTCTAGAAAACCAGATGTAAATATGACAAGAAGAATGAAAATAATTATTCACAAGAACCCATGCAGTGGAAATTATACAGGATTACCTTAATTATTTATTCACACAGCTGTAAATTATATGTGCAGGAATGGAGGCAGTGTAAGTCACTGGCTATGTAGTGTCTTCACTTGTGCAGGCTTTTCTCCATTAAGTCACAAAATAGAAAAAGATGGGGATGCTGCAGCAGAAATGGTTGCAATCATTCCTTGTGTCCTCTGACAGTTGAAGAGAGGACAAAATTAGATTTTAAAATATTTACTCTGGGGCCGAGCTGGAGTGGAACAATAATTTAGAGTTGAAATTTAAAGTGTAAAAAGTGAGATAGTATCGGTCCTATTGTGCCAGAACGTCCAGTCGCTCTGCTTACTTATAACAAATAGAGATGTATTGTGTAGATTGCTGCTGTGTGGCTGCATGCAAGGCAGGAGATGCAGATTGCTCCACTTTATTGTCTTTCTAGCTGTTAGCCCATGTCATCACCGACAGCCATTGTAAAAGGCGCAGAGTTTTACTGAAGGTAAGGTGAGTCATGACTTTTATCTTTCACTGCCTAACTCCCACTCCCACTCCTGGAGACAATCCAACACTGAAATTGTGTGGAAGGCACTTTGCAAATTGCATTGATCTTTCCCTGGACCTGCCTCCTACCTGCCGCCCATCCTAATGTCTAGCTCGTTCTCCGGCGGCGTGCTCCGAGATAGGTAATGACACCCTGAGACAGTGCTACTCAGACACAAAAACCCCTGGTCAAACACAAGCATGCCAAATTGTGGGCTCGCAGGACTTTATCATCCTGGTGGAGCTCATGTGACCTACAAAAGCCGTTGCATCCTGTCAGTGATGGAACCAGCAGAGACTCCACTATGTCTGTTGCATTTTTTTTAGAAACTCACCTGGTTTTATCAAAGCAACACATTAAGACAGCAATAAGACTCTCCTTTTGATCTGATGTAAATCCATTCCTCGTGTTAATTGCAATGACAGGCATGTGCACGTAGACATTCGTGCATGTGAACACACCTGAAAAGCCTGACAGATATTTTATTTTTTCACATTCAAGCTGTTCAATTAAAGCCGAAGCTGATTATTTTGCTGCAGCGTGCAGACGAGCAGAGCAGGTGACTGAGGCAGGTTGTTTGTCTGTCACGCTGTTCAGCACAATTTGACATTTTCTCTTCTGTACTGTGTTTCCTACGTATTCGTACATCAGGGCAACACAGGCAAAAACAGTTCTCTACTGCACTTTAACAAGTCCAAATAAATTGGAGTCAGCTTTGTAGCATTAATAGTTAAAGGAATCACATTCAGTACTTGGTATATAATAACTCTCCTCTGGCTCCATGCGGCCCGTAGTACAGAGGCGCTCTTATAGTCATTTAGTGTTATTGACCATCGTGGTTCCTTCAGCTTGAACCAGCAATGGCTGTCCCAGAGCAGCAGCACGCAATGTTGTTACCCCCCGCCCCCCATCATCCTTCTTTAGTTCAGATATATACAGACCCCCGAGCCTGAATGCACAATCACACCCCATGTAACAATACCTCACACCTCGCTGCACGTGCAGTACAGTCAACACTGCTAACAGGCTGTTCTCTCCACAATCCATCATTTACAAAAACACCAACCCATGTCCTTGACACAAACTGTAAAGGGAAAAAAGCTCCTGTAAGTTGGTCAAACTGCTGTGGTGATGCACTGGGATGCTGCTGTGTGGTGAGGCAGAGGGGTCTGGAGGAAAAGAGAAGGGGCGGTCAGGTGTTGAAAGGTGAAGCCTCAATAAAATCAATTGCCATCATCACCGTGTGCCAGGCGGTGATAAATAAGCAGGGCATGGTGTGGACAGCCGCCAGGGTGGATCTAATGGTGTGAGTACAGATGGTATTCTCACACCAGCACTGCCCACTGGCATCCTGCAAAGTGTGTGTGTGTGTGTGTGTGTGTGTGTGTGGCTGTAAGACAATGACAGCACACAGATGGAGTGAACAGCTGAGAAGGATGCTAACATGCTTTCTGCTTCGTCGTGCAGCCTGAAAATGCATTCTTTGGTTCTAGCAAATAAAAGAATGATTATGCAAGTTTTTAGGCAAAAATTACACACTCTTCCACACTCCTGCATGATGCATCATCAGTATTCAAGCGTCATATTAATCAGCACTAATGCGTTTCCCTCCTAATGAGATGAGTTTATTGAGTCCTAAAGCAATCTTTGCACTAATAAGCTGTTTACAAGCAAATCAATTATGGGAGAAAAGGACATGCATAGTCAATGTGCAAAACCAAATCAAATCAAAGCAGATGATTGTGAACATTTGAATAATTACTGGACTTAAGGGTGATGTTTCAAGGGTATATTTGTTACTATAATTAACCCAGTCAGGTTCAATGACCCAGAGGGTTAAAGGCTTTTAGAAGTTAAATTACATAATTTTTAATTATTATTTGAATTACTGAATAACTTTTCCGCAAGGGAAAGTATGCATTAATGTAGACAAGAGCACCAAATGAACGATTAATTAATTAATCTAAGATATTTAAAGTATCTTCAGTGACAGAGCAATTAAAATAAAGTTGAGAAAACAATTTACCAAGAACAATTTGGTAAATTTGTGTCGCAGACCTTTCCACTATACAGATCCTGCCTGACTGATCAATCTCAGCTCTGCAGAGATTCACTTTTCAGTCATCTAGAAAAACTGTTGCCGACTGTTTTCAGCTCAATGTCATTGCACTTAGTTCAGATAATATAGATTTTCAGTAGGACAGTATTTCTTATTGCTCCAGAATAATGTAGCTAAAGTTCAAGAGGCAGGTTGCTCTAATGCATCGATTTGTTAGGATGTGTGTCTGGAACTTAGCTTAGTTCCACGAATCTGTGAGAGCATAAAATAATGTCAGCAGAAACTGACAAGACTGAAGCTTTCAGAAGATACGATGTGAACTTATTTAAATAATAGACTTCCTTCTCTTGAGCTAATTAGGCTTGAGAGCCAACATATTGGTCGTTGAATTAAAAAAGGGCAGAGCAAAGATCATTATGGCAAAATGACTCTGAACTGTCTAAAGTAAAAAAAAAAAAAGTTTCATGTCAATCTGCTCTTTAGATTTTGATCAGTCAGTGTCATCCTAAGGCAATTAAAGGTATATTTACCTTTAAAAGGTATATTAGGTATACTGTATTTAAATGAATCTGGGACCTGACCATAGTCAAATGCATCCCCAGATGTGCTGCTGCACCTTCAGGGGTAAAAGCTCATGGGTCCAGGAAACTGTAGAGGCACAAAAAGACCCGAGGAAATGAATAAATGACAAAAACACTCTAAATAAACAATAACACAGTCATAGTGTTTCCCTTGTGTTTCTGCCTGCTCACATCCTTTATTTAAGTAAGACTCGAAATACCACAGTGTGAAAATACTTTAAGAGTAAAAGTCCTACATTTAAAAGGTTTTTTCAAGAAAAATATCAAAAGTACTATCAAAATATACGTGAAGTACCAAAAGTAAAATTCATTATACATAATGGCAGAGCTCATGATGAGATATATATTGAGATTATAATCATTATTCTATTCATCAATTTAATGTAGCAGCTGGAGCTGATATTAACAAGTATTTATTTATACTTTGAAGTACTTTTCATACTGCTTAGTAAAGTGAATTTCCTATTGGGCATCAATAAAGTTTTATAATCAGTGTTTTTTGTTTTATTAAACTGACACTGAACAGAATTTAAGTTACCAAACAAATGTGGTGGAGTAAAAAGTACAATATTATACGTCAAAGTATAAAGTGCAGGAAGATTCTCAACCAAAGGTCCAATTTCTCAAGTACCTGAGTACTTACTTTCCAACACTATAGAATCTCATTCTGAGATCACTGGGTGCTGACATGGGGTGAGAGGTGCCCAAGACCCTGGACAGATGACCAGTCTCACACAGGGCTGATACATAGATACAGACACACACTCACATCCATAATTCACACCTACGGGCATTTAACAGCAATTAATTAGCCTAACCTCAACCTGCAGGTCTTTGGACTGTGGGAGGAAACCAGAGTACCCAGAGAAAACCCACACAGACACAGGGAGAACATGCAAACTCCACACAGAAAGGTCCCCGGTCCAGCATGATTTGAACCTGGAACCTTCTTGCCGGGAGTGCTAACCACTGTCCCACCATGCCGCGCAGAAGCAAAAACAGCAGAGCTTAAATGTAAACGAAATAATTCTGGTCTGTGAAATGCATGGACGGCTTCGTGCAGCACCAATACACTGTACAGCAGCTGCCTGTTCACTCCAAGCTCCAAACTTCATAGTTCTGAAAGAATGGGAATAATTAGTCGACTTTCAGTTTAGAAACACAGCAAAAAATTCATTTTCAGGCTTTTCAGGAGAATGAGGCAACCCCTGATTTGTGTACAGTGGTTTGGCCTAATGTTAGTGCAGAAAGTTAGGGGTGTTACTGTTACTGTCTAGTTCTGGCATTAGAACTCATCCTCCATGGACCATAAATATTCACAGTAAATTTCATTTCAATGTGGCCATGAGATGTGGAGATGTTGCATTTGGACAGACAGACGATCCAACATCTACATGACCAGGTTCTGCAAGTGGAGTATCAGTCACTTCAGTATGTCAAAGCGGTCAAACGCTAAGATATGATAAGCACAAGATGTCGTTAAGACTCCAGGATGTTACCTTGAAAAGCCCTACATGTTACTGAATACAATTACTTATTTACTAAAGATGATTATTAATTGTCAGTATCCTTAAACATACACAAAATGCCAGTTTAAAAAATAAAGTTTACCATAGTGCAGCATCATCAAGTGACTGATTCCAGCTCCCTCGCCTAGTTCTCCCCATTGTATTCTGAGCCCATGTTGTTCAGTGTGCTACACTGCTGCACATCATTCAGACTGAAAATGTGAAGATTAACAGCAGACATTTTCTGTGGAGTGGAGGAGCAGCAAAACAGATGTACTTTTTTCCTAAAGAGCAATTTTAAGTTTTAAAAAGTTAAAAATGTTTTTAAAAGTTTCTCTTTGTCTCCCATAACCTCCAATGTCCCTAAAGAAATATCTCAAATGTATAATATAAACTGCTTTACTATGTTCACACACAGTGACGATGAAAATCGCGTAAATTGGAACAAAATGCAACAGTAATTGTATTGGTTATGTTCAAATCTCTTGTTTTCTCAGCATTTTAAGGATCTGTCTTTTTTAACATTTTAAGTTTCAATAATTAATTAATTAATTATCAATTGGTAAAAGTTTGCAAATATGCTCAATCAAGAAACTACTACATGTTGTTTTGTGCTGTGCTTGAACTGTTTTCCCAACTGAATACAAGCTGATACTAAGCTTTGATTCATAAAATGGTACATTGATCAAAGAGCTGAGAAATCTGTACAAAGGAATATAAAGTGAATTCAAAGTGGTCACAGGGGGCCTTGTTTTTACACAATTTAATTAGTTTAGCAGAAGAAAAATGTAGATGACAAGATAGAAATCCATTTTTAGAGACCACAAACCTCATGTGTTTGTGGTCTGAGGTAGCCTATTACAGTGAAAGGCATGATGGGCTAAGACTGGTCTCATCTGTCCCAGTAGAGGTAGACAATGCCGCTTAGTGGCTTGAGATTCAACAGAACAGCTGAGACAAGGAAGAAAAATGGACCAATTGTCCCCAGGCAATCCTGCTGCACCGCCAACTCTAAGCAAATTAAAGAATTCTTCTCCAGAGAAGGACTCGTCCTGCCCACCACTTGGCTCCGAGCATCTCCGGACATGCTGTGCAGCCCAGAAGATAGAAGATGTGGCGTGGTCATCAGAGGTGCGTTCAGTGGTGGCTAATTGTCTGCTTCCCCTCAGTGATTCCAAAAACCAGCCTTGATATTTCCTTGGCTGAGCTGAGAGGTCGAGCCTCGCAATTACCTCCTGCCTTGTAAACAAATTGTCCTCCAAGACTGTCTCCTGCCAGGAGCTGTGGAGCAGAGGGGAATTAACTACTCCATGCTCATTAGATAAAACAGGCCTGGCTTTTATAGCCACAGAAACCGGCACCACTTCTGAATAGAAATGTGAAAATCTGCATCTCGACTTGATTTCAAGCTGAGATGGCTCCTTTTTCAGGAAATATGCCACTAATGCACACAGTTAAACTGATATTCTCAACTAATAGACCAACTAATTGACATCAGAGTCAGGTCTCTAGAATCAAGGCAGAGAGATCACTAAAAGCTTTTTTTTTTTTAAATATAATTATAAAAGTGATAAAACAAGGACAAGAACGAGCGATAAAGACTAATAAAAATGTGAACCACTTACTTGTACGTTCAGAGGGATTTTACTATGCCAGGCTGACTGTCAAAGGCATGAAAGGATGTAAGAAATTAGAAGAAGGCATGGGAGGAAAACATCTTACACACAGTTATTGCATTATTGGTGACACGCATTCAACCACAGCTTAATAACCTTTAAATCAAGAAAGTAAAATCTGCTGAGAACATGACTAAGCAACGGAAGAAAAGGGAAAGAACGAACCAGTTAGTCACTAATGGCCAGAAAGTAGAACGATTGCTGCAGTATAGCTTTCTGACAAGTAGCAGCACTGAGTTCACTGCCCCATAAGAAGCATTTAAGTCACTATTTCAGGTGCAATTGTGGTTTGGAAAAAACATGCAACACACGAATGTTCAGGGCAAACAAGTTCACCTGCAAGAGGCCAATCCACAGGTTTCTACAAAGCAGTTTATTTTCATTCTTTCTATTAAAAATGTCTTTATAAGCTTTTATGAAAATATGTTTGTCAATAAGATTCTACGTCAAATATCAGGGAGCAGAGGTGAAAGGTCGTTTTTCAAGTACCTTCGATGGTGCGTAGAGACACTAAAGGGTTCCCGTGGCGTCTGTGCAGGAAACACAGACTGTTAACCCACTCCCGACATTATTTATCTCCCACTGTGAGGCAACAGCGCTAACCGCTGCCTCACCATGCCACCCAGTGACAGTACTGCACAGTTGGTGATGTCATTAAACGAGGAAAAAAAATACTCCCATTATTTGGGCTGAAAATCTGGATCACATCTTGGTTCTCCGACGGGAATGTCAAAGCTCACGCGTCCAATATTCCCACGCATAGATTTGAATTTGAGTCAAACGCTGGCCAGACCAGCTGCTGTGGGTGTCTCATTTTGCCGTGAGTGAGTTACCATTAGTGTCAATTGAAATCCCTGTGTGTGAGCACGCAGACACCAAATGTTACCTTGCACATGCATCTGCCTTGGGGCTGTGACCTAAAACACCACTATTTGATAATAATAATAATAATAATAATAATAATAATAATGATGATGGTGTGGTGTAAAACTGTACATGTGGAAACAAGTCACAATGCCACCTTCAAGGTGTGCCGCTCAGGAGGACAGGAGAGATCTGACAAATTACAGCAGTGCACCATGGCTGTACTATGCTGCAGTCACACAGCAAATAGGGGGATTTACTGGATGAGAGGAATTCAGAGGGAAAAGGGGCAGCAAACCTAAAAGTCAGAGTTAGAGCTGCTGTGAAGACCTTGGCTTCACATTATTCACATTTCATTATCTAGTACTACCTGAGAAATGCCCACCCTTCCTCTGCGTGCTGAAGCATACAGAATGCAGATGCTCGTCCTTCGGGAGAAATACGATTTCCTGTCACATTTTGCTGGTTATGAATATATGTATGCAATTGTATAGACTGCGTCTCTATATGGACATGTTCAATATGGAAGCTTTCATTATGACAAAATGACACTTTGCCTCAGCCGACGATTAGACACATCTAAGACCACTGTCTGACTTTAGATGTTATAGATATATACGGTACAAAATGAATCCAACAATTACATTTCCTTGTCATCTATGTTATTTTCCTGCCAAAGACAGACAAAGAGAGACAGAGTTACTGTGGTAGACTGTCACAGAGCTGGAACTGTCAATTCACAGCAGGCTAATTCATTTCTCTGGATCACTGAGTCCTCTCACTGTTTTTATCACCTCCTCTCCTGCTTTCTCCCTCTTTTTGTTGTTACTTCTGCCTCTCGTTTATCTTCTCCCTCTTCTATCTCTGCTTTCTCTCTGTCTCTCACCACCGTCGCCCACACAAAGACCCCTGTACTTTCACTCTCATGAGAAAACCCACTGATCAGATTGGGCAAACTTAATGAAGTTTTTACTATCATGCTTGTTGATCGTCAGTCGACAGCTCGCTAAGCTCTGCGTCCTTTAGATTGTCACTTCTGCTGCGACAGTCACACTGTAATTGTGGAGTGGCATATATACTGTGGCATATATGCTCCTACTTTTGGTTTTGAAAAGATGTGACAATGGAAACATACTGCTGTGGCTGTACATACTACTAAGGTTACTTCTTTAAGTCATTGCATAAAGTAGTTATTTTACTTTATGCAATGTGTCCAGTGGAATAATTGTGTACGCTGTTTGAGCCCAGCTCTGTCAAAGTTGGATTTTACCGTATATTTTGTCAATTTGTGCAACACAACATAGAGAGCTAAATGTTAAATTATATAAGTGACGTATTACAGGTGATAAACACATGTTTAGGTATATTACTGCATATTTAAGGGCATCTGAAAGACGTGCTCTTATGGAGGCCAGTGCATCTGTTTTTCCAGCTGAGGAAGAGGAAGGAAGTGAAGTTATCTGAAGATAGATGAGGGATGGATATATCAGCTTTCCCCACAGATTGTGGAGATTAGAGATTAGTCGTTTAAAGAAGACTTGTAGGGAACGTGAAGATATCTTTTACTTTGGGACCTGATGTGGAGTGTTTGTGAACGATTTTTTAAAAAATAGATCTTTGAAGAAATTAGGTCTAGCAAATATTTGAAGAAAACTGACTTTCATCTGGAGGCCCAAAGCGCAGAACACACATGCACACACATTCAGCTGATTTTAAAGTCCTCCATGAATTGCATCAAATTGCAAACCTGGTCATTGACTATTAGCGGATCAAAGTCTTTCCACTGCCTGAGCAGACAAGAAGATTTGGCCTATCAGCCAAGCCCAGACCGGCAGCCAGACTCGGTGGTGGCACAACATGGAAGTTAAACTGGTGCGTGTTTGGAAGGTGGGCAGGTCACACACACACACACACACACACACACACACACACACACACACACACACACACACACACACACACACACACACACACACACACAAACACACACACACACACACACACACACACACACACACACACACACACACACACACACACACACACACACAGCTCCGTCTGTGTTGCCATGGCATCCACAGACAAGAGTGAAGCCCTTCATGTCTTGCTCTACGGTGAAGGCATTCATCACTACAGTGACATCTGTCAAGGAACTGATTTACCACCACCCAAACGCAGACATCAGCTTCACATTGTTGTTGTTTTTTTTGGGGGGGGGATGAAAAAGATATTTTAAAAATAAAATCCAGAAAAAAATCTCCATGAAATGTGACTATTTTTGCTACAAGGTGGAGTGACTAAAATTTTAGAGTGTTGAGGTTTAAAATCAGTCTATTTTTTATTTTTTTTTGCTAAAGACTATAGAGACTGAGATGTAGAGCCTTCCATAATTCATACAGCACAATCTTTTTGCTACAAGGCAAGGGCTTGGCAAATACAGGTCAATTCTGACTTTGAGTAAACTAACTGAGAAGATACTCCTGGATAAAAAAAATAAAAAACAGCCTGAGCGTTCTGTGACTTCTGGGAAACATCCAACGTGAGAGACAACCTGCACTACATGACAGTGCTGGAATGAATTCATCTCACACTTCATTGATTTGTTTGCTTCCTTGCTCATTTAAATTTCTGTATGTCATTGTTTTTCCCACGTGCATTTTGCAGCGGCAGCTATGGTGATACCACTACGGTAGGAGTCTCTACTAAAAACATTATTCCTACTCCCCTATGGTGCCTTTGAGTGAAGAGACAACTGCAGCTACACAGTGATAAACAGATGTGTTTTCCCATCAAATCCACGAATTCATGTTGGTTATCGAGTCAGACTGAGCATCAACAAAGAACTGACACCAGAGGTCAAGAGAAGCTGACGCTAACGAGATCTGGTCTCGGCCACTCTCGACTGAAGTCAAGATTGAGAATAAATGCGAAGGTTTGTTTGTATAGTTTGGTCTGAGCTCTACTTGAAGCATTTTTGTTTATTTCTGACATAAGTATACACTGAATAATGAAAATGTTACTCAAAGTTAACTACTGATAGCTGGTAATATGGTACAGGTTAGGCAGACAAATAACCAAAACACAAAGACCAAAAGACAAAGAAAAGTCTTAATACCTCTTCGTCAGGTTGATCCTCCGAGTTATAAACATCCATCACCGTTTACAGGCTGAAGTTTGGTTCAACACTGACCGTCCATACAAATGAAAACGAGATTTCTACCAACATTTCAGGTGCATTCAGCTTTACCTCCAAATAAACTGCTCTAGATAAACCAGGTAAAATATTCACTTTCCAACCTGAAAAGCCAAGATGTCAGGCACCTTGTGAGAAGGCGATCTATTTATCAATCTATCTGGATCATTCAAAGATCATTTAGTTCATTTCTCTTTTCATACTGTAATTTCCTTAAAAAACTGTCATAGCCCTGAGTTATGTCACCTCTCTCCCATTAACCACTCAATGGTGCATCTCGCTCATTCCTGCCAATGTGCCTACAGCCCATTAAAACATAAAGTTTTCTTTCCTCATGTACATTTTCCCTTTTCCCGTCTTTCTCCCCAGGAGCCAGACAAACTTTGACTATGGCTTATACTGTATATATATATATATTTACCTGTTTAGCTCTTGATGATCTGAACTAATTAGCCATGAATTCTGAGTTTTCAATATAAAACACTGACAGATCAACTGCATCAAACCCCTCAGGTCCCTCATGCCATCCAGTTTAACAGTTATAATAAAATATAAATATTACATAGAATGTAACAAACAAACTGGCTGTTACAATGAGACTTAGAGTGACTTTGTAAGAGAGAGCAGACTCTGTAAGGTCCAACACTCCTGACCAGTCTAAAACATGGTCTCTGTCGTGTGCCCCTCTCCACTGAATCGACTCTGGCCAAGAGGGTGACAGCTGAGGCTTTTGGAACGAAACACGAGCGATAATTGTCTGGATATGTGTGTTCTGTTGAAAGAACAACCGTGTTCAGTTGCCCAGTGTGACATGTGGAATATGATTGGCTGCATCTCTCCTGGAGCAGTATAATTAAAGAGTGCCGCTTCTTCACTGGGAACGGCAGCTTCCTAATAACGCCGTGCCATCCCACAGATCACACCGTAAAAAACCAACCGTCACTCATGCCTGGCGTTTCCTGCTTAGTTTTCTGACATAACTGGGACTCCTCAAATAAGATTGATTGAGGTTTCGTGGGAAGAAGAAGAAGAAGAATAAAAAAACAAAACCTATGCAACACATACTTCTGGGATGCATTTCTTTTGAGGACGTTCTCTCCAGGCACTGTCCTTTTATCGGAGGAAACCTGGAGAATAAGCTAATCACCTGCATTTGACAAAGTCATTGTCACAAGTCCCTCATTTCTTTGAGGAACTCCAAGTGAAAAGTCTCTACTGTGGGTAGATTAAACACCTCCAGCTCCTCTGATTAACAACTCATTATCTGTTAGATTAATGTTCAGCTGTTGAATATTTGAAAACGCTAGTGAGAGAGGCTTTCTTTAGAGGACCTATATTGGATTTGAAATTCATCCTCATTATCACCTTCCTCGGATGATATGTGAAAGTTGGCCGGAGAATGGTGAGAATAGAATACCTGTACATCAAGCTCAGCAATTTCTGCTGAACTTGACTAATTAAATACAAAGGTTCTCTACAAAGTAACACAAAAGCTCTCTCTGCTGGCATGAGAACGTAGCCCCAGTGTTTTTACACTCAACTATTCCTGTTTCTTAGGAAGTACTGTAACATCTGCATGGACTCAGATGCAGTTACCTGCTCATGTCCATCACGTTTTTGCAGAGTAGAGTCTTTGCCCAGCCCATTCACGGGCGCACAGTGTGTGTAAAAGTGTGTGTCAACACAGACGATGTGAGAAGGTAAGATCATACGGGCAGCACAAGTGAACATAGACACTCATGGTCAGAAATACATGCTCCTCTGCTGACTGTCCTTGCATCTGTGTCTGTTTTCGGGTACTGGCAGCACTTTGGTGTTTTTTTATTGTTATGAAATTAGTGCTGATACATCAGGTTATGGAGTGGAGTCCACACA
This sequence comes from Mastacembelus armatus, assembly GCF_900324485.2. Classification (NCBI taxonomy): domain Eukaryota; kingdom Metazoa; phylum Chordata; class Actinopteri; order Synbranchiformes; family Mastacembelidae; genus Mastacembelus; species Mastacembelus armatus. Next base: position 1,333,415 of record NC_046635.1, on the reverse strand, counting down.
GCATATGCATCAAAGTGCTCCTGTCTATGAGACGAAAACGGATCCTGTAGGACTTTTTTATATAAATATCTACAGTTTTCAAGAATTTCTGTTTTCAGGGATGTTGTGAGTAACAGAAACATAAACCACAACTTATCTAACAACTCAGCATCAGTCCTGGTCTCATTTCCGGCCCTCAGCCTAGTAGGGCTCTGCTTCCTTACAAATCAGTAAGGGTAATTATTGTGGAGGCCGTCCTGTATCACAGACCATCATGACCTAGAGCAGGAAATAAATATGAGCAGCAACAATCCTGTCAAGCAACTGGCTGCTGTGATCTTGGCTGATTTTTAATTAAATGCCACCACAACCACATCGCACACAAAGGCATATATGTTTTTTTGTGTTCGCACTCACAGAAACATGCAATGTTATCATGCAAAGATAGAAACAGACGTACCCCGTCTCACAGCATCATGCTGTAGAAATGTTAAATAACTAGGGAGTGATAAGTGAGAGCCAGTGCACACATGTAGACAAGTGTCAGTGTGTTGGGTAATAGAGAAAGCAAAGCTCTGAAGCAAAGCAAGACAAAAAAAGTGACTGAATTTCTACTGAGCTTGTATTGTGCCAACATCATCTCATCGTCCTCTAGACTTTTATTCTGGCGAGCAAAGAAAATGCTCCTCTTTGGCTGGTCATACCTACTGTAGCCTGCATCAATTATTTAAGAAAATAATTGCTGCAGGCTACATGTCCCGCAGTTTCTGTAGCTCAAGTACACCGTTTAAAACTCCAAACTAATAAAAACATGGAAGAAATTTTAAATTCAAATGTCCAACTTTTGTCCAATAGTCACTCTCTTCCAGGTCGTTTTTGGCAAACATAATAATAATTACCAGTAATATGAAAACTGTGATGGCAGGTTCCCTGCCTGGCTTCTCTGCTGTGTTCTGGCCTAAAGCTCAGAGTTTAGCCTGGTGTTTCCCAGTGAGGAGCTGCCACCGACACTCAATTGGCTGAATATCACCAAACTCTGCTGCTGCTAATTTTGAAAGCTGATGACACCAAAGGCAGTGAAAATGAAATGAATGAATGAAGTATTTTTTCCATCCACATTTGTTTTTCATTACTTCCAAATGTATTATTTTGTTCTCTCCAAATATCCAGCCTGGTTTTATTTAAATGGGATTTCAACTTAAGAGCCTAAGAACTCTTAAGGGCCTGTTATGAATTTCTTTTTCTTTTTTTGAAAGACATTATACTTAGCGTTACCTAAATGAACCAAGACAAGGAAAACAAAATGGGATAAATGTCCCAGGCTGCTTTAGAGCTGATTGCTCATAGCACTCTGACTGCCTTCATCTCGGTCTAATAAAACCCAAGGTCCTCCATCGAACCGAGAACTGAAATATGTGATAACCCGAGCAGATCGGTCACTACTTATAACTGACACGTGTGCACGTACGTGATGATCCACTCTATGGCCAGGAGCAGATGGATGTGCAAAGCTGTCGTGACACATGCCGTATGTGTGTGCTGCTGTAAACAGCCTGCTCTTAAGGAAAGCTTTCCGCCAGTTCTTGTAACCTGGCTGCAGGGATTTGCTCCCATTCAGCCACAAGTCAGACGTTGATGTGAGGTGATAAGACCTGGCTCACAGTCACACTTTCAGTTCCCCCTAAGGGTGTTGGATGTGACTCAGATCAGGGATCTGTTCAGGGAGGTCACGTTCTTCCACACAGATATGTGAAATATCTATAATTTTAAAACTTCATTTGATTAGGGGCCTGTACTGTAACGTAAACTCAAACGTCCTACAGAATTATTTTAAAGGCCTTCTGGCTTTGATGGTACATCTCAGAGGATTAAACTGAGCACACCTTTCTCTTTAAATCTCTATCCAGGCCAACCAGACATAATATTGATCACCGGGGCTCCCGTTCCCAAGCTCGCAGCCTCATTTAGACCAGCTTCATTGCTCTTCATTGTTCCACATGAAACACAAAACAGTCTCCTGTGGGCTGAAGTTAAAGCAAAGTGCTTCTGTCACAAGTCCACATTTTAAACACTTTTTGCAGCATAACGTTCTGAGTTAAAACACCAGAGCCAGCAAATCACAAAAACAACAAATGTTTCTATAGGCAAGTGATGCCCTCGAGGAAATAAGATTTGTGTCAATATTTTTTGGGAATGTGGACTTCATGTTATCAGATTGCTCCACTTGAGGACAATAAAAAGATCAAGACAAAAAAAAAAAGCATGAGATGCAATCACTGCTGTTATTAATGGCCGAGCCCTCTGCTGTTTTGTCAACATTTTCTGGTAGGTAGGAATTTGGAATTCAGGCTGTGTGAGGCGACGCAGAGGACATTGATTATCAACACATTTCATCAGCACAATGTAAGATAAACATGGGTTAGAAATCATAGTTTGTTCTCTTTGTCTGACAACACTCACTGTAATTACATTTCAGTGCTGGAGGTGAGAATCAAAAACACTGCAGTAAAAGTTTGTTATATCTCATTACGCTGCAATTTCTGTCATTTTTATTAGCTACTGTCATCAGGGCTCAGTGTTTGACAATACTGGCCTGTCAGACAAGAGTGTGTCATTGGCTACTGGACAGAACCGCACCACACTTTGTACAGGTATTATATATTAACTACAGGAGGAGTCCTAGTGACTCTAAAGAGTAATAACTGTAATAACTTTGGTTCCTCTCTCACTGGTCAGGAGTTGTTCTGTGTCCAGTACGTTGTGACCAAATAGCAGCAAAGTGCTAATTGGGCGAGTAGGACAATGAACATATTAAACATTACACCTGCTAAGCATCAAAATACAGTATTTGCATTTTCATTGGCATTAGCATTTAGCTCAGAGCAGTGATATATTTTCTGATATAGCCACAGATACTGCCCAGCACCAAAGAGGAGACAAAGCTGGCAGATAAATCACTTCCTGAGAGAAATATTTACACGTGTGTTTCCTAATACATTAATACCACAAAATGTAAAAGGGTGAAAAAATTGGGTTTGTGTATCTGTCAGCTTGTTCAGGTCTTATGCTACGTGGTGCCCAAATAATTTGTGAATGCAGCTTCAAACATGATTTTCTAATATACTGTAGTTGTGTGGAATCAGTGGCCTGAACCATCCACTAATTTAATTTATGCAGGTCCTCATCCAAGTAAACATACCCTATTATTTCCTATTCCCTATATATATTATATATATAGTTTGTTATTTTGGGTGCATCAACATTATATTACATTTTCTCATAGTAAGGCAAACTCAATTCTACCTACCACACTTTGATAATAAGATTCTCTCTTGCAGCTTAGTGAGGTGAATAATCATCCGGAGTGTACTCTCTGTGTGTGTCTGCCACAGTAAAGATGGGCTTAACTTTCAGGGTGGAAAAAATAAACCTTGACAAAAGAAAATCTTAGATCTCATACTGCATTTCCCATCTTTCAGTCCTTGGACACTCCTGCACTAATAGACGTCACTTATTCCGATTAGGATGACTGCATTCAAGGATTCACAGTCAGTCACTGTGTTATTAATTATACACTTATTATTACCACTTATGAGTTTGCATGTTCAATACTTATACTCTGTCCACGTACCTGTTTTTATTGCCTGCTCCATTATTTCTAGTGCGTCACTGTACATCATACATTCACATCATTCGTGTGTTCTCTTAAAGCCTGAGAACAATTTGGGTTTTGGTGTTCACTAACTCATAGCACTGTCTTCCAATTGCTGAGTCACAGCATTTCTTTCAGAAAGGAAAACAAGAAAGCTTTGCCTTAGAGGAAACAAGCTTTGATTCACTAGGATTGATCAAAACCCTTTCAACTCCTGCTGATGTATTGTGGTCATTTTGTGGTATAGGGCAATAAAGAAACTTCCTTATTGCCAGAGGTTTCATTGGGATTAGTGATTTGAGGGAGCCCTGATTCACAGAGGCTGCCAGGTGGGAAGATGCACGTGTGCAGAGACAGCAGTGGTTTGACTGGAAATTGAAAAGATATTCTCCATCCTTTCAAGTCAAGACATCCGCAACCATCTTCCAAAAAGTATTCAAACAGTTCCAGCTTTGTTTGCACTGTTCTCCAAATACAATTTTCCAGCCAATATCTGTATTGATCATATTTTGTTTAACAGAAATGTTGAGTCAAGGTCTGGTATTACTCACTGTATCACTTCAGTGTGCACAATCGAAACGTAAAAATGTAAAAATCAGGATGTAAAAGAAGTCTATAGTTAAAATAACATGTTTAAGAGGAATTGGTGTTGTTCTTCTTTACACTATGGTTCCATCTCAGTGAGCTCTCTTCTGGAGATCAACAATGACACTCTCAACATACACAAACCTTATGTTCATGTTGTGAAACTACAAGTTTGCTCTGTGCTCCACGTCAGCTGACTGAGGGACTGAGGCTTGGAGCACGACAAGCACAGGGAATAATTATCCATACGGGGAGAGGTTAGGTTTCAAACCCACCACCCCCCAAGGGTGCCCGCTGACCACAGCCGAAACACAAGCTGTCTGCAGTAATGATGCACAAAACAGCAGCAAGCTGCAACACAGTGCAACAGCCTTATAGGCAAACTGCAATTACATTCTATTGTAGTGATCTATAGCATCTCTGTGCAGTAGACTCTACGCTGTTGGCACAAGGACATAAGTACAATAAAGTCTAAAATCATGTCATGCAAGTACGTGAATGTCATCCTAAAATATAGGCCGGGTCCAGGTCAGAATCGTCCGTCTACAGCAGCGAACGCCAGAAGCAATTTGCTGCGTTATCTGATCACAAAACACGCTGGTGTGAAACTAATCATATCGAACCGCAAACACAGGATGACACTTTCCGCTGTGGCACAGCTTACGCTATAATTTGCACTTGAGTTGACTGTAAAGGTGACGGCACGTCTGCGTGTTCTGAATTTGTGTGAGAAGAGACCTCTGTTGAGCATAATCAGAAAAAAACCCTAAAACATCACGCGAAACAAGCTGTCAATGTGCTTTAACTGCATTGTCATACGCCCTGAACACAAAGATGTGAGGATAAAGTTAAAGTTCGTTTTGAAATGTTATGTTTTGGTCTTCGTTCTCTGCTCTGTGTGTTAGAAGTAACAACTGAAGAGAAACTGACTAAATGTGTGAAAGATAAGTTGAAGAGCCAGAAACTTCTCTCTCTCACCAGTTTCCACTGATTCACTTAAAGCACTTAACTCTAGACAATACATTTCAAATTACACAGTCAGTTGAGCCATCTGCAATGTAAACATATTGATTTGTGCAGCTTTAGTGTAGTGTTTTCATTTAGTCTGCCTTGCCTTTCGTTGACCACGCACTGCATACAGAAACCTGGAAGTCTTCAACAGAATATCCAAGAGAAACGATGCTGTGGTCCAGCCCACAGCGTTTGATTGACAGGGTTCGTGCAGGAACACCACAGCAGAAATGTCGACTTATTTCATCAAATCAGAACCTGCTTGTATCACAGCTCTGAAATGGCAGACAAATCAGTATTGACAAACTGACGAGTGTGGTTTTATCAAATCCGGCTAAAACAGACAACACATACTTATGATCATATTATACTGTGCCAATGCAGATTTCAATCTTTTTGCAAGTGCTGCAAGTAATGAGAGAATAAGTTTATTACAGATGCAAAAAGTCAAGCAGGCAGACTCTTGAGATGCTGACATTTTAAAGCCCGGGGCTGCACTCAGAGACCGTGCAGCAATGTACGAATCAATACGAGTCATTACAATTCCTCTAATGAGCGCCTCAAAATGATGCAGGGAGTTGGTATTTTTAATACTCACAATCTGTGATAATGCACGCTGTCTCATCTGTAGTAGTTATTAGTTCTGTGTGCGCTACGAAAAACAAAAATTGCAAATATAAAACTGTAATAGGCATTTCTTTGAAACTGCGAACTGCAGCTCTTGAGGAGTTAATGTGACAGCAGCAAATATTGCATGCCCATCAGGAGGTTTCAAAGAGATTACCCCTCTCTCTCACTCTCTCTCTCTCTCTCGCTCAAATAGCAACTGGGGGGCATTTTACACACCAAACACTGCTGCTTCTTGCAATTGTACTGCTTCCTCTAGCAAAGAGCCAGTGTCTGACAATTTTCATTGCAGGTTGCAGATGTTTGGAAAAGCAGAAAAGAAAAACATTAGCACTGGGACTTCACAGGCAAACTGCAGATGTTAGTGAGACGGATCTGTGCAAATTACACAGTGGCTTTCAGTTCTTTTTCCACAATGGAAGCGATGACATGTAGCTGATAACGGCGTCATTTTGAAGCGTATTCCACGTTCAGATGGGTAAAGCTTCCTGCCTCGCACATACTTCAGACCCCGGCATGGACAGTCCCTCTGTTCAGTGGGATGAACTTCATTTAGTATTAGTTCTTTATAGGCACTCAGTGAAACCATTAGTTCACTGATTAAGATAACCTTTTAACTGACCTCCAGTAAGTCTCAAAAGTCAGAGTGAGAGCAGGGGCAGAGTCTACAGAATGACATTTCTCATTAGCAGACACAAAAAAAAAAAAACACAGAGAGGACAGCCAGTAATGGCCCGTAGGACCAGCCTCTTCCTCCAAAGGGACTCAGAAGGACATCTTTACACTTGAAATCCCTGTGGTGAAGGAGGACACAGTGATTACCATTTTCTATTTGAGCCATCAGCAAGGCTCTTACAGATAAGCAGCAGGAATCTGATTTGACCAGGTCGGATCTTAAGGAGGAATTCAATCAAATCTCAGTAGTAAACATCTTGGTGCAACCCTACAGTTGGATATTAGCATTTGTATTGTGCAGCTTTGTTGTTGACCACTGCTGCCCTGCCTTATCTGTCAATGCAGGCTTGTCAGGTCTGCACCTCACAGTGAGTGGCTGCCGGTGCTTCCCATTCAGGGCAGCAGCACTGGGAGCACACACTGGCCTGGTTGGGAGCTTCAATTTTAGAGCAAAAGGAAGATCAGCATTCGCTTCACTCTTCTATCGCAGCACACATACAAACACACACACATTCACCTGCACCTGCTGCCAGAAATACACAAAGAAACACATTTCCCTCTAAGCTAGTCAACCATAGCACTAAGAGAACATTTCTACACCCTTTGGCTGCAGTAAGACGAATTTCAGCTCCAACACTCCCACGGTGCTTTATACTGCTTTGTTGTTCCTTCAGCTCATTCCTGTTTTCCATGTGTGCTTAATATGGATGTGGTAGTATGTAATCATGTATAACTGACTCAAAGTAACATCATATTATTATTATTATTATTATTTGTCTTAGGAATTGCAGTATATCTTGAACCCCCTAATGAATTCCATAATATCCTCAAGGTATAAGTTTTTGTTAGTAGAAAATCAAATAATCTCGTTGAAATTTGATGCACTGCATTACTCGGCTAGCATCTCTGTGTCCACTGCATTCACATTACTATTAGCAGTTGCTAAAGTGTGAAGTATTCTGCCTAAACATCACAGTCTAGAGTAAGCTGCCTTTGCCTCAGCGTATTCAACAATGATGACTTGAAAATGAAAACCACTAATGAAGGTTTTTACAGTTCTGCCTTGTTCACACTTGAATTTAAAGCAGCAGAATCCATCTTGCCTTTTATGAGTGAAGCTCGCAGACACAATCTGAATTGAATAATTTACATGCTCATCTCTGATTGGGTGGTTACCGCTGAGCGAAGAACAAGAACAGTGTGTTTCCATCCAGTGTTTTCATTCAGGTCAGGGTATATGGGGATCCATTGACTGGGACATTAACTTTTCCTCTGATTTGTTTAGAGGATTATTTATGAGGAAATAATAATAATAATCATAAGAAGATGATAAAAGGATTGGTTGCCATTCCTGTACATTAATTAACATCTGAGAAAAGTTCTCAGCTTCCTTAGGTCACACTGCTGGGAGTCTCCAGTCCTTCAGTCACACTGTGTGGTTTTCTGAGGTTCAAAATGATTTGCATTTTGTTCTCCAGAGTCTGAGTCTGTATACTGTACGTGTCAGCAGGAGGGTGAGAACAAGCAACTAACACCAATGTGAGAAACCAATAGGAACAAAATGCAAAGGCCAACAAACAGACATGGCTACACTGTTTGATGCTCATTTCATGTTTTAGATAAGAGACAGAGGTTTCATTGAGTTATCACTGCCTCTAAGAGCAAATACAAATTACAAAAAGCTCACTACTTGGAAATTTTACCCTGTTTCTAGTTTCATAATGAATTTGTCTTATAATTAATGGTCACTGTGTGAGAGAGAGGGGCTGTTCAGCTGAATGTACAGTGGAGGTCACTGAGAATTGCTGTTCTGACATCAAATCCACACACACAATAGATTTTAATTAGACTTTAATAACTTCTTTTATCATAACATTAGACACTAATGGTTATTTATCAGTTTTTGAAAACTTCAGTTTTGGAGCTCAGTTCTCTTTTGGGGCAGCTAAGTGCCCCTGCTTCCCCAATAACTCAAATGGACGTCTCTCCAATGGGACGGCCGCTGCCCATTTAGCGGAGTATCATTTAATTAAGGTACAGACAGTTGTAATAGCTGTTAACGGTACAGCCAGACTGCCAGGCTCTACCTATGCCTACACAGAATTGGTCACTTGGGGCTGGATTGTTGTCATGGTAATCCAGCCCCAAAACTGAATGCTGCAATAAAAGGCTGCAAGGTACATTTATTTACACTGAATACACAAAGGGTCTCGGTCGTAATGGGTTTATCCCATCATGCTTGCTCTACACGCAGAAAACGAAGGGGAGGCAGTTTGGGTAAACACTGGCTCCAAGGAGTCTCACTACAATAAGTGAAGCTGTGAGCAGCTAATTTCACTTCTTTAAATGTTATGTCTTTGCGGTAATTATGAAGATTATTATTTCATTAAGGTTATGTGGTGATGATGATGATGAGAAATACACACACTGAACTATGTTCGGAGCCTGTGTAAACGACAGGCGGTTAAAAAGCAAACTGAACCTTGGCAGACAATTTGTCCCAGTGGCCAAACATGGTACTGCAAAAAGAAAAAAACCCTGTAAATCAGTATGATAACCTGAGAACAGGACACGCTGCAACAACAGTCAGTTTGTTGGTATTACTTTATTTTTACTTTATTTAAACCGTGAGGATTTAATGCTGTGAAAGCTTCTTGTGGACTGGAAAAGATTTTATGAAGTGCTGGAAAAGGGAACCCATATCCAGGAAAACACATATCGGTGCACATGTACAATGTCATGGTTAGCTTTAAAACGCAAACTAGGTAGCGACACACCTGAACGACCTCAGCCTAAAAAAGTGTGGCGATGCTTTCCTCAAAATATCAAAGAAAAAAAAGATCATTTCTAATCTGTTAACAGAGAGTATAAGTCACTTCTGTATTTCTACTGTATTATAAGGTGAATCACATCAGTTTACCTGGTATGTATTTATTTATCCATTGATGGCCATGTACCGTACATACCCATAGGCACATATTGTACACACTTATAGTTTTTGTAGCTTTATAGTTTCATTGCACTTAATATTTTTAATTTCTTATTTATCTCACATCTTTGCTACTTCTGGCCCTCTGCTGTGTTCTTGGACTTTGCTGCTGCGACAATGCAGTTTGAACACTGTGGGACAAATAATATATCTTATTTCTTATCTTCTTTCTGTTTGGAAGGTGGCAGCATTTCAAACCCAAAGCTTAAACGCAAACCGAAAAATTGAAACGGCTGTGAAAACACTACATCATTTCAGACGAAACAGTGGGAACCCTTCTTTGTGACTTTAAGATCTGATCGAAACTCTTCAGATTGTGCCTCTGTAAAGCATATGTCTTACAGCTTTCACTTTCACACATAAAGATGGATGTCTGAGAGTAGTCTTCACTCAGGTTATTGTTCCACTTTCTGTCCACTGGAGGGCAATTTCATAAAGCATGCTAAAGGCCTTGAGAGTACTTGAAACGTCAATAGAACCGGTGTAATGACAGTAAAAATCAGGTTGAGCACAACCTTGAATGATGGTATAAAAACAAACCATTTAGCAGGGCTGAGTGAATAGGTAATAGTCTCATACAACCTGGCAGCTGGGGCCTCTGATTAAAAGCAGCATCCATAATGATTTATGGATGATGTCGGTGAAACTCTGCCTCTGAACCTTTTTTCTGTTAAAAACTAAAAGAGGAAAAAAAAGTGGAACAACCTAAAGGCTGAAAACGAGGAGTAAGCAGCATTTTAGATCAGAGGCTGAATCGTGATGCAAACTGTCTCCGTTTCAAACTAAATCTGCAGTAATTAGCTCAGTTTTGCTTTATTGGGTTCTAAAAAAAAAAACCTCATCAATATCCCACTAATTAATAACACGTGTTAATCAATTATTCGATTCGAAATCAGGTCAAGAAAATGTACACACATCGTTTGTAACTCAGTAGCGTAGCGTTGCAGTTCATGGACCTCCCTCTGAGCACTGTCGCACACCGCAGGAATTAAAGAAAGAATGATTACAAATTACAGTAATCAGCGTTTTTAATTAATAGTCAGGTCCTCCTCAATCACTTACAAGCCAAATGAACACAACAAAAACTTTAGGGCTGCCAGGCTGCAGTTGAACGAGGGCGATAGCGGCTCCCCGACATGTATGAGTCATGGCAGGTAATTCCACAGGGCCATTGTTTGTTTGACAGCAGCACGCTCCCTGCAACTGCTCCTCTGATAATGGTGTTTATGTACTTTGGCTCCACAAGGCATAGCAAAATGGCCACACTAACAAAAGCGGCAGTAGACAGGCAGCCAGCAAAATGGCACTGATTCATCAAACAAACAAACAAACAAACAAAAAATAAATAATAAAAATAAAAAAATCTGCAGCGTTCTCCACAGTGTTAATCACACAAA